>NC_045607.1:21618750-21932625 GCF_009762305.2 Zalophus californianus
TAGCCTCTGCTTCCTCCAGAGTAACCAGGGCCGCCTCCATAACCACCATCATTACCAAGTCCGTTATGGCCATCCCCACGGCCACCATATCCACCACCACCTCGACCGCCACCAAAGCCACCTCGACCACGGAAGTTCCCTCCACGACCAAAGTTGTCATTCCCACCAAAACCACCTCCACGACCACCACCAAAGTTTCCAGAACCACTTCGACCTCTTTGGCTGGATGAAGCACTAGCCATCTCTTGCTTAGAGAGGGCTTTCCTTACTTCACAGTTGTGGCCATTCACAGTATGGTATTTTTGAATGACAGTCTTGTCTACAGAGTCATGGTCATCAAATGTTACAAAAGCAAAACCTCTCTTTTTGCCACTGCCTCGGTCAGTCATGATCTCGATCACTTCAATTTTCCCATACTGTTCAAAATAGTCTCTTAGGTGATGTTCTTCAGTGTCTTCTTTAATGCCACCAACAAAAATCTTTTTCACAGTTAAGTGGGCACCAGGTCTTTGAGAATCTTCTCTTGAGACAGCCCTCTTTGGCTCCACAACTCTTCCATCCACCTTTTGTGGCCTTGCGTTCATGGCTGCATCCACCTCCTCCACAGTGGCATACGTGACAAACCCAAAGCTTCTGGAGCGCTTGGTGTTTGGATCTCTCATTACCACACAGTCCATAAGCGTTCCCCATTGCTCAAAATGGCTCCTCAGACTCTCATCGGTTGTTTCAAAGCTCAAAACTCCGATGAAGAGCTTCTGCAGCTGTTCAGGCTCTTGGGAGACTCTGACTTAGACATGACGGCGGTGGGAGGGGAGACTTTAACGATGCTTACTCTGCGGCGTCCACGGGCAGAAAGCTAGATTTATTTCTAATAGATCAATTTCTATTCTACTTATTTGAAGTTTGTGGTTTCTTCTCTCGTGGATAGGGATCTTTTCATTTCATTTCATTTCATTTTTTTCAAGTTTTAATACAGTGTTATATTAGTTTCAGGTGTACAATATAGTGATTCAACAATTCTATACATCACCCAGTGCTTATCATGACAAGTGTACTCCTTAATCCCTATCACTATTTCCCCCATCCCCCCACCCACCTCCCCTCTGGTAACCATCAGTTTGTTCACTATAGTTAAGAATCTGTTTCTTGATTTATCTCTTTTTTTTCCCTAAATTCCACATATGAATGAAGTCCTATGGTATTTGTTTCTCTAACTGACTTATTTCACTTAGCATAATATTCTGTAGCTCCATCCATGTCATTGCAAATGGCAAGATTTCATTCATTTTTATGGCTGAGTAATATTACATTGTGTATAGGGGCACTGGGTGGCTCAGTCGTTAAGCATCTGCCTTTGGCTCGGGTCATGATCCTGGGGTCCTGGGATCGAGCCCCGCATCGGGCTCCCTGCAACACGGGAAGCCTGCTTCTCCCTCTCCCACTCCCCCTGCTTGTGTTCCCTCTCTTGCTGTGTCTCACTGTCAAATAAATAAATAAAATCTTAAAAAAAAATATTCCATTGTGTATATATATATATATATATATATATATATATATATATACACCACATCTTCTTTATCCATTCATCAATGGATGGACAGTGGGCTGCTTCCATAATTTGGCAATTGTAGATAATGCTGCTATAAACATAGGGGTGCATGCATCCCTTTGAATTAGTGTTCTTGCATTCTTTGGGTAAATACCCAGTAGTGTGATTGCTGGATCATAGGTAGTTCCATTTTTAACTTTTTGAGGAGCCTCCATACTCTTTTCCATGGTGGCTGCACCAGTGTGCATTCCCACCAACAGTGCATGAGGGTTCCTTTTTCTCCACATCCTCACCAACACCTTTTGTTTCTTGTGTTGTTGATTTTAGCCATTCTGACAGATATGATGTGATATCTCATTGTGGTTTTGATTTGCATTTCCCTGATGGTAACTGATGTTGAACATCTTTTCATGTGTCTGTTTGCCATCTGTATGTCTTTGTAGAAATGTCTGTTCATGTCTTGTGCCCATTTTTAAATTGGATTATTTGGTTTTGGGGTGTTGAGTTTTATAAGTTCTTTTTATATTTTGGATACTAACCCTTTACCAGATATGTCATTTGCAAATATCTTCTCCCATTCTGTAGGTTGCCTTTTTTGTTGATTGTTTCCTTCGCTGTGAAGAAGCTTTTTATTTTGATGTAATCCCAGTAGTTTATTTTTTGCTTTTGTCTCTCTTGCCCTGGGGAGACATATTTAGAAAAAAGTTGCAACAGCCAATGTCAAAAATGCTGCCTGTGTTCTCCTCTACAATTTTGATGGTTTCATGTCTCACATTTAGGTCTTCCCTTCACTTTGAATTTATTTTTGTGTATGGTTTAGTAAGGTGGTCCAGTTTCTTTCTTTTGCATGTTGCTGTCCAGTTTTTCCAACACAATTTGTTGAAGAGACTGTCCTTTTCCCATTGTATAGTCTTTCCTCTTTTGTCAAAGACTAATTGGCCATAAAATTGTGGATTTAATTCTGGGTTTTCTCTTCTGTTCCATTGATCTCTGTGTCCATTTTTGGCCAATATCATAGAAGTCTGGAATTGTGATGTCTCCAGCTTTGCTTTTCTTTTTCAAGATTGCATTGGCTATTCGGGGTCTTTTGTGGTTCCATACAAATTTTAGAATTGTTTGTCCTAGTTCTGTGAAAAGTGCTGTTGGTATTTTGATAGGGGTTCCTTTAAATGTGTAGACTGCTTTGGGTATAGACATTTTAACAATATTTGTTCTTCCAGTCCATGAGCATGGAATGTCTTTCCTTTTCTTTGTGTCATCTTCCATTTTTTTCATCAGTGTTTTATAGTTTTCAGAGCACAAGTCTTTCACCTCTGTGGTTAGGTTTATTCCTAGGTATCTAGTTATTTTTCGTGCAATTATAAATGGGATCATTTTCTTAATTTCTCTTTCTGCTGCTTCATTATTGGTGTATAGAAATGCAACTGATTTCTGTACATTGATTTTGTATCTTGCAACTTTACTGAATTCATTTATCAGTTCTAGCAGTTTGTTGGTGGAGTCTTTAGTGTTTTATACATATAGTATTATGCCATCTGCAAATAGTGAAAGCTTTACTTCTTCCTTACCAGTTTGGATGCCTTAATAATATTTCTCTTTGTTGTCTGATTGCTGTGGCTAGGACTTCCAGTACTATATTGAATAGAAGTGTTGAGAGTGGACATCCTTGTCTTGTTCCTAACCTCAGGGGAAAGGCTCTCAGTGTTTCCCCATTAAGGATGAGTTAGCTATGGGTTTTTCATATAAGGACTTTATTATGTTGAGGTATGTTCCCTCTAGACCTTTGTTGAGGATTTTTGTCATGAATGGATGTTGTATTTGTCAAATGCTTTTTCTGCATCTATTGAAGTGATTATATGATTCTTATCCTTTCTCTTATTGACGTGATGTATCACATTGATTGATATTTGAATATTGAACCATGCTTGCATCCTGGGAATAAATCCCAGTTGATCGTGGTGAATGATTGTTTTAATGTATTGTTGGATTCAGTTTGCTAGTATTTTGTTGAGGATTTTTGCATCTATGTTCATCAGGGATATTGGCCTTTAGTTGTCTTTCTTAGTGGTGTCTTTATCCAGTTTTGATATCAGGTTGATACTGGCTTCATAGAATGAATTTGGAACTTTTCCTTCCTTTTCTTCTTTTTGGAAGAGGTTGAGAAGAACAAGTATTAATTTGTCTTTAAATGTTTGCTACAATTTGCATATGAAGCCATCTGGTCCTGGACTTTTGTTTGTTGGGAGCTTTTTGATTACTGATTCAATTTCTTGGCTGGTTATTGGTCTATTCAAAGTTGTGGTAGTTTACATATTTCTAGGAATTTATCCATTTCGTCTAGGTTGTCCAATTTATTGGCGTATAGTTTTTCATAATATTCTCTTCCAACTGTTTGTGTTTCGATGGTGTTGGTTGCTATTTCTCCTCTCTCATTTGTGATTTTATTTATTTAAGTCATTTCTCTTTTTTTCTTGATAAATCTGGCTAGAGGTTTATCATTTTTTTACCCCCCCCCGAGAACCAGCTCCTGGTTTCATTGATCTGTTCTATTATGGAGTTTTTTGTTGTTGTTGTTTTTATATCTTTATTTCTGCTCTCATCTTTATTTTAATTTTTTAAAATTTTTTAAGAGAGAGAACGAAAAAGCAAGAGAGAGAGTGAGCACGCATGAGCAGGGGGGAGGGGCAAAGGAAGAGAGAGAGAATCTTAAGCAGGATCCATTCCGAGTGTGGAGCCCAACATGGGGCTCAGTCTCACAACCCTGAGATCATAACCTGAGCTGAAATCAAGAGTCAGACACAACTGACTGAGCTACCCAGGCGCCCTGTGCTCTCATCTTTATTTCCTTCCTTCTCTTGGTTTTAGGTTTTGTTTGTGGTTCTTTTTCTAGCTCCTTTAGGTGTAAGGTTAGGTTGTTTATATGAGGTTTTTCTTGTAGGTCTGTATTGCTATAAACTTCCCTCTTAGAATCACTTTGGCTGTATCCCAAAGGTTTTGGACCTTTGTGTTTTCGTTTTCATTTGTTTCCATGTGCTTTTTTATTTCTTCTTTTATTTCCTCATTGACCCATTCATTGTTTAGTGGCATGTTATTTAACCTCCATGTATTTGTGGTATTTCCAGATTTTTTCTTATGGTTGACTTCTAGTTTCATAGCATTGTGGTCAGAAACGATGCATGGTATGTCTTCAGTGTTTTTGAATTTGTTGAGGCTGGTTATGTGGCCTAATATGTCATCTATTCTGGAGAATGTTCCGTGTGCACTTGCAAAGAATGTGTACTGTGTTGTTTTAGTATGGAATGTTCTGACTATATCTCTTAAATCCATCTATTCCAGTGTGTCAGTCAAAGCCACTGTTTCCTTGTTGATTTTTCTGTTTAGATGATCTATTGATGTAAGTGGGGTGTTAAAGTCCTTTACTGTTATTGTATTATTATTGATTAGCTCCTTTATGTCTATTAGTAACTGGTACATGTATTTGGGTGCTCCCATGTTGGGTGCATAAATATTTACAATTGTTATATCTTCTTGTTGGATTGTCCCCTTTATTATTATATAGTTTCCTTCTTTGTCTCTTATTATAGTCTTAGTTTTAAAGTCTATTTTGTCTGATATAAATATCTTGCTACTCTGGCTTTCTTTTGATATCCATTTGCATGATAGATGTTTCTCCATCCCTTTACTTTCAATCTGCAGGTGTCTTTAGGTCTGAAATGAGTCTCTTGTAGGCAGCTTATAGATTTTTTTTTTAATTCATTCTGTCACCGTATGTCTTTTGATTAGAGTGTTTAGTCCATTTACATTCAAAGTAATTATTGAAAGATATGTATTTATTGCCATTTTGTTACTTGTTTTTTTGTTGTTTCTGAAGTTTTTCTCTGATACTTTCTTCTCTCTTTCTCTCTTTCTTGGTTTACTGGTTTTCTTTAGTAATATAGTTGGATTTCTTCCTCTTTATTCCTTGCATGTTTATTATGGTTTTTGATATATGGTTATCATTAGGTTTGTATATAATGTCTTCTGCCCATAGTAGTCTATATTAAGTTGATGGTCGCTCAAGTTTGAACCCAGTCTTTTCTCCTCTCTCCATGTTTTAGAAGTATGTTATTATATATTACATTGTTTTATTTTGTGAGTTCTTTGACTCATTTTTTATAGAAATACTCATTTTTACTGCTTTTGTGTTTCCTACTTTTATACTGTCACTTTTGGTTTCCTTTCCACGCAAAGAATCCCCTTTGATATTTTTTTCAGGGCTGATTTAGTGGTCACAAGCTCCTTTAGTTTTTGTTTGTCAGGGAAACTCTTTCTCTCTCTTTCTATTCTGAATGATAGCCTTTTGGATAGAGTATTTTTTGCCGCAGACTTTCCCCATTCAGCACTTTGAATATATCATGCCACTCCCTTTCAGCCTTCAAAGTTTTTCTTGAAAAATGTCCTGCAACCTTATGGGTTTTCCCTTGTAAGTTACTGTCATCGTCGTCGTCATCGTCTTCTTCTTCTTCTTCTTCTTCTTTTGTTGTTGTTGCTTTAATTTTTTTCTTTATCACTATATTTTGCTATTTAATTACAGTATGTCTTGGTTGGGTCTGCTTTTGTTGATTTTGATTGGAGTTCTCTGTGCCTCCTGGATCTGCATATCTGTTTCCTTCCCCAGATTAGGGAATTTTTCAGTTATTATTTCTTTTTTTTTAATATTTTATTTATTTATTTGACAGAGAGAGACACAGTGAGAGAGGAAACACAAGCAGAGGGAGTGGGGGAGGGAGAAGCAGGCCTCCCACAGAGCAGGGAGCCCAATGTGGGGCTTGATCCCACGACCCTGGGATTATGACGTGAGCCGAAGGCAGATGCTTTCAGTTACTATTTCTTTTCTTTTCTTTTCTGTTCTGTTCTTTTTTCTTTTCTTTTTTTCCCTTTCTTTCTTTCTTAAAGATTATTTATTTATTTATTTATTTGAGAGAGAGTGAGTGAGAGATCATGAGCAGGAGGAGGGATGGAGGGAGAGGGAGAAGTAGACTCCCCACTGAGCAGGGAGCCTGATATGGGGCTCAATCCCAGGATCCTGGGATCATGATCCAAGCCAGAGGCAGATGCTTTACCAACTGAGCCACCCAGGTGCGTCAAGTTATTATTTTTTCAAATAAATTCTCTGTCCCCTTTCTCTCTCTTCTTCTTCTGGGACTCCTGTGACACAATGTCATTACATATGATGGAGTCACTGAGTTCCCTAAGTTTATTCACATTTTGCATAATTCTTTTTTCTCTCTTTTGTTCAGCTTGGTTACTTCCCTTTACTCTGTCTTCTAGGTCACTGATTTGTTCCTTTATTTCTTCCATTCTGCTGTTCATTCCATCAAATGTGTTTCGCATTTCATTTATTGAGGTTTTTATCTCTGCTGTTATTCCTTATCTCATGTCTTCCACTCTTTTCTCAAGTCCAGTGAGTATCCGTATGATCATTGCTTTAAATTCTCTATTAGGCATGTTACTTATATCTGTTTTGCTTAGATCTCTGGCCATGGCTTTGTCCTGTCCTTTCATTTGGGATAAATTTCTCTGTCTCCTCATTTTGTCTGCCCCTCTGTGTCTGTTTCTATGTGTTAAGGAAGTCAGCTATGTCTTATACTCTTGAAAGTAGTGACTTTATGAAGAAGAGGTCTTGGAGTACCCTACAGTGCAGTGTCGCCTGTTCACCAGAACCTGGCACTCCAGGAGAGTATCCTCTCTGTGTTGCTATGTGTGTAGCCTGCTGTTGTGTCTGAGTCTCTTTTCTTTCAGCGTAGTTGTCTGCACTGACTCTCTGCGTGTTGTGGGCTGTGTTTGCTCTCTGTGGTGTTAGTGGGTCCCAGGCAGGGTAGAGTGCCTGCTGGGGAACTTGAGAGCAGGAGGTGGTATTAGCAAAATTTGCACTTGGTCACTAGTCCTCTGCTGGATTCCCCAAAGTGCTGCGGTAGCTGGGGGCTGCAAGCTGGGGCTGCTGGGTGCACGAGGCTGGGTGCAGCGTGCATCAGTGGCTGGGTGCAGTGTGTAGAGGGAGGCAGCTGTGCACCTGGTGGCCGGGAGCAGCGCACTGCAGTGGCTGGGCACTGTGCCTTTTTGTTGTATTTTATTTGTTGTTTCATTTTCCTATTGCTAGTATGACAAATTACTGCAAATTTAGTGGCTTAAAACAATGTGAATTTATTATACTTCTAGAGGTCAGAAATCTGAAACAGTTCCACTGTGTTAAAATTGCTGTGGCAGCAGACCTGTCTTCATTCTGGAGGCTGGGGAAGAGAATCCGTTTCTTTGTCCTTTCCAGTTTCTAGATCCCATCTACATTCCTTATCTCGTGGCTTCATCCTCCATTTTTGAAGCTCCTTGGCTTAACTGCTGCTTTTGTCCTTAAATGGCTCTCCAACCCTGATCTTTTTGTTTCTCTCTTGTAAGGACTGTGGTCACTACATTAGGCTCATCTAGATAATCCCAGATAATCTCCCTGTCTTAATCACACTGTGAAGTCCTTCTATGTAAGGTAACATGGTCACAGATGGATGTGGACATTTGTGGGGGGCACATTTTCAGCCTACCATACTTGTTCTTGCAGATACATCAAAAACCACTAGTTTTTCTTTGTTCTTGTATTTGGGTATGCTTTGCTGAAGTCCCATTATTTGTATTTGTTTTAACATTGCTTTCAAACTATTTCATATTTGCTTTTCAGTGGATTCTGTTAGGGTTACTGGCAGTGGTAACATTTGTTCCCTTTCTTCCTGGATTTATAGCTCTTTTGTTCTCACCTCTTTCCATGTTGTCTAGAATCTTCTAGCTAATGCTAAATAATAGCTATGAGAACATGCATCCTTCTATTGTTCTCAACTTTACTAGAAATTGCCTCATTGTTTTACTACCCAGGGTGGTAGTTTCTGATAAACACTCTTCTAAGTTAAGACATTTCTATCAAATTAAATCCTAGTTGACTAAGGTTTTTAGTCAGGAATGTATATTAAATGTATTAACCATTATGGTTGTAAGAGTAACCATATGGCTTTTCCCTTTTAATCTATTAATAGCTTTTCCAATAATGATCATCTCTGTATTCCTGGAATAAATCTTCCTTGGTCACAGTGTATTGTTCTTTGAATGTACTGCTGACTTCTATTTGCTAATATTTTATTTTTGCATTTATATTAATGAGTGAGTTTGGCACAGTGTGTTTAGTAATTGCGCTATCCTTGCACAGTTTTTGTGTTGTTGTGGGTTATCTAGTCATCTTGAATAAATTGGGAAACTTTCCACCTTTTTGTATGGTCTGGAACTGTTTATTTAATTATTAACTAATTAATTAATTTTCCACCATCCCTCCCCTGGAACTATTTAAATAGTATTGAGGTTTTTTGTTTTTGTTTTTTTTAAAGATTTTATTTATTTGAGAGAGCGTGTGTGAGAGAGAGAGCATGGGCAGGGGGAGGGGCAGAGAGAGAGGGAAAAGCAAACTCCCCGCTGAGCAGGGATCCTGACATGGGACTCAATCCCAGGACCCCAGGATCATGACCTGAGGTGAAGGCAGATACTTAACTGACTGAGCCATTCAGGCGCCCTGAGGTTATTGGTTTGGAAAGTTTTATAAACATAAGGTTCCTTGGACCACTGCTACTTACCTCGAAAACCTTCTAGACCCAATGGTGAGATTGCGTTATTCTGAATCACATGTACTTTCTTATCTACTCTGTCTTATAGCATTTGAAGTACAGCTTGTGACTTGTAGAACAGGTTTCCTTTGGGCAAAGCTGCCCAGTCCATAAAGAAGGGTCACGTCTACCAACATGGCTTCATTCATAGAAACCTGTCAGGCCAAGGGCTTACACAATAAAGGCTTGGCTCCCATGAGACTTCTTTTTCCATGTGCTTTGGGAGTTGTCTTTATCATTTATTAATTATTGCAGTGTTGCTATGAAACTTTTTTTAAAAAGATTTATTTATTTATTTTAGAGAGAGAGAGAGAAAACTTGAGTAGGGGGAGGGGCAGAGGGAGAGAATCTCCAGCAGACTCCCCACTGAGTGGGGAGCCCAATGCAGGGCTCCATCTCAGGACCCTGAGATCATGACCTGAGCTGAAACCAGGAGTTGGATGCTCAACTCACTGAGCCACTCAGGTACCCCTGCTGTGAAACTTCTTAGCAAATCTTTTTCAGTTCTTCAAAGAGCACTTCTCAATTCTCTGCTAAAGTGTTGCTCCCAGCTCAGAATTTGAAATTGATACTTATTTATATAAATGAGGTTGTCCAAGGCTGAGTTGCAGTTTTAGGTTAGTAAACCAGGGGAGTTTGCAGTGACTGGATTTAAGTAATTTTTAAGAGGGGTCCTCTGATTAGGTACATGTTGATTTTAAATCTTTTATCAGAACTGCGTTTACATAAATATAAAAGTGCTGCTACCACTAATTTCTAAATCAAAATACTGCTGAAATGGGGCACCTGGGTGGCTCAGCTGTTAAGCGTCTGCCTTCGGCTCAGGTCATGATCCCAGGGTCCTGGGATTGAGCCCCGCATCAGGCTCCCTGCTCAGCAGGAAGCCTGCTTCTCCCTCTCCCACTCCCCCTGCTTGTGTTCCCTCTCTCGCTGTGTCTCTGTCAAATAAACAAATAAAATTAAAAAAAAAATTCTGCTGAAATCATCCCATGTATATGATTTGATTAAAAGGTAGTATTTTGGGGGGGTGCCTGGGTGGCATAGTTGGTTAAGCATCCAACTCTTGGTTTTGGCTCAGGTTGTGATCTCAGGGTCATGGGATTGAGCCCCTCTTCAGGCTCCATGCTCAGTGTGGGGTCTGCTTAAAAGACTCTCTTGTCCTCTCTCTCTCTGCCCCCCCCCCCAACATACGAGTGCTCTCTTTCTCTCTCTCTCTCAAATAAATAAGTCTTTAAAAAAAAAAAGGTAGTAATTTTTAAAAGATTTTATTTTTTAAGTAATCCCTACACCCAACATGGGACTCTGACTCACAACCCCAAGATCAAGAGTTCCATGCTGTATGAAAGGTAGTATGTTTGTATCAAGTGTAAGTTGATTTCTCATTCTTTCCCCGCTGCAGTAAAACAGATCATCGGTAACATTTCAATATTTAATGAAACCTGCTTGAGATGGAGAAGTACAAAGACAGCTGATATAGAGGAGATGTATTCAGTAAGTTACCGAACTCTATGTATAGATGTTGTCTAGTGTGGGAAATTTAAAAAAATATCAGCAAACCTAAAAATCTACTTATGTAGCTGTTATTATCAATGGCAGATTTATAGTAAGAATTGCAAGAAAAAGCAAGAAAATGGGCACTTCTACGTATTTGAAGAGAGAGACCTTGGGGATTGCTGAGTAAGCCATGCGAGTTACTTTGTGCACATAGCCTGATGCAGAGCTGATGTCCACATCCATGGAAGGAACCCGTGGCTTTTGCCTGTGTGTGTCTCTTCAGGCCAATGTCTCTGATCAAGGTCTGGACGTGTCTAGAGAGTAAGGGGGAGCTTTTGAAGCTATTGTGGTTGTGAGTAAGAAAGGTAAAGACCATGGGATGAGAGCTGCTACTAGAAGAAATTAAGTGGGCAGAGAAGTATGTCTCTTGGGCCAGGTGCTGGGATGTTACCCGAAAGTGTGGAGAATGTCAGAAGGGGGCAGGCACATCTATGTAGATAATATGCATTTTAACTTTTAAAAAAATATGCATTGCTTTATATGAAGCATTAAATGCTGCTTCATCTATAAATAGCTCCTATTTTGATTCAGTTTGGTACCACATTAAACTGTTGAAAGTTGCTCCGTGATCCTGAAGACACTGTGGCTTGCCTAGGTCCAGGGTCATCCAGTTAAACCTCAAGTGTTGTAAAATGAATAGCAAGATTGGAAGGTGTATGGCCGTCACATTGCAAATACTGTGTTCACAAAATAAAAAATGCGTTATTAAAAAAAAAAAAATGAAGGGGGCAGGCCGAGGAGAAAAGCCCTGCTGAGCTTTAACCAGGCCAGCTAGGAGTATCATCACTCAGGTCCTGCTTTGGGGAAGCCTTAGTTCAGATTCCTCATTTTCTTTGTAGAAAATGTTCTGTGGCTTTGCCCCTGCCCACAGACATTTCGGTGTTGTGCGTCAGAGATGCGAGAACAAGAATGAGAACGTTGTTAGCACTGGGATTTTGGCCTTTTGTACATTTTGATTTAAAAACATTTTTATTGTACTGATACATTGTAACGACGGTGCTTAGGGTATGACGACTCTGAGATTTGCTTACCATTCTGTTTCACTTTTTTTTTTAAAAAGATTTTTATTTATTTATTGAGAGAGAGAGAGAATGGTAAAGAGAGAGCATGAGAGGGAAGAAGGTCAGAGGCAGAAGCAAACTCCCTGCTGAGCAGGGAGCCTGATGCGGGACTCGATCCCGGGACTCCAGGATCATGACCTGAGCCGAAGGCAGTCGCTCCAAAGGCAGTTGCTCAACCACCTGAGCCACCCAGGCACCCCTCTGTTTCACTTTTTGAAGGAACTTTAGAGTCGAGGGCAAGATGGCTCGTGAGAGAGGGCAAGTATCCAGGCATTTGGAGCCTTCCTCAAGCTAGCCGTTCACTTAGTGAATTTTCTGTTTCAGTTCCACATTCAGGGCCAGAGATGGTATCAGAAGGAATTTGCCCAGGAGATGATCTTTAATATCACTGCCAGGAGCCAGGCTCCTGAGATGTGCTTGGACCTGTGTCCGGGTACCAACTACAGCGTCAGCGTCCACGCTTTGTCTTCTCAGCTTCCCGTGGTCCTCTCCCTGACAACGCAGATTACAGGTAAGTCTTGAATGGCAGCATTTGAAGGAACGAGGTCACCGCAGAGCTGTAGGTGGGCCCCGATGAAGAGGAACACCACTGCTTCCTGTTGTTGTACAGTGAACCTGAAGAGTGAGGATGCAAGGGTCCTGTGGTTGTGCCTGTCATGTTTTCTTTCTTAGAAAGATAGTCGAGACAAAGTAGTAACACGAATCAAATCCTGGCTAACGTGTACATGAGTGCTGGGTACATTCCTTCGGGTTATTTGGAATATTTAACATATTTCATACCTAAAAGGCTCTCATTACTGTTTCTCAGGTATGTGTGATTGTCTTTTTGTCGCAAATGCCTCAAGAGTCGGTTATTCTCAGGGAAAAGTGATTGGCAGTCCCACTTTGGTCCCCTAGCAAATTCATTTTCCACTCATTTTCTCTTGTCTTCTCAACTCTGGGATGCTCCCCTCTCCTCCTCCCCCTCCCCTACTCTGAGCTAATACTCAGAGTATTAGCTTCCTGTTTCTGACTTCACTGAGCAATTAGAAGTAATCAGGTGAGGACTTGCCTCTCCCAAGTCTCCCCTTGCTACCCGCATGCAGAACCATGTATTCTGTCTTCTCTCCTGTCCCCACTCCTCAGGTGACTGCCACCCTCAGGTACGTTGGACCCCATCCTTTCCTGCCTAATCATCATGTCCCCCCAACAGAGAAATAGTCCCAACACGGCATGAGCATGTCGTAGTATCTCCTTTTTTTAAAAATGAAAACAAAGAAACAAGAAACACACTTCCTTTGATCCCATATTCCCTCCGGCTACTTCTTTCAGCATCCCCTTTACAGTGAAACTCCTTAAAAGAAGTGTCTGTTATGTAGGCTCTACGTCCTTATTTCCTGTTCTCCCTTTAACTGGTTCCAATCCGAAGGCAGTTGTCCTGTCCACACTGCTTTACTGGAAGTGTATTCATCTTACAAAATCCACTGGGCAGTTTTGTTTGTATCTGATTCCCTCCCCACCCACAGCAGCTGACATCCCCTCCTTCTTGAAATGCCATTTCGCTTGGCTTTTGGGTCCTCTTGCCTCGCTGGCTCCTCCTCAGTCTTCCTCGCTGGCTCCTCCTCAGTCTTCCTCGCTGGCTCCTCCTCCTCAGTCTTCCTCGCTGGCTCCTCCTCCTCAGTCTTCCTCGCTGGCTCCTCCTCCTCAGGCTTCCTCGCTGGCTCCTCCTCCTCAGGCTTCCTTGCTGGCTCCTCCTCCTCAGGCTTCCTCGCTGGCTCCTCCTCAGTCTTCCTCGCTGGCTCCTCCTCAGTCTTCCTCGCTGGCTCCTCCTCAGTCTTCCTCGCTGGCTCCTCCTCCTCAGGCTTCCTCGCTGGCTCCTCCTCAGTCTTCCTCGCTGGCTCCTCCTCAGTCTTCCTCGCTGGCTCCTCCTCCTCAGTCTTCCTCGCTGGCTCCTCCTCAGTCTTCCTCGCTGGCTCCTCCTCAGTCTTCCTCGCTGGCTCCTCCTCAGTCTTCCTCGCTGGCTCCTCCTCCGCAGTCTTCCTCGCTGGCTCCTCCTCCTCAGGCTTCCTCGCTGGCTCCTCCTCCTCAGGCTTCCTCGCTGGCTCCTCCTCCTCAGGCTTCCTCGCTGGCTCCTCCTCCTCAGGCTTCCTCGCTGGCTCCGTCCTCTTTTATTGATGTCCTCTCTGCCTGCTTCTGTTCTTTTTCGTTAGCCACCCCTTGTGCCGATACCGTCTCCTGACTACAAGCGTTGCCTGTATGCTGAGGATTCCCAAATACGTATCCTAGTCCCAGACCCTCCCCTGAGCTCCACACTCATATATCCAGTCATCTCTTAAACATCTCTTGCACGCGCAATAGGCAAGTCCAAGAGGATTTTGATTTCTCAACTCTTCTGTCACCTCCAAAGCCATTCTCCACCCGGGCTTCTCTGTCTCGGGTATTGGCATTCTCATTCACTCGTGGCTCAGGCCAAAGAGATTCTGTGCCCCTCCTCCCCACCCCCCGACTTCTAATCTGTCAACAAGCCCCATTGGCTGCTTTCTAAAATAGATTCTGTATCCAACTACTTTCCCCACCTTCCTCTTCCCTACAAAGCAGCCTTATCCAAGCCAGCCACCTCTCGTTTGGACTCCTGTGGTAGCTTTCTTACTGGTCTTTCTGCTTTCGTGGGTGCCTGTCAATCTCCCGCCCCCCCCCGCCCCCCCCGCCCCCCCCCAAGTTACAGCGAAGACCATGACTTTAAAAAGATCACTCAGGCGTCAGAGTGATTTTTTAAAAAAATGCATAGGAGAACATGTCATCCCCAGCTGAAAACTGTCCAGTGAGTTTGTATTAGTGTTAGAATAGAACCCAGGGGGTGGGAGGGATGGAGTGGCTGGGTGATAGACATTGGGGAGGGTATGTGCTATGGTGAGTGCTGTGAATTGTGCAGGACTGTTGAATCACAGTTCTGTACCTCTGAAGCAAATAATGCAATATATGTTAAGAAAAAAAAGAAGATAGCAGGAGGGGAAGAATGAAGGGGAGTAAATCGGAGGGGGAGACGAACCATGAGAGATGATGGACTCTGAAAAACAAACAGGGTTCTAGAGGGGAGGGGGGTAGGGGGATGGGTTAGCCTGGTGATGGGTATTAAAGAGGGCACGTTCTGCATGGAGCACTGGGTGTTATGCACAAACGATGAATCATGGAACACTACATCAAAAACTAATGATGTAATGTATGGTGATTAACATAACAATAAAAAAAAAAAGAATAGAACCCAGCTTCCTGACCCCCACCTTCCTCACTGACTTCATCTCCTCTACTCCCCCCCTTTCTCACTAAGCATCTGCTGCCTCCCTGCCCTCCTGAGACGGGTCAAACCTGTTCATGCATCCAGGCCTTTCCATCTACTGTTTACTCTTCCTGGGGCACTCTCTGCATGTGGCTTCTTTATAATCATCCGGGTCTCTGCTCAGATGTCATTACCTTAGAGGAGCTCTCCCTCCCGTCCTTGCACAAATAATCTCCATCTCCACCCCATCCGTCTCTAGCCACGTATACTGTTTGAATTTCATCACAGAACCTGTTGTCAGAACTTGCAGCATTTTTTAATGTACTTGTTTATTTTCTTTCTCCCCTCCTAAAATAGCTCCTCAAAGGCAGAGATGTAAAGACAGTGCTGCCACATAGCACAAGCCTTGAGTGGCCCCCGGGTATTATTGGTGTTGAGGGGATGCCTGGTTAGTGAAGAAAGACTTTCAGACGAAAGGAATTCACCACCTTTTGGGCTGGAAAGAGAAGTAATGTTCAATTGGGCATTCCTTCCTCTGGTGACTTCTTCAAATGAAAAGCTGTTTAGTTTCCTGCTCTTCGGTCCTTGTGTTTTGGATGGTTTGCATTGCGGATTCAAATTAGTATATCATGTTTTTTGAGTTGGGGAGAAGAGTTTCTTCCTGAGGAGACACTTACTTCTACCTTGTTTTGTAGGCTCAATAGAGCCCCAGTAGCTCAAGCGCCCTGTGCTCATGGCCACCAGGGGACACTGTGGAGCTGTTTAAATCCATTGAGACCCTTAGCTAAGCTCGGAGACAATGGCTGCATATTTTCCAACTCTACCCTACTTTAAAGAACTTGAAATTTTATTTTTTCATATTTTTTAAAAGATTTTATTTATTTATTTGACAGAGGCACAACGAGAGAGGGAACACAAGCAGGGAGAATGGGAGAGGGAGAAGCAGGCTTCCCGTCAAGCAGGGAGCCCGATGTGGCTCAATCCCAGGACCCTGGAATCATGACCTGAGCTGAAGGCAGAGGCTTAATGACTGAGCCACCCAGGCGCCCCAAGAATTTGAAACTTTTTAAAAAGTGTGTGAAAATTCAAGTTGTTACAATCTTCTAAAGGGGTAAAAACCAACCAAACAAACAAAAAGCCACCCAAGCCCTCTTTTTCATAAAAGGGGAGAAAAAAGAGCCTTTCATGTTGATATGAAGAGAGGTATGCCTGATTGCCTAAGATGTGGCTTTGTTTCAGTAAAATCGTGAACTTTTGAATTTTACCAGAAATGTGAGGCAAGGGATTTGGGTCTGGAAAACGCAGCACCTGATTTCCCAGAAGAAAAGTGAGTGGAATTTCCCTCCCTCATGTCTTACATTAAACTAAATCTTACTGATGGGAACAGGATGAAGACAAGTGCTTTAAATATGTCGCTGACCTCAGAGGAGGGCGCAAGTTCTAGGCATGTTGAAGGACAGAGGCAAGTGTCCCAGTGAGAACTGGAGAGCGAGGGTGAGACCAGATCCTCTCGCGGAGTCTCTGCCTCGGGGCTGACAAGCTTCCTCAGATAGAGCCCAGTGAGCTGAATTCTTCAGAAGAGCTCCACCATTTATATTCCCTTCAGGACAGGATGAAGAGCAAACTTCCATCCTCCGTGTAGATACAGAGTCAGAAGGGCTTTCCCACGTCAGCTATGCTATTTTTTAGCCAAGTCAGAAAGCTGTAGGCAAAACTATCTTACCATAGGGAGCGAGAGAAAGCCAGGGAGGGGAAACTGGGGGGAGAGAGAGAGAGAGAGGGAGAGAGAGAGACAGCAAATGTGCACGGAAATGTCAAGCTAAAACCACTGGTGCACCCAACACTGTGATCATTTGAGGTTGAATATTTATTACAGAATCAAGAATGCCCGGGGCGCCTGGTGGCTCAGTCGGTTAAGCGTCTGCCTTCACTTCAGGTCATGATCCCAGGGTCCTGGGATTGAGCCCCACGTCGGGTTCCCTGCTCAGTGGGGAACCTGCTTCTCCCTCTACGTCTGCCCCTCTGCTTGTGCTCTCTTTCAGATAAATAAATTAAATTAAAAAAAAGAATCAAGAATGCCGGAGGAGAAGAGGGAAGAAAAAATGTCAAGGAAACCATTCCTTCCCAAGTTTGCCTTCAGTACCAAGCCTGGCAACTTATATGGGGAATTTCCCATCTCTGCCTGCATTCATGAGAAGAAAAAGAGAATGTACTTTTTCAGATGTTCAGCAAAGCAATTGAAAACACACATGTGTGTCCCAAGCATTATCAGACTGCCCCCTTCATGGAGGGTAGGTCCAGTGGAGGGAGCTCTGATTCCACCTGCAGAACGAGGAGCCAGAGCCCCTGCCTCCTCTCCATGACTATTGCGTGCCCCCAGGAAGGACTGTGCGGGACCAAGTCTGCTGAGTTCTTCTGCAGAAGGAGTTCTTCTTCTGTGGTTGGCGACCCACAGACCATCCAAAGCTGGTGCACCCGTGTCCTCTGAGAACCCTATCTCCTTAGGCTGTTCCAGTGTACCACATGTATTCCTGCTGCGCCCCCTGGTTCCCAGGGGCTGAAGCTGCAGGAGAGGTCAGGAGAGGGACTGGCCTTCACCCCGCTGTTTCCCTCTTGTCCGGACTCTCTCAAAATCTTTCATGGACACAAGTGTTTTGACATCTGGATATCTGATGTTAGATCAGGCCAGACGGGAGCGCACATGCCCTTCCTTCCATTCCTCCGGGGGCCATCGATTGCTCTCATCCCCAGCAATCTCCCAACTACTTTCTAGCTGCAAATCCAACCCCAAACCCCCAAGTGAATGGCTATGTGGGGATGGATATCTCCCAGCTCCCCTCCCTGAAAGCATCCACATGCAGGTCTAGGCCCCATGGAGACATAGATGATACACCACAGAGGAAAATAGGCTGCATATTATTCTTTTCTTCTATTAGTGTTAGCTTTTACAAAATATGAATGGGAACGTTTTTTTACCTCATAAGCCTAAAAACCAGAGTTTCTGTGTGTGATAGAAGTGTGGGAAGGGCATACTGTGACATAACATTTTAATCCAGCAAATATTTATTGACTTGCTATGCACAAAGACCTGTGCTAAGTGCTGAAGAGGGGATTAAAGGTGAAAAGATTGTTCCTTTTCCCTGGAAGGCTAAGTCTCATAACTTCATCGATAGGGGAGATGAAGCCAGCCATGTGATAGCTGATGACTTACGGTGTAGCTACCATTTTTTCTATTGCTGTCAATTCCAACTGATCACGTCTTCAGCATGTGGCATGGTCTATCTGGGGAGGTGCCAAGGATTAGGAGAGAACCATCACAGTGTCTTTATGTGTATTTATTTGTGTGGGTTAATTCCTTGCATTTACTTTAAGTTTATAGTATAAAGTTGGGACCTTTGCTAGTTTTGGTACAGATATATAATTTTCTATTTTTGGTTCTCTTTGTTCATTTTGGTATGTTTTGGGAGGATTTTAACACCTTTTCACTTATGTTACCTCCTTTCTCTTATTGATTTTGATAGTTTGCCTACATGAATGATATTAATCTTTTGTTATACATATTATAATCCCCCATACTATTTACTGTTTAGTTTTCTTGTCAATATACTTTTTAACATTTAGACATTTTAAGTTTTCATGTAATCAATTCTATTGATGCTTTTTTAGTTTCTGCCTCTGATCATGCCAAGAAAAGCCTTCTCTGCCCTGAAATTAGATCAGTTCTTTTTTTTCTTAAGGATTTTATTTATTTGACAGAGAGAGACACAGCAAGAGAGGGAACACAAGCAAGGGGAGTGGGAGAGGGAGAAGCAGGTTTCCCGCTGAGCAGGGAACCTGATGCGGGGCTCGATCCCAGGACTCTGGGACTGTGACCCGAGCCGAAGGCAGACGCTTAACGACTGAGCCACCCAGGCGCCCCAGATCAATTCTTATTCTTTAATATTTTCTAATGCTGCTGCTGCTTCTTTTTTTGTTAGCTCTGCACCCAGTGTGGGGTTTGAATTCACAACCCCAAGATCAAGAGTCACATACTCTACCGACTGAGCCAGCCAGGTGGCCCTTTAATGCTTCTTAATAGTTTTGCTTTTCACCTTTAAACGTAGACCCACTTGGAATGCATCTTGATACATGGTATAAAGCTAAATTTACACGGTCATTTTTTCCCCTAAATGATAAGCCAGTTTCCCGCCACGTTTGGAAAGACTGTCCATGTCATACACTATATTCTCATTTATTTGTTTGGGTCTCTTTCTAGACTGTCTAGCTTCTTCCATTGTTTTGCCTGTCCTATGCCTGCACCTCACTCTTTCAATTATTATGATTTTATACTATATATAATATTTTGTAGGGCACGTTCTCCTTCATTGCTTTTCTCCTCACTCTGCAAGGTTTTCTCACGTGGTAGCCCTTCTGTTTTCCTTTGTCGTTTGCTTCACATAGAGGATGGATATTGTCGACACCTTGGAATGGTAATGAGGTTCTCCCTTCTGGGTCCTCCCCCACCTCACATACCCAGGGTGGAAGAATTACACTCTCCAGCTCAGACGAGACCCGATTCTGGACTTGAGTCTGATCTAGTTTAAATCAGTAATGAGGCTCATGGAAAGGAGAGAACACATCTGCCCAGGACACCAGTTTGGGGGATGGGGAACAACATTCTGGAAACATGGCTGGAAATTAAGGTTATTTAACCTTCAAATGTAGCTAAGAACGAGCCTGATGAAGTTCAGGCTTTGACATTAGAGAGAAAAAGTCTCCTGTTTAAAAAACCAAGGTGGGGAAGGTCTCAGAGCAGAAAGCAGTCTGGAAGTCACATGGTGATAGTATCAGCTGGATGGCAGAAACTAGCAACAAGGGCGGGGGGGGGGGGGGGGGGGTGCTTCCAGCTCCCTCCGCGGGCCCGCCTTCTGCAAGCCCAGCAAGCACTTTGTTCTGCTTTGACCGAGGGCGATGAGAAAGGGGGGGGGGGGGAGGGGCCTTAAAAGGTTAGCCAAGAGATTAGAAGAACTAGAATTATTAATCTCAGAGAAGAGCAAACAATTTAAAAGAGGCCGAGGAGGGTTCTCACACACAGAGTGAACAGTAAATCTCCCTTGGGGCTGAAAACAGGAAGTATGTGATAAAAACCACTTACTCTGTGGTGACAGCAAAACATCACAAATGAAAGGGCATTTCCCTGTTCGCGTGAAGGGCTGAGGGCAGAACTTCTCAAACTAGAAGGGGCACACTCCCCTGGGGGACCTGGTCGGGGTTTTTCAAATCTCAGCCCCCTCTCCCCTTCACTCCTGCAGGAAGCTTGCAGCTGTCTTCCTCAGGGGTGTCAGATCCAGAATCTCTTGGAAATGAGGTAGACCTTCAACACCTTTTGTGAGACCTAGGCTGTAAGCAGGGGCCATTTCAGGCCACCTTGAGGGTCCCCGGCAATCCCACAGGCTTACAGAAACCAGAATTTATGTGACCATATCTGGGTGACTTTGGAAGAAGTTCTAGACTTGGCAGTGTTTTATACAAGTTACTGGGGGCTCTCAGTGGCTCTGAGTGTCTCTTCCATCTGCCCCCTCTTCTCCATTCTCGGTCCTTCACTTGCTTCAGACCTCAGGCACTGCATACCTAGAGTCTTGGACAACCTGTACTTTTGCTCTTTTCCAGTTCATCCTCCAACCAGCTGTCTAAATTGCATTTCTAAAATCCACATCTGCTAACACTCTGTAAATGACTTCTTGTTTCCAGGACCCCCAATCTGACCTATCCCCACACCTCCTCCTTGGTTGTGTGCCTGTCCCAGGCCGGGACTCCGCCTTCCAGCATCCCTGAACTCCTGCAGGGTTGCGGTTCTGTCTCTGCCCGCTCTCCTACCACCTGCCCCTGGGTACATGCATTTCAGCATTCGATGGTCTCTCCACCCCCTGCCCTTGGTCAGGTGTTCTTCCTCTGCACGCCGACAATGCCCCGTGTACGACTTTATCGTAGCTCTAAGTGCCATGTGTTTACGAAACTGTCTCCGACTGTGAGACTTCGAACTCCTGGAAAGCAGAAACTGTGTCTTCCATGGCTGTTTCTCCCAGCCTCCCAGGATGCATGGTGTATAAAGGTGGCTAACAAAAGGGTTGGTAGGTGATGTATAATTAACATATTCGATAGAGCTTTTTTATGGAAGAATAATTGACGTACAAATTGTATTAGCTTTAGGTATATGACATGATAATTTGATATTTATATACATTATGAAATGGTCACCACAATAACTCCAGTTACCATCTGTCACCATGCAGAGTTGTTAGAATATTATTGGCTGTATTCCCTATGCTGTACATTACATTCCCATATCTTACTTATTTTGTAACTGGAAGATTTTAACTCTTAATCTCTTTCTCTTATTTTGTCCACTCCAACCCCCTACCCTCTGGCAACCATCATATTTGATAGTGCTTTAAAAAACTATCTAGGGACGCCTGGGTGGCTCAGTTGGTTAAGCTTCTGCCTTCAGCTCAGGTCATGCCTGAGGCCCACATCAGGCTCCTTGCTCAGCAGGGAACCTGCTTCTTCCTCTGCCTGCCACTCCCCTTGCTTGTGCGCTCTCACTAACAAATAAATAAAATCTTTTTTAAAAATTAAAAAAAATTAAAAACTAGGCGGTTAGGGGCGCCTGGGTGGTTCAGTCGGTTAAGTGTCCGACTCTTGATTGCGGCTCAAGGTCATGATCTCAGGGTCGTGAAATCGAGCCCTGCATTGGGCTCCGCACTGGGCATGGAGCCGCTTAAGATTCTCTCTTCCTCTCCCTCTGTCCCTACCCCCCCCACAAAAAAAACCCACAAACAATATAGGAAGGTATAAGTTTTTATTTATTATAATTTGGTTTGGGAATTTCTACCCCAAGTCTATTTTCTTATTTTATTTTTTTAAAGATTTTTATTTATTTATTTGAGAGAGAGAGAATGAGTGGAGGGAGAGGGACAAGCAGACTCCCCACTGGGCAGGGAGCCAGATGCGGGGCTCAATCCCAGGACTCTGGGATCATGACATGAGCTGAAGGCAGACGCCTAACCAATTGAGCCACCCAGGTGCCCACCAAGGTTATTTTCTAATTGGATAAATAAACTCTTGAGTGTTTATCTTGGCCTCCTAGTCCTTAATTTCACTGTAACAGATTTTAAGGCCAGGGTTGGGGGGGCACTCATGTTTTTTTATTTTTTATTTTTTAATTTAATTTAAATTCAACTAACATATAGTGTATTATTAGTTTCAGAGGTAGAGCTCAGCTATTCATCAGTCTTATATAATACCTGGGAGAGGCATTCATATTTTATTCTTTGTCTTTTTCTCTTCCTTTCTCCCTCTATAAATCTCATTCACTTCATAGCAATGTTGAGAAGATTATATGGGATGAGGCCTGTGCAGGACACAGCTAGTGCATTTCATTAGTGCCTAGTGCATCTGAGCTGAGGTATCCACAAGGCAGAATGCTGCAGTCATACTATGAACGTAACTACCAGTTAGATACTAGAACACTGGTGTCAGCCGATATAGTCCCCTCCCAGTAGAAGGTCCTTTTGGGATATCTAGTTGCTGGGGAGAACAAAATGAGGACAGAATGCTCTGTGACTGGAAAGGATCTAGAAGTCAGAAATGCTGGTCTTCCCCACCAAATAGGAACCTGTCCAGCAAGTTAACTGTCAGGCCCGCTGTGTGCACCCTCTGTCAGCACTGGGAATTCACTTAAAAAAAAATTTTTTTTTTATTGTGGATTTAAAATATACAACATAGAATGTACCATTTTAACCATTTTCTGGCACAAAATTTATTGGCATTAAGTCCATTCACAATGCTGTAAACCCTCACCACTGTATTTCTAGAACCTTTTCATCACCCCAAACAGAATCTCCGTTGGTCATTAAGCAACTAACTCCCCTTGCCTACCCACCGCTCTGTCCTCAGCAACCTTTAATCTACTTCTGTGTCTATGAATTTGTCTGTTCCAGATGTTGCATAGAAGAGGGATCATCCTTCTAAGTCTGGCTCATTTCATGTAGCGTAATGTTTTCAAGATTCATCCATGTGGTAGCAGGTGTCAGAAAACACTCATCGCTTTTTACATTAAAACTTTCCCTTCGATGGCTCCCCGATGACCACTTTTGTCATGCTTCCACTCATTCCAATCACACCCTTTTCCTCTTTTCCGCTTGTTTCCAGAGCCTCCCCTTCCGGAAGTAGACTTTGTCACAGTGCATGGGGGGCCTCTACCACGTCTGAGACTGAGGAAAGCCAAGGCGAAAAATGGACCTATCAGGTGGGTAGTGGCCCCTTTTCCGTGGTTGCCCAGTGGTCCTCATGGAGAGTCTTGGAAACTTTGGTTTGATCGAGGAGGGGACTTCCTAGGTGCTGCACTTGAATAGTTGGGGCAGTGCAATCAGGGCCTCTTGTTTTTGATTCCTTGGCCACAGATTGGGCCTTGAGTTCCAACCAGCATCCTTCCAAATGAATAGAGAGACTTCTAAGGAGCCAGAGACAGGCATTTGGGCAGCTTAGCTCAAAAAATGAAATCCCTTCCTTTGGTCACCGGCCGGACAAGCATTGACTGTGTGTGATGTGGAAGGTGTTAATCCTTTGCACTCACCTCTTCATGTACGTCTCTCAGTGATGGTGGACCAGGAGCATCATTTCATTTAAAGATGATCTTTGGGTGTGTGTAGTCGATCTGAAAGGGTCATTTGGATAATTCTCTTAATTTGTTCACACATTGAGTTATAGGCAAGACGCTGCGTAGCTAATGACTGCTTCTGGGATTCCAGATGGTATTAGGATGGAATTAATTCACCTGACTTGGAGAACTACATTGTGTTCCATTAAGCATTTTATTTACAGGGTCATGCTTGGATTAGGAAGCAGAATTAACCCCCCACCTTTTTTTAGAAAGGAAGATAGAGGTTCCCCTGGAGAGATAAGCACCTTGCTCACAGGAATAAGGCAAGGACATGGCAATAGCCTTGCCATCCTTGAACTAACCTTTGTTGCCTTATGTCATTCTTGACCTGTTAGTCTAATGACCCTTCAGTACATTCAAGGTGAAAATAAATGTGAGATATTATAAAATTATAAAAAAGAAAGTCTGGATAAATATCTGTGTGTCTCTTTTTTGTTTGTTTGTTTAATTTTAAGTAGGCTCCGTGCCCAGTGTGGAGCCCCAGTGTGGGGCTTGAACTCATGACCCTGAGATCAAGACCCGAGCTGAGATCGAGTCAGACACTTAACCGACTGAGTCACCCAGGTGCCTCTGTGTGTCTCTTTATAATGAAACTTAGGCTTTTCCTGTCTTTCCATTAGTTTAAGTGCAGTAAGTTCTCAAAGGTCTTTCCAGGCATTGCCTACATTGTTCTGTTTCTTGATTCCTGATGAGTTACTGGAAGGCACTGCCATTCTGTTGCTATGAGGAGAACAGAAGTTACGATATCACTGCCTGAGAGAATTTGCAAGAGCAAATGTAGTATGTAGGCCAATAATTAGATAAGGCAAAAAGAAAAGGCAAATGACAGTCTATCCTTGTGGCTAATGTGCCCTCCAGTGCCTCCAAAACAGGAAGTGGAGATCTGTGAGTCATTCCAGGGAGGGTGGCAGTGAGAAAGAGGGGAGAAGTCTTTCCAGAACAGTCACGTTACAAACAGCCACAACTGCTTCCCTAACGTCATCAGGGTTAATTACCAACAGGCAAGTGGAGCAGTTTCCTCTCTCTGACTACCTGGTTTGAGCGGGGGGAGCAGCTTTGCCAGTGTGGGAGACAGGCCTAAGTCTGCTTTCTGCATTGTTTGGTGGGGGGGGGGCAGTGGCGTGGGGCACATGGTGGAACGGGGCCTTGGGAGCAAGGCTCCCCTCCTTAGCTTGGTGATCTTGAGTGAATGATGCAGCCTGTTCCTGGGGTCTCTTAATGCTAGTGTCTCCCACACTTGCCAACTTAGAGAAATAATCTGGGTTGCCCTAGCAGCAGTACAAATTCTCAGACTCAGCTCCTGGAGATTTCGATTCAGTAGGTCTGGGATGGGGGCTGGAAATTTGTATAATTATCAAGCAACTCAGGTGATTATGATCATGCTAACTGGGGAGACTGCTTTATGCCCCATGAATGGTGCCTCTAATGTCCAGAACCAAAGGTGAGCCTTGAGGTTGCACTTGAATGCCACCATCTACATGGAAAGTCAAGTTGGATTGGAAGAGGAGCTTGAGGACAGCATGGAGCTTCTGCACCCTTTATTCTCTTACCTGCAGCCATGATTCATAGGGATGTCTTCAAGTCGCCAGGAAAGTGTGCTGTTACAAGCGTTCCCCTGTAGGCAGTGGATGCTTCATAGATGTTTACTGGTGCTGGTGGCAGCAACTCACCGCCCTGCAGGCTTTACCTTGTACCTTGTGTAGAAAGCTCTTTGCTGGAAGGTGAGCCCAGACTTTGTGGAAATCAGGGCCCCGAAGACACATAGGATGTTTGGGATGGAGGCTTTTCCAAGTCCCAGACCTACTGTGGTGGAGGGCTCCCTTTCCTTAACCTAGTGACTCATGGACTTTTAGGAGGCAGGAGATGGGGCATTAGGAATGTGGAACAGGAAGTGTACATTTGCTAGTAAAATAGATTATGTGGCCTCATGGCTTGGAAATTATCCTAATCATCTTTGGTACCAATGCGTGTTTTTCCTCTTTACGGAAACGTCAACTCAAGAAACATTAGTGGGGAGTCAGTCACAGCCAAAGAACTGGGTAAGGATTTGCAAGGATACAGGAGTAAGTCATTTAAATCCCTGCTGTCAGGCCTGATAGAGAAAGCAGATGTTCAGACATGTGCTATCCTAGAGGCAGGAGAGAAGGAAGGCGGGGAGGGGTTGAAAAAGGAGGCATGATTCATTGTTGGTGTGTTTTTATTCTTACACCTCCTTTCACTGACAGGTTTTGTATTTGGTGGGATAAACAATAACAAAACACGTACAAAAGGATGCTTGCTGGCTAGTGTGATCCTCTGTCCACAGTGGGGGAACAGTTTCACAATGTACACATGACATTTTACCCTTCTGCCTATTTCAGGACATGGTCAGGCTAGATTAACGCACAGTGACTTGGCACTCCTTCTCATTTATTTCACATGAACTCTGGTATCTGTGAACTGGAGGGAATGCAGATCACATGAGTTCCGTTTCAGCTTACCATGTGATTGGAGCCTTTTTGCAGACTTAGTACATTAATGCTTGTAGGCAGGCAGCCTCCATGTGACTGCTAAACCCTTTCCCCTGCTGGGTTTCATTTGCCCACGTGGAAACCGCTGATGAGATCAGCTGTGTGGCATGCACACTCAGGGCAGCCATACATGTAACAACCTCTCGCAGCTCAAGAGGGTTTACTTGGCATCCATCTGCGGCGGGAACTTGAGATCCCTCACATCGTGTCATGGGGCATTAGCACTATAGGTCCAAACTGGAATTCCCTAAGTGTGGGCGCTGTCAGACTGTAAATCCCCCTGGGGGCAAGGACTTTTTCTTGTCCAGGGATGTATCTCCAGTGCCCAGAAAAGTGTTTCTCTCATAGCAGGTGCTCAATACATATGAATAATTGAATGAACGACTCCCCCAAGCAGGGGTCTGATAGACATTTTCTTTTTTCTTTTTTCCAGTTCATATCAGGTGTTAGTGTTTCCCCTGGCCCTCCAAAGCACATTTTTTTGTGATTCTGAAGGGACCACCTCATTCTTTAGCAACACTTCTGATGCTGAGGGATATGTGGCTGCAGAACTACTGGCCAGAGATGTTCCAGATGATGCCACGGAGATATCTATTGGAGACAGGCTGTACTATGGGAAATACTATAATGCACCTTTGAAAAAAGGGAATGATTACTGCATTATATTACGAATCACAAGTGAATGGAATAAGGTATACTTCTTTTAAAAATTTGTGAATTCTCTTTTCTTCTTCGCGTGAAATGTCAGTATTTGAACATTTGTTTCCCTGTTATTTGGGATGGACACTGCATGTACGAGCCATAAAAATGTGTCGAATACTTTGCCTGTATAAATGATGGGCAGGTGAGACCTTTAAGGAGGTTGATGGTCTGAACTTCCTGCGGGACCGGGTGGGATCTGTGCTTGGACTGACCTCGTTTTGGTTCTTCCTCTTAAGCTTCACAAATCCCCTCATCCTAATGCCCTGCTGAAGCCTGAGTTGAAGAGGAACATCTGGATTTCTTTGTCACTTCCCTGTGCTCCTGCCAGGCTGCTGCCTCCCCTCACCCTCTCGGAACAGGAAGGCGAGGCAGATGAATGTCAGCGCTGCCCTATTTTCTGCTTCCTTGACTTCCTTGGCCACCCCCACCTCTCCTCATCCTTGGAAAGCCTGCGTTATTCCAGTGGTGGTTCTTTCATGAGACATAGAACTATAGATTCATTGCATAATGAGTAAATACAGTGAGCTGGACAAGCAGAATAGCAAGAGCTGAATCAGTGAGTCAGGGGTGAAAGATCTGGAAGAACCATTGTGATGGTTGCCCCAGGAGAACTCAAAGTGTGATATAAATTCATATAGATTGGTAATGGAAACTAGAAGAAAATTATACTAATAGAAACAGCTCTTGACTGATGAATTGGAGCCATTTTGAGAGTAAGTTTCATTATTTCGTTAGTTAGTTAGTTATTTTGAGCCCAGCACAGGGCTTGAACTCACAACCCTGAAGTCAAGATCTGAGCTGAGATCAATAGTCAGACCCTTAACTGACTGAGCCAGCCAGGTGCCCCCATCCCATATTTAAACCTGACACACACTCTGTTAGATTCTGTATAGGACACAAGTCTAATGTGCCATTATCGTACGTGATAGTAAATCAGTGCTTACTTTTAAGAATATGTACAAGTAGCAAAGAGATTTGGTAGTGTTTTGTGACAATAACGTAGGAATTAAGAATTGGCAGGCTAAAGCCCAGAATATATTTCCCTGAACTTATTTACAAGGTGTTTATGACTCAGACAGGGACTTCTCGCTAGAAGCTTACGTGGAGATCCTGCCTTGGCGTTTCTAGCCGCAGATATAGCACTAGCAGTACCATATGAGTACGGTGTAGGGAGGGCACAGAGAGCTAATCTCCCCGATTGAGCCTTCAGTCTAAGAGGTACATGGGTACACACGGGCTGCCATAACAAAATACCCTAGGCTGGGTGGCCTCAACCACAGAAATGTATTTCTCACAGCTTTGGAAACTGGAAGTCCCAGCTTAAGGTAGCAGTTGACTTGGTTCCTTGGTAAGGCCCTCTTCCTGGCTTTCAGACAGCGGCCTTCTTGCTGTGTCCTCACATGGTAGAAAGTGTGCAACCCAGCTCTGGTCAATCTTCTTCATCTTATATGGACACTAATCCTATCATGGAGTCCCCACCCTCATGACCTCATCTGAATCTAATTACTTTCCAAAGGCCCTACTCCCAGGTACCATCATATTGGGGGCTAGGTCTTCAATATATGAACTTTGGGCGACCCAAACATTCAATCCATAACACAGATAATTGAGAGGTTAAGATACGAATCCTAGTTTATAGGAAACTTTTCTATGATGTCATGGATACCTCTTTTTCATATAGCTTCACAGAACTCGTCTTTGGGAGGCTAAGGAGGCGAAAGGGTTCGGAAAAAATTTATATTGGGACTTGCATTTTTCAGTTGCAATTACTTCCCCTATGGGTTTCCAATCTATTAGTGTTACAGTCATATTAAAATTAGTAGTGAACTATTTATTTTTCTTTTTTGAACAGTTTTATGGACATACAATTAACATACCGTATTAATCACCCATTTAAAGTATATAATTTATAGCATAAGGAATATAGTTAATGATATGGTGATAGTGATATAATGGGACTGATGGTAGTTACATTTGTGGTGAACATAGCATCTTTTATAAACTTGTCAAATGACTAAGTCATTTGTCAAATGAAACTAATGTAATGTTGCATGTCAACTATACCCATATAAAAAATTTTTTTAAGAATAGAAGTGGTTTTTTAAGAATAAAAGTGGGGCACCTAGGTGGCTCAGTCATTAAGTGTCTGCCTTCAGCTCAGGTCATGATCCCAGGGTCCTGGGATCGAGCCCCGCATCTGGTTCCCTGCTCAGCGGGAAGCCTGCTTCTCCCTCTACCACTCCCCCTACTTGTGTTCCCTCTCTCTCTGTCTCTCTGTCAAATAAATAAATACAATCTTTAAAAAAAAAAGGTAATAAATTCAAGACTTTAAAAAAAAGACTAAAAATGGTTAAGATGAAGAAAATAAAATAAAAAATGAAGTATACAATTCAGTGGTTTTTAGTGTATTCACAAGGTGGTAGAACCATTACCACCATTTAATTCCAGAACATTTAGTAGTGGTTTATTTTTATTCTTATTTTTTTTATTTTTTAAGATTTTTATGTATTTGAGAGAGAGAGAATGAGAGAGAGCATGAGAGGGGGGAGGGTCAGAAGGAGAAGCAGACTCCCTGCTGAGCAGGGACCTCCCCCCCCCCCCCCCCCCCCCGATGCGGGACTCGATCCGGGGACTCCAGGATCATGACCTGAGCCGAAGGCAGTCACTTAACCAACTGAGCCACCAAGAGGCCCAGTAGTGGTTTATTTTTAATATTTATTTTTAATGGTAAAATACATATAACAAAATTTACCATATAAACAATTTTAGGTGTACAGTTTATTAGCGTTAAGTACATTTACATTGTTATGCATCCAGTCTCCTGAATTCTTTTCATCTTGGCAAACTGAAACAGTATACCCATTGAGCAGTGCCTCTCTCCTTCCTGCCTCCCCCAAACCCTGGCGACTACTTTTCTGCTTTCTGTCTCCATGAATTTGACTACTCCAGGTACCTCATATAAGAAGAATCAGACATTATTTCTCTTCTTTTGATTATCTTATTTCACTTAGCCTCATGTCCTCAAAGTTAACCCATGGTGTAGCATTGTGTCAGAATTTCTTCCTTTTTAGATATTCTACTATGTGTATACACCACATTTTGTTTAACCATTCCTCCGTGGATGGACACTTGGGTTGCTTCCATCTTTGGGCTATTTTGAATAAGGCTGCAATGAACATGGGTGTCAGATTTCTCTTTTGAGTCCCTGATCTCAGTTCTTTGGGTCATTTACAGTTGGATAATTCTCTTCGTATGTTTTTTTCTGCGAACTCTCCCAATTTTTATTTTTATTTATTTATTTATTTAAATTTTTGGTTATGTTAATCACCATACATTACATCATTAGTTTTGGATGTAGTGTTCCATGATTCATTGTTTGTGCATAACACCCAGTGCTCCATGCAGAACATGCCCTCTTTAATACCCATCACCAGGCTAACCCATCCCCGCACCCCCCTCCCCTCTAGAACCCTCAGTTTGTTTTTCAGAGTCCATCGTCTTTCATGGTTCGTCTCCCCCTCCGATTTCCCCCCCTTCATTCTTCCCCTCCTGCTATCTTCTTCTTCTTTTTTGTTTTCTTAACATATATTGCGTTATTTGTTTCACATTTGTGATTCAATAGTCTTGCACAATTCACAGCACTCGCCATAGCACATACCCTCCCCAATGTCTATCACCCAGCCACCCCATCCCTCCCACCCCCCGACCACTCTAGCAACCCTCAGTTTGTTTCCTGAGATTACGAATTCCTCATATCAGTGAGGTCATATGATACATGTCTTTCTCTGATTCACTTATTTCACTCAGCATAACACCCTCCAGTTCCATCCATGTCGTTGCAAATGGTAAGATCTCATTCCTTTTGATGGCTGCATAATATTCCATTGTGTATATATACCACATCTTCTTTATCCATTCATCTGTTGATGGACATCTTGGCTCTTTCCACAGTTTGGCTATTGTGGACATTGCTGCTATAAACATTGGGGTGCACGTACCCCTTCGGATCCCTACATTTGTATATTTGTGGTAAATACCCAGTAATGCAATTGCTGGATCGTAGGGAAGCTCTATTTTCAACTGTTTGAGGAACCTCCATACTGTTTTCCAGAGTGGTTGCACCAGCTTGCATTCCCACCAACAGTGTAGGAGGGTTCCCCTTTCTCCGCCTCCCTGCCAACATCTGTCGTTTCCTGACTTGCTAATTTTAGCCATTCTGACTGGTGTGAGGTGGTATCTCATGGAGGTTTTGATTTGGATTTCCCTGATGCCGAGCAATGGTGAGCACTTTTTCATGTGTCTGTTGGCCATTTGGATGTCTTCTTTGGAAAAATGTCTGTTCATGTCTTCTGCCCATTTCTTGATTGGATTATTTGTTCTTTGGGTGTTGAGTTTGATAAGTTCTTTATAGATTTTGGATACTAGCCCTTTTCCTGATATGTCATTTGCAAATATCTTCTCCCATTCTGTCGGTTGTCTTTTGGTTTTGTGGACTGTTTCTTTTGCTGTGCAAAAGCTTTTTATCTTGATGAAATCCCAATAGTTCATGTTTGCCCTTGCTTCCCTTGCCTTTGGTGATGTTTCTGGGAAGAAGTTGCTGCGGCTGAGGTCGAAGAGGTTGCTGCCTGTGTTCTCTTTAGAATTTTGATGGACTCCTGTCTCACGTTTAGGTCTTTCAACCATTTGGAGTCTATTTTTGTGTGTGGTGTAAGGAAATGGTCCAGTTTCATTCTTCTGCATGTGGCTGTCCAATTTTCCCAACACCATTTGTTGAAGAGACTGTCTTTTTGCCATTGGACATTCTTTCCTGCTTTGTCAAAGATGAGTTGACCATAGAGTTGAGGGTCCATTTCTGGGCTCTCTATTCTGTTCCATTGATCTATGTGTCTGTTTTTGTGCCAGTACCATACTGTCTTGATGATGACAGCTTTGTAATGGAGCTGAAAGTCCGGAATTGTGATGCCGCCAGCTTTGCTTTTCTTTTTCAACATTCCTCTGGCTATTCGGGATCTCTTCTGGTTCCATACAAATTTTAGGATTATTTGTTCCATTTCTTTGAAAAAAGTGGATGGTATTTTGATGGGCATTGCACTGAATGTGTAGATTGCTCTAGGTAGCACTGACATCTTCACAATGTTTGTTCTTCCAATCCATGAACATGGAACGTTTTTCCATTTCTTTGTGTCTTCCTCAATTTCTTTCATGAGTATTTTATAGTTTTCTGAGTACAGATCCTTTGCCTCTTTGGTTAAATTCATTCCTAGGTATTTTATGGTTTGGGGTGCAATTTCTTCGTATTTTTTTTAAGAACTGCCACACTATTTTCCACAGCAGCAGCACCATATTACATTCTCACCAACAGTGCATAAGGGTTCCATTTTCTCCACATCCTTCCCAAGACCTGCTGTTTTCTGTGTTGATAATGGGCCTCCTAATGGATGTGAGACGGTAACTCATTGTGGTTTTGGCTTCCATTTCTCTAATGATTAGCGATGTTGAGCATCTTTTCATGTGCTTTTGGCAACTTGTATATCCTCTTTGGGGAAATGGTTTTTCAAGTCCTTTGCCCATTTTCAAATTGAGTTATTTATTTCTTTGTTCTTGGGTATTAGGAGTTCTCTATATATTCTGGATATTAATCCCTTATGAGATTTACAATGTGCAGATATTTTGTTCCATTCCATGGGTTGCTTTTTTTACTCTCTCGATAAGTGTCCTTTGATGTACAAAGTTCTTAGTATTTTTTAACGTTCCAACTTTCTTTGTTTTTTAATTCCAGTATAATTAACATACAGTGTTATATTAGTTTCAAGTGTACAATATAGTGATTTAACAATTCTATATATTACTCAGTGCTCTTCACGGTAAGTGTGCTCATGATCCCCTTCATTTATTTCACTTATCCCCCCACCCACCTCCCCTCTGGCAGCCTTCAGTTTGTTCTCTATATTTAAGAGTCTGGGTTTTTTTGTTTGTTTGTTTGTTTGACTCTTTTTAAAATTTGTTTTTTAAATTTCACATATAACTGAAGTCATATGGTATTTGTCTTTCTCTGACTGACTTATTTCACTTAGTGTTATACCCTCCAGGTCCATCCATGTCGTTGCAAATGGCAAGATGTCATTCTTTTTATGGCTGAGTAATATTCTGTTGTGTATATATATACCCCACATCTTCTCTATCCATGGACACATGAGTTGCTTCCCTATCTTGGCTATTGTAAATAATGCTGCAGTAAACATAGGGGTGCATGTATCTTTTCAATTCAGTGTTTTCCTCTTCTTTGGGTAAATACCCAGTAGTGACATTACTGGTTAGTTCTATTTTTAATTTTTTGAGGACCCTCCATACTGTTCTCCACAATGGCCACTCCACTGCAGTTTGTGTCCCACTAACAATGCATGACTGTTCTTTTTTCTTCACATCCTCAAAAGTTCTTAATTTTGATGAAGTCTAGTTTGTCTCTCTCTCTCTCTTTTTTTTTTCCCTGCCCATGCATTTGATGTCATATCCAAGAAATCGTTGCTAAATCCAATTTGCTGAAGCTTTTTCTCTATGTTTTCTTCTGTTCTGGGTCTTAGGTTTGGATCTGATCCATTTTGAGTTAATTATGTGGTGTTAGGTCAGGGTCCCACTTCATCCTTTTGCATGTGGATATCTAGTTTTCCCAGCACCATTTGCTGAAAAAATTTCCTTTTCTCTTGGCTACCCTTGTCGAAAATTATTTGACATATGCAAGAGTTTATCTCTGGACTCTCTATACTACTGTATTGGTCTGTATGTCTCTCTTTATGCCAGCACCACATTGTTGTGATTACTTTAGCTTTGTAGTAAAATTTGACACCAGGAAGTTTGTTTTCCAATTCTCCCAGTTTGTTTTTCCTTCTGTGTATCTGTCCAAGTAAATAGCATCACCATGCTCCCAGTTGCTAAGACAAATCAAGGAATAATTCTTGTCTCCTCCCTCTTTATCTTCTTGTCTAGTGCACCATCAAATTCTGTCAATTCTGTCACCTTCATTCTGTGTAAAATCATCCTTTCCTCTCCTTCTTCATTAATGATGTTTAGCCTTTAACATCTCTTGCCTGAACATCAATTTTCTAACTCATCTTCCTGTCTCTTATTCTGTCTCTTTGCTCCATACAACTGCCAGAATGAGTTTCATAAAGTGTAAATCTGGTCATGACACTCTATTTTAATGAGCTTCCTTCTTCACCTGGCCCCACCAATTTCTCTCCTTTAATACACTCAGTTCCCTAGTACCTGCCCTACTACTTGAGGTCCCTTTCACTGGTTATTCTTGCCTATGATTTTTCTACTAGATGCCCTTGATGCACTTAGCATCAAGGCAAAATTTAGTCACATTCAAGAGCTTATGGCCATTTCAAGCTTTCACCAGCATTTTTCAGTGTAAAATATATTTTTTTAATTTTTAATAAAACCAGACTACCCAAGGTTGTCACTTGAAAGAGAATCTTCTTTTGAAGTTGGAGGGATCTTTCTCTGACCCCTGCTATTTAGTTTCCTCTGGGGAACATTTTGCTGAGTAACCCCAGTGTTCCTAACAGACAAATATGCATGGAATAACTGGAGGAGAAGGAAAGAAGGTATCTCATTCCAATGAGTTTGTGGGTCTTGGCCAGATAAGTATCATCTAGACCAGTGAAGTATTATTATTTACCAAGACTTCCCATAGCCTTGCCTATCACATGCGTCACGTCACTGTCACATCCCTGTCACATGGATGGGACCTCAGAATATTTTTCAACATCATTTGTAGGCAGTCAGTGCCAGTTGCTCAGAGCTGGCAAGGAGATGAAACTCATTGCCATTTATTTCTGCTGTTTACCCATAGTGTGTGCTTTCTGAGATCTTTTGAAAAGCTACAGAACTAATCTGTAGGGTCACTTCTGTCCCTGCTACCCATGCTAGTCCCTCCAATACTTAGTGATCACATGGCTCAATTATAAGATGTTAGAGCTAGATGAGGGTATTTTAATCCAAATTAAGAGAAAAAAAACCCACTAAAGTTTTTGGGCTAAAACATATTGTTTAAACTGATGTTCTGTGCTGCTTCATTAAATGTGTTGCTGCATTTCTCTTCATAGGTGAGAAGATGCTCCTGTGCAGTTTGGGCTCAAGTGAAAGGTAAAACCATTTTCTGCCTAAGCATCCTGTCTTTTTTTCTCCTGTCCGGTCTGCAGCATCAAGTTTATGTTAATGAGATTTCTTTTTTAGTTGTCACAGGTGACCGAAACCCATCTCATACTAGTTTAAGCAAAAAGCCATAGCTGAAAAGGATGGGGGGTGGGGAGCTTATGGACCTAGCCCCAGAGGGGCATCACCAGGATTCCAGGAACTGACAACTTGGGACTTGACACCATGAGTTGGACACTCTGTCTTTGTCTCTGCTTTCTGTTTCTGAGTTGGCTTCATTTTCTTCTACAATAAACCATGTGATGGAGAGGGATGGGCACCAGCTGCCCAGTTTAGCAACTTCAGTGGGAACAGAAGATTTTTCAATTCAGGGAAAGAATCTTTCCTCCTAGATTAAGTGACCGTCCGTGGGATGACTAGTACCCCTCCTACGGTACTATATATAGGCACTACAAACAGCTTACCTTGGATTTTGGGCTTACTCATATGACTGGTTGAGGGCAGATCAGTGTGATTGACAGACACACCAGGACTGCACTGAGAGGCGGACATGATCCCCATCAGGAAAAGAAGCACAGAAAAACATGTTGGCAGACCAATACAAAGAGCCACAACAGTCCACTATTTTCAGCCATTTAACTGTTTAGCATGTGCACACACATGTGTATACTTTTTAAAAAAAGATTTTGTTTATTTATTTTAGAGAGAGGGAGAGAGCAAGAGAGAGAGAGTGCAGGGGTGGAGAGGGGCGGAGGGAGAGGGAGAGAGAGTCCTAAGCAGACTCCATGCTGAGCTGGGAGCCTGATGTGGGGCTCCATCCCATGACCCCAAGATCACAACCCCAGACGAAACCAAGAGTCGGGCGCCCAACTGCACCACCCATGCGCCCCCACATAAACTTTTAGGAAAAACACCCTCCATTATGGAAGAATTATCCTCTGTACAACCAAAAGTGGAACTCGATTGGAAGACAACCCAAAAATGGGTCTGTTACTGCATCCAGCTCCAAGCCCAGGATTCCTGGCGACAGTCCATTGCTCTTGATCCAATGCAGGTGGACTTCTCATGATCCACTAGCAGTCGGTGACTAAATGCCAAATGTAAACATTCCCAAACCACAGTCTGTAACATGAAAGGGGGAACTGGACAAGCACAACAAGCACTTTCTTTTAGAAAGGCAGAAAAGATAAAGTGCGGTGCAGCGGACAGGGGGTCCAGAACAATGACCACATCCTGCTGGCTGGGCAAAGCAAGCATCCCCTGGCTGGCAGCAGAGTGAGTCACTTGGTGACTTAGTTGGGCTGCCTCAGTCTTTTCCTGGGAAAGTACCCTGGCCCTTTCCTCTAAAGCTGTCCGTGCATGAGATGCAGCAGGGAGGAGCTCTACTGAGTGCTCGACAGCCTCAAACTTCCTTACCCTGGGCAGCTGTCCAGGTGGGAGAGCTGCCTCAGGGATTGAGCAATCGCAGCTCTGTGTCTGCCAGACGTGGGATTTCCCTGGCAGTACGTTTCTTTCAACCAACAGGCAGCCAGCCAGCCAGTGGATTTGATTCCCAGGGATTCCGTGAGTTTGTAGCTAATACCAGAAATCTTGTCAAGTTTATGACCCCTGAATCTGGACCTTTTCTTTGTGGTTTATGAGTCCTAGCAACAGCCTGAGGAATTTTGCTATTAGCTTGGAGCATCAGTTTAACCCCTTACATCCTGCCCCTCACCTCAGAGCAGCAAGAGACAATAGGCTGGGGTGGTAAGGAAGTGCCCATATAACCCTGCTTCCAGAAGGATCCCAGCAAAGGGCACTTTACAGTGGGGGATCTGTTACCTTGTCAGTAGAGGGTGCTTAGCAGGAAATGATTGGGAGGGACCTAGAGAATTAGGCTTCCTTCATTTGTCTGCTTATCTTCTAATCTTGTTTCCCATCTTTTTATCTCTGCTCACACCAACTTCCATAAGAGCGGAGGACATGGCTTTTCTACTGGGCAAGGCGCATTACCTGACCATCAGCCATCTTGGATTGTGGTTGCCAGGCGGCAAGGGTCTCCCCCACCCCACCCCTCCACTTTCATGAGATATAATTTACATAACATTGAGATTAATTTGTGCAGTGTGATGATTTGATTTGTACTGCGAAATAATGACCTAAATAAGGTTAGTTAACACCTCCATCACCTCACAAATTACCGTGTATATATTTGTGTATGTGTGAACATTTAAGATCTACTCTCCTAGCAACTTTCAGTCATATAATACAGTATTGATAATTATAGTTACCATGTTGCACATTAGATCCCCAGTACTTAATTTATTTTATAACTGGAAGTTTGTACCCTTTGGCCATTTCCGCACTTCTCTCCACCCCCCAGGCCCTGGCAACTACCATTCTCTCTGTTTCTATATAGAATTCAGCCTTTTTAGATTCCTTGTATAACTATGATCATATAGTATTTGTCTCTCTCTGTCTGACTTATTTTACTTAGCATAATTAGTGAGGGTCTCCCTTCACAGAGATGTATGCTCTTACACTAATGCGTGCAGATAGGCCTAGCTTCCTGTCTTGAAATTTAAGTGAAGACCACAAGAAACAACCACATGTTCCAGCATTTGGAAATTTTTCAGCCAGTGCATTCCCTGAGGCTTTAAGGGTGGGAATGCAGTTCCCACAAAGAAAAGAGGTGCTTTTATCTGAAGAATGGAGATGTGCAAGCCTCCTAGACAGGCTTAGAAATAGCTTCCAGAATCCACTGGTTTCAGCAGCTGTTTGATAAGATTAGCAAACACTCTAACTGGGTAGAAGAAATGGCTGAAGAGCTGGCTACTGTGATGAAGTTAACAGGGAGGATTTTGCTTTGGAAATAGAATCTAAGTGGCTTTTGGTAGTGCCTTCTTTACCCTCCTCAGCCCGAGAACCAGTGTTGAAAGAGAGCTCAAACCTTTGAATTCATACTATTGGAAGGCTCTGGAGATAAGAGAGAAGCCCACTGTTTTTTTAAAACGCTGAAGGCAATTCTGATATAAATATCTACATGTCATGCACTCACCTCTGGCAGTCCCCTTTTGCAAAAATGTCGGAGACTGCCATCTCAGAAAGTAATTTGGAGAGAACTAGGATCCAGATTAGTCCTGAACTTGTTCCAGTTCATCTGTGCCAAGCAACTGCCCCATTCTCACCTTTGCTCAGGGAGGAATTCTGCTATTTACCTTATGCAGATTGCCCCTAAAAGAGCTTTGTGATGACTACCAGGGAGCCAGCAGTTGGCTTGAGGGGAAATGCAGAGGCCTGGGTTTCCTTGCTTGAGCCTTGCTACTCAACAGCCTAATGTCTTTGAAATTGTGTTTAACTTGGCTGGTTCTCAATTGCCTCTTACCAAGATCTCTCAGATCCCTTCCAGCCACAAAGTACTGGCTCTTTGATTTCTTGAGTCACAAAGCAAGGTCATTTGATATGCGTGAGATGATCACAAACTGTATTCACAGAACACTTTTCGGTCATAGGGGTGAAACCCCTGAGTCATTAGTGACCATTCCCCTTTCCCTTTCAGCCCACATTTTACACCTAGGGTGTGCCCATCTCATGTCTGGATTCACGCCCTGAGCATAGGCCTTTATAGCTGTAGCATAGATGACTGGCAGAGCCTCCTTCTTCCTCTCCCACCATGGTGTTCAGGGGCTCCTTCACTCCAGCCTACACGTCTAACTCCTATTTCTAAACTGTAGCTCTAATTTGATTACTTCCCCTGGTGGTTCTTCCAGAGTTCTCTATTAACGTTTTAGACTGGTTTCTAAGGCCTCGGTTTGACACCAGCTTACCCTTCTGGTTGCCTCTCATCTTCTCCATTCAAGGTGATGTGTCTGCTCTTCTCTGGTTATGGTCCTTGCTTACTTTCCTTAGTGTCTTTGTTCATACAATTAACCTATTTATTTCTACCTGGCTTGCCCTATGACCTTCCTGTAATCTCTGTTTATTAGCTTATTACAATCCCACCTGTTTGTCAAGGTTAAAATCAAATGGTATGTCCTCCATGAAGCTTTTTTCATTTCCTCAGTGGGGCAGGATCTCTCTCTCTCTCCCTCCCTCCCTCTCTTTTAGCCATTCTGCCATACCATAGTGCAACTGGTGCACTTGTCTTTTCTTGCTAGATTGCATACCCCTGAGGGAGAGCATTTGAAGAAGGGGGGCAGTGCCTGGTGCACATTGGTACCTAATCAGAATTTAGCGAATTGGGTTGGAGGATTACTGGTCAACCAGCAGTAGAGTCGGATGAAAAATGAAGCACAGTAAGTGCAATACTTAAGTGAACCAGAGAAGATGGAAGCCTAGTGTGTATGTATGTGTTTGTATATGCTGTGCACTTGTATGTATACACACATACACAAACACACACGCATACTTTAACCCTTCATCATTGTGGCTGGCCTCACAAATTCCTGGCCACTGGTATACACCCACCTTCTCTCAGTTACTCATTCAAAGGCTATACTAAGTGTTGCTGAGAAAGGATTTGAAGAATTAAGGTCCCGAGTAGGGAGATTATCCAGATGGACCTGACCTTCACATGAGCCCTTTAAATCTGGATCTAGAGGTCAGAAACAGGAGATTGGAGATTCAAAGGCGAGATGGATCCGACATGAATAAGGGTTTCTCCTGCTGTCTTTGAAGGTGGAGGGAACCACATGGCAGGAATGTGGGTGGCCAGTAGGAGCTGAGTGGCTGATAGCTGGCAGCTAGTAAGAATATGGGGACCTCAGCCCCACATCTGCAAAGAATTTGGAAGCAGATTCTTTCCCAGAGGCTCCAGAGGGAAATGCAGCCCACTTGACACATTGATTTCAGCCTTGGAAGACGCTGAGCAGAGGACCCAGTCACAATGTGCCTGAACTCCTGGCCCACAGAACTGCGAGCTAATGAGTGGGGACTAGCTGCTAAGCTGCACTAGAAAATGAATTCAAAAATGTTGCTGATTCATCAGGTGTTACATATCTCTAAATTAATCTCTTACTTTGATCTCCTTTGTCATTACCCACTCTGCATAGAACTCAAGTGAGGAGACCTTAGGATAGCGGAAGAAGAATTTAACATGCTAACTAGACGTCATGGTGCAAATTATTTGTACCTTTTGGAGAACAGGATTATCGCTTTCAGGAAGTGACCCTGCTCATATAAATTCATGAAAAAATGTCGACAGCCACAGGAAGTTCTCAGGCTGTCCGGAAGCTTGAAAGTAGGCATGGAGTCTTCCTAACTTGCTCTTCAGCACCTGTGGTATTTGCATTAGTGGAAGAGTTAAAAGATAAGCCCAGAGAAGCCCTGTCACGCCTCACGAACACTGTACCTCCTCTGGGAGCCACCCTGAAGAGAAAGGCAGCGTTTAACCTAATGGATTTACTCTCTCCAAAAATGAGTCACTGTGATATAACACATGATTCACTTGAGTTTCCAAAAGAATATTCTACAAGTGATTCAGAAAAAAAATAAGCATGATTTTATAAAGCATGAAACCGTGAAAGGAAGGTAACCAGAAGACAGCAAAGCTCTAAAAAATGTAATTCGAATTGGCCAGTTGTAAATTTTCTCAGTGAGGAATTAACTGGGAAAATCCCTAAAGAAATCTTGTGTGGCTACACTGTAAGGGTTCTGGGTTGGACGGACTCAGATTTTCACAGAGTACATACACAAAGTAGACCAAGAGACCTACACCAGCAAGAATCATGCCTGAAGCCAAAACCCAAGTCATGTTATGCAGAATAATTAAAAAGAAAAAGGTGATTTTCCAATATTTACATCTAGAGTAAGGAATAGTTGGGTAGGCCCATTGCTTGGGGTGAATGATGTCCTGCTGGTGGATGGTCAGGAGAAAGGTCCATCAACTCCAACTTTGCTTCTGTCCTGTTGGTTTGGGGGGGTACATTTTAAAAGCAAGAGAAGAGCTAACTGCTTCATATAAATTAATGCCTTCTGACCTGGATGAAGCACATTCTAGCAGGTTCATACAATTTGCAAGTGAGATGGTGAACAACTGCAGGTGATCTTTAAGAAATCTTGAAGAGCAAACTTAAGTCGACCAGAGATGAGCAAAGAACGTGGAACTTTGTATGAGGAAGACAGAGTTTGCAAAGTGTAGTTGATGATAACTTGCAGTCAAGGGCCAGGCAAGATCTTTTAGGAGGTGGCTCTGTGGTAGAAAGAGCAGATCCCAGCAGTGAGCGTTATGGTTTCTGCATTAATAAATACAGTTAGACAATTTGTACCTGCTTGAGATATTTTAGATAAGGATTAATTTACCCTTTGTTCTGACTCTTCTAGGTTTCCATTTAAGTCTTTAATCTGTCTGGATTTTATTTTGGCATATATAGTATAAGCTCTAATGATCAAAATCACTTTATTCTAAATGGTCAGCCAGTTTTCTCAACACGAATTATGAATAATATGTCATTTCCCCTAATGACTTGAAACAGTAACAAACAACAATAATGAACCATAGCTGACATTTGCCAGTTGCCTACTGTGTCCAGGGCACAGTCCTAACAGGACTTAGCTCATTTATTTCTCACAATAACCCTATAAGGTGGGTACTATTATTATCATTCCCGTGTTACTAGATCATCCCTCAGTGGGGCAATTGAGGCACAGAATGGCTGAATAACTTGTCCAGAGTCCACAGTTAGGATGTTCAGATACAGACTTGGACAACCTGACTTGGAAATTATTTGATATACATGGGTTTGTTTCTACACTATTTTGTTCCAGTATGTTCATCCCGATGCTGATACTGCACTGTTTTAATAGGTAGTCATTCAAGTCACTCCCCCAGTTTTTTTCTCTACTAATTTCTAGTTTAACCACAGCTTCTCCTTCTATTCTGTAGTATGGCTTCTTAAAATGTCAAAGCCTTTTTCTTCTGAATCCTAAAGGTAGCCAAACAATATAAGCCATGTTTTTCTGGAAAGTCTCTTGACAACACTTTCTGAGGTAATGGGTTTTTCAGAGCTTTTTAGCAAGAAGTGTATTCCATGGCTGCTTCTGCTGGTGCCAGCTACCCTGTGACAGAATAGAACCAAACTGCTCTTAACCTGGTTGTGGAGATTGAACGGTACCTTCCTGCAACTCTCTACAACAGTGGAATGGTTTTAAAGTGGTGCTGTCCAATATGGTAGCAACCAGCCACATGAGGCTACTGCGCACTTGAAGTGTGTACTTGAAATTGAGCACTTGAGATGATAATGATTGAGAAACTGAATTTTTAATTTAATTTAGTTTAAACCTAAATTAGTACTAATTTAGGTTTAAACAGCCACATTGAGGCCAGTGGCTACTGTGTTGGATAGCGCGGATTTGGTGATGAGAGAGTTAAGGAGCAAGAACTCTTCTCGGATGAGTCTCATTTGCTGCCAGGGAAACGAGTCATCTATGTTTCGAGGGTCTCACGTCCAGGGGCTACTGTTTTTCCTCTCAAGTCCCTCCTCCTTACTTAGCAGATCTTTGCTTTTGCTGTTTTCAGCTCCTCCTAGGCAGTACTGGATGCCCCATGGGGCAGACTAAGCATATGCCTGGGGCATCAGTAAAAGGAGGGTACCGAAAAGTGAAAAAATTTCATATTCTGACAATGACAACCATGACAAATTATCTGGCAAAATTTGGACTTAGTTGCACTTCCTTACACTTCTTCCATGGCTGGGCAGTGTTTTTCTTTTATAATTCTATATATGTAACATCAACCCCCAAGATCTTTTCAATGTCTGGTGGCACCATTGCATGCAGACCTTTGTTCTTTTAAAGAGGAACTATCCCATCATCATCAGCCTCTGCAGGAAAGGGCAGGGCCTGCACCCCTAACTCCTGAGGGGGAGCGTGACCTGCTCTGCTGTAGACAGGACTGGATTCAGATCTGCACTGGGAAAGCAGGGTGTTGTGGTTAAAAGCAAAGATGTTGAAGCCAGACAGCTCGGGTTTGGATCCTTACTCTGTTGTTTATTAGCTGTGTGATCATGGACAAGTTGCTGAACAACTCCATGCCTCAGTCCCTCATCAGTAAAATGGGAATAATAATAGTACTCAGTGTGTTATTAAGCCAGGCACTATTATTGTAATACCTGGTACTATTATTATAGTACTCACTAGGTAGTTAGGAGAAGTCATTAGAACAGTGTTTGGCATATCGTAAGTGCTAAATAAGTTGTTTGTAATTTAAAATGAGACCTTTGGTGTAGAACATGATGCTCTGATTCAGTCACTTGGCCCAAATGTGCAACTCAAGTGTGGGTGTTTTTCAGTCTATAGCAAAGGATCTCCCTGCAGTCAACATATGTTACACCCCCAAATAGAACATATGTATGTCTTTCAGAGAGCTTTTACATTAATTTTCTTTTAAAAAAAAAAAGATTTTATTTATTTGAGAGAGAAGGCACGCATGTGCGCAAGTTAGGGGAGAGGCAGAGGCAGAGGGAGAAACAGACTCCCCACTGAGCAGGGAGCCCGATGCTGGGCTCGATCCCAGGATCCCAGGATCATGACCTGAGCCAAAGGCAGACACTTAACCGACTGAGCCACCCAGGTGCCCTACATTAATTTTCTTACTTTATCCTCAAGGCAACCTGCTGAGCAGAGCAAGGAGGTACTATCCTTGTTGGTGTGTTGGGAAAATGACAGATGACTCCATCCATCAGAGAGGATTCATTTGCTATATTTGCCCATTGGAGCTACCTATCACTTCTGGAGCAAAAGTCCAGGATGACTTCTTCCTCAATGCAAAGGAAAACCGCCCATAAAAGCTTTCAGTGCAGTTGACTGAGAGAGGACCAATATGAGCAACACAATCCACCGTATTTGTATGCACAGCAAGATGACCTTTTTTATCCCTTGTAACTTGAATGTGGCCTTCGTTTCCATTTCCTTTCAGAAATACCCCGGGACTGTGTTTTCCTTAGGTCCTACACCCTCAGGGCTGACTCAGGGGACACAGAGGCACTCTGGGCATTCTTGGGATGGTTTGTTAAATGGGGCTAAGCTCTGGGTTAGACTGGAGTGAGCACAGGTGCACGTGTGCCTCCCAGGAGGGCCATGATTGCGTGCTGTGGGCTCAATGTGTGGTTTTGTCCCGCAGATTCGTCATTCATGCTGCAGCAGATGGTGGGCGTCGCGCTGGGCTCCATGGCCGTTGTGATTGTTCTCGCATTCCTCTCCTTCTCAGCCGTGTGGTATGTGAGACTGTCATTTTTGAGAAATGAGTGGAATGGTGGAAGGATGGGGTTGGAGTCATGAAGAACAGCTGGGATTGAAGAGGGTCAAAGGGGCTGTGGGTAGAGGTCATCCTGGGCTCAGCACTCAGCAGGTGAGAAGTATGAGTAGCTCTACATCTCAGGACGGGGCGGGGGGTGCCCTTCTGGTGCAGAAAAGGAGCAGGGTCAGTGATGGCTGCCCTGGCTACTCACAGAGTGGTGGATGATCTACCACGCTGCTTCCCGTGAGGGTACGTAAGCTGCGCATACAGATGCACCAAGGGAAAACCAAAGTGTGTCAATGGACTCTTTTTCTCCTCCATGTCTAGATTGCAGATGGGCGCTACGTGTGGGGGATGCAGTGCTGCTGGGGCAGGTGTTATGACAGCTTCTCAGGTGCCTGCCTACACAGAGGCCCCGTGTGGCTTCCATCCAGGTGGTCTGGGTCTGCAACTTTTTCCATCCCCAGCTTGGCCCCATTTCTGGATTCAAGATGGTGAATACCTCTGTGGAACCCCCACCAAGAGGAGGAAACTCAGGAATTGCTGACATCTTTTCTGCCTACTACACAACCAGTTCTGTGTCCGTGTACTTGAGACCCTTGATAGATAGTGTAATATTGACCACAGGCTACAGATCATGTGGGTTGGACCTTTGTCTTCCTCTGAGTGATTCCTGAGAGTCAGCTCTTCTGGAAATTGAATGCAAGAGAGTCTCTGCACCTTCCTTTATAGCATCTCTGGATTAATTTGGAACCATCATTTTACAATGAGCAATGAGATGGACTTAAGTTTGGGCTAGAATTTGCCTTTATGAAGGAGGTCATCGAAAAGGATAGAGATCATTGACAGAGGCAACTTGTCAAACATTTTAGAAGCAACCCCTTTCCTATAATTAATTGACATACTAATAGAAAGTATACTAACCTGGCCACTCCAGTAAGTTCCCTGCAATGTCAGGCAGCGTTGCTTTGATACAGATCCATGGGTCTTACAGGTATTCAAAAGCCATAAGTTTTCATTCAAATAAAAATATTCTGTTAATTTAGACGGTTCTTCTCTTCCACACCAAAGTTTATAGCAGTCTTGGCTAACTTTTTTCATTACTCTCTCTTAAAAATGCCCTTGTCTTCCTTTAGATTTGGTGCTCATGTAGTAACAATGGGCTGAAACATTGTCAAGTCCATGCCCAGCCCATGTGTTTGCAGGGAAGGGGGAAGAATGTGAGTGATGTGATCTTCCCCTTTACCTACAGCCTCAGTGACTATGGCTGTTACTTTATCATGAACCATGACACATTAGATGTAAGCTGTCCTGGGCCCGCTCTCAACTTGCTGAATTTACAGATGGGCGTATTAGATTGGACTTTTAAAGCCTGAATCAGTGTTCTTTAACTTTCCTCCCTAACTGATGGCGTGACTCCAAGGCTCAGTAAGAAACGAGTGGAGCAGAGGCATGTGGCTCTCCTAGGCAACAATGGTATTCTCCCTCTTCTCCCTCTTTCGAGGCCTGGAGAATAAAAAGCTTGGGGGAGGCAAGCAGGGGACAGTTCTAGTATATGACCTTCGGGCGCAGTGTATATGAACGTGGCCCTGGAATTGTGCAGGGTTGTAGTCCTGCAGAAGAGGGACAGTGTTCCTGACGGGGTGGGTGGGCGGCTCTGTTCTCTCTCCACTAGCTCACTGGGCATTCGTTGAGGGTCAGATCTGAGTGGTCTGGGCTGGTGGGCAGAGGAGGAAACGAGAGGAACAATAGAAACAGGTGGAAACTGTCTGTGAAGCTGCCCTGCCCTGGGAGACCTGGCTCCGAGTATATCCCCTCAACTGGGGAGAGTCAGAGAGAGGGAAGTGATATCCTGACACTTGGGTGTTCAGGGACAGCTGTTAGCCCCAGGCCCCATCAGCATTCGGCAGTATTCGGAATAATTGTCCTTTGTCCTCTGAGGCACCATCTCGGACTATAACCTAGGATCAGCATTTAGAAACTTTCATGCTCTCATCTTAGGTGACTTACAGAGTCGAGCTCTCAAAAGACTAATACACATAGCTTTCTACTTTTAATTTTTATATGCAACTATTCAAGCTCATAGTATTTTCACAGTCTTTGAATGAAATTTGGAATCATTACACATTATCGTGGTTAGTGTAGGGTAGGGTCTCTGATGAGTAAGGATTTTCCTGGAAGCCTCCTCTATCCAAAAGAGAATCTGAACTCCCATTATTATTATCATTATTATTTTACTGGTTCTGTAAACACCATATGTTTCTGCAGCCCCCTTAACTTCCAGCTTTAGAATTAGCTGCCAAAGAAGTTCCTGTGGTCCACAGGGGAGCTTAGCAAAATTGTCATTGAAAGGAAGAAATCCCACTTGCTTAGTATCAGAAGCTTCTAGTTAAAATAACTCACTAAATATTGAGTAAAATATTACGTAAAATGTACTTGTGGGTATAGTGTGGAAGTACAGAACAGTTTATGAAAGAATACTAAAATAACAAAAACACGGACTTTTTCACTGCCTATGAATGTTCTAAATGACAGCCCAGAGTTGCTCAGTAGTATTACTTAACAAGAGCAGGTGCTGAGCATTGGCAAGAGGATGTGCCATCTTTCTGCAGTTCTAATTGTTTTCTCATAAACTTGAGGACATCCAGAAGTTCTCTAAATTCTCGTGGTAGCTTTGCCACAAGACTGTTCTTTTTTTCCCAAGCCAATTCATGGTTAAGGTGGGGAGGGCATCTCAGGAGAGCGATAGTGGGTCTTCCTGGGAGAACGCAGGGTCTGTTTGTCGAAGGACCGGTAGGGCAGCGCTCGGAGTTGGGTTTGCATGCCACTACATAAAGCTAGGTCCAAGCTGGGGGTGGAGGAAGGATCTTTCCCTTATTAACTGTCTTGGGGACAGTGTGTCAAGTTGAGCTCTGAGACCCGGCTGTGTGCTCCCTTCTAGATGAAGAGTCAAAACTGGGGGTTGCCCAGCTAGGGGGCTGATTATTCCCTGGCTGATTTGTGTGTGTGCATTTCTGTAGTTTTGATTTATCTCATTGGAGGTTTTGTTTACACACATTCTTCCATCCCCTCCTCACGACAGTTGTGGATGGTGGGAAGGTCAGCGGTTACCCCATTTTCCCCACTTTAGACTGGAGAAATGGGTTCAGACAGGTATGTGACCTGAATTTTGGGGTCAAATCTTCTGACTGCAAGTCTAGTCTTCATTCCTGGAATTGGACAGGCCTTGAGCTAACCTTTGAACAGCCCTTTTGGTTTTGGGGAGAATCAGGTCTTTGCATTGCCTACACACACACACACACACACACACACACACACACACACATTTGAACCATTGTCCTTAACTACTGTAACACAGGCCTTTTTATATCTATGTTTTCACTATATGGTATCTCCCCGCCCCTCCATCACTTCTAGAAGAGAACACAAACTACCAAACAGATGGAAGTTAATTAGGGGAAATACGTAATAGCCCATCTCTGACTCAAGACCTGAAATTGTAGCTGGGCACTTAACCAAGACCAGAGCAGAAGTGATTATCTTGCAATTCCACATTAGCTTGGAATCAAGTTAATATTTAAATTGATTTTAAAGGAAGTAAAAAAGAATTCTCAGTGCTCCCTTCTTATTGCTAACCTCACATTCAGATTTTCTAAGCCTTCTATTTTTCCATTCTATTCATCTGAGGGAAAACCAGTATCAGTAGTAGTAGTCAATCAAATAGTGTGTTAGGGGGCCTTCTGCCTGCCACAACCATTGTCACTGAACTGAAGTGCACGATATGGGAGAGGAAAGAGGGTGTGGCTTTTTCTGCGCCCAAGTTTGTGGGCGGGTGATACATTGAAGCAAATCAGTTAAAAAAAGCAGTGTGCTCATTGTTTGAGAAAGGGAATGAATGAATCATTTTGGTGCATATCCATACTTTTTGGGCACAACTCAGGGTTACCAGAGTGGGGTTCAACTACACATGTTTTGTACTATTGTTTCTTTCCTTCCTGGGCACATTTATTTATTTATTTTTTATGTCAATAGTGACTATGTTAAAAGTTTGTGCTGTAGCTTCTTTAACCAATACTCTTCTGTGCATGGTGCATTTAGAATGTTTCCAGACGTTTGCTATCCTTATACAATTCATATGTATGTAATTATCAAATTCCTGGGAATGAAATTGAAAATGATATACATTTTGTGTTTACTACATATTGTCAGAGGAATCTCAACAGAAAGTTTATACCAGTTGACATTTTCACCAGCAGAAAGCCTCAAACACCACTGGGCACTGTTGACCTGTTTCATTTTGATTAATCTGATGGGTGAAAAATGATGACTCAGTGTTTTACTTGCATATCTCTATATTTGCATGTGGACTGGTCATTTGCAATTCTGTCTTGGTGAATTATTTTTTTTCTCAAGTACTTGGCTTGTCTTTTATTGATATGAAAAGCTCTTTGTATCATAGTAATTTTTTTCCTAGCTGTCATATTTTGTAAACAAATTTTCTAATTTATCATCTCCCTTTTGACCTTGTTTGTGTCAAACATTGCCACACAAAAACTTTACATTTGGATAGTCAAATTTATCAGTCTTTTCCTAATCTATTTTGCCTTTGGTGCCATGCTTGGAGGGACCTTCCAGTCTCAAGGTAATAAATCTAAATCAACAGTTTAAAAAAAAACAACACGTAAGTCTATAACCCATCTGAAATTTATTTTAGTATAAGGAGTGAGATTCGGGGGGTGGATCTTTTTTATTAAGTTGCTAAATGGTTTAGCCAGTTGTCCTATTAATATTCGTTGACTCTTTCCCCCAGTGATTTGAATTATATACTGAATCATATACCAAAGTCTATTTCTGAACGTTCCCCTTTGTTCTACTGATGTATTTCTGTGCCAATATCACCTGCTGTAATTTTAAAATAGGGTTTTTCATACCAAGTAAAAGTAAGTTACCACTCTTTCTGTTAATTCTCAGATTATCCTCAGCTTTTATTATGTATTTGTTCAGGGATACATATTTATTGTACATAAACTAAAGAATTATTTGGTCAGTTCCCCCCCTGAAATCTTAACATTTTTTTGGGGTGGGGGGAGATGTGTTAAATAATGAGTGCTCCCACCCCACAGCATGGTATGTGTCTCCATTTAATTTTTGTGTGTGTGCCCCTCTCTAGAGTATTCTAGTTTTTCAACTTACAAGGTAGTTTGTGCTTATTTTTATGTATGTCTAGGTATTTTATGTTTTGTTATCCTGGACTCTCGAGTCGCTACCTCAGCTCCTGCCCCTGGAAGTGCCCTCTGCTCCATCACTGCAGCTTTCTTGCCCCGAAGTCCTAATTACTTTCCAAGGTATCTGCTGGACTTGTGGACACTCGCAGATCCTTGCCATGCCAAATGCAGGGCTGCCTGCTCTCACGGCTAGCTCCAGCCACAGACTAGTTTTCTTACTCATTTGACCTTTTGTCCTACCATTAGTGAAAGTGTAGCTCACGCCCAGGGTGGTTCTTACTTTTTTTTTGTCCTGCTGTCTGGCCTGACAGCCTCAGCTTCTTGACCCTTGAGTTTGTTAACCTTGGAATCAGGGTTACCAGGCCAGTGTGTCTTCCAAAGCTTTAGGGTACACAAGTCAGATTCTCTGAGTGTGGGGCTCCCTTGAAGTTTCTCTTTCCAGGCTTGCCCTGAGGAAGGTCCCCTTCCCCCCCCCCCCCCCCCCCCCCCCCCGCCGCCGCCACCGCCGCCGCCGCCGCCACTGTGGTGGGGGAATAGAAAATTCTCAGCACACCAATAGCTTTCTCCAAAGAACTCCTTTCTTTTGACCTTTTCCATTTAAAGCACTTTATATCCTGGATATTGGGCAAAGGGTCGCAAGACTATGGGAAAAACCTCCTTTTAGAATATGGAAGTACTTGCAACCTATTATTTTCAGGTTCTGGAACTTTGGTCAAAACAAAAAGAACAGTTTGGGGTCAGAGGATATGAGATTACAGCTCACAGAAAAGGAAATGCAAATGGCCCTTTTAAACATTAAAAAAAAAAAGATGCTCAACCTCACCTTTAAGAGAAATGCCAGTTAGTAAGATAACGTTTCTCACCTATCAATCTGAGGGAAATCCAAAAGTTTTAACAACTCACTCTCTTTTGAGGCACTCGAACACTGAGTGAGGGTACAGAATGGTACGACCTCTGTGGAAAGGAACAGAACCTGGCAATACTTACTTTGCCTTTGTCCCCAACCCTGTCAGTCCCACTTCTTGTGGGCTCCCCTGCACACGTTCAGAATGACACAGGAACAGAGTTACTCACTGTGACATCATTTATCGTCGCAAAAGCTGAGAAACAACCCCATGCCTCTCAGGAGGAAACCAGTTAAATGAACTATGATACTTCCTCATAACAGTGGAATATCATGCAGTCGTGAAAAAGGAATGAGGAAGAACTCTGTGCACTGATATGGAGAGATTTCTAAGATGTATTGCTCGTGTATATGGTATCCTATCTTATGTGTAGGACAGGAGAATGAAAATATGTATTCAGTCTCGCATAAACACTGGGATAATAATGAATTACTGCAAATGGTTACAAATAGAGCAAGGGAGAATGGGGTGGGATGGACAGGGTGAAGGGGAGTCTTTTGAGTGTTTATGTTCTCATTTTGTTTTGGTTTGAAACATAAGTATATTCAAAAACATAAAAATAAGGTTTCTTAAGAAAAAGTATGCCCTTTCATATCCAGTTACACATGGGTCAAATCAAAACGTGACAGGGACAGCGTGGCTTCCTTCTCAACCTAATCCGAGACACTGAGGATTTGGGTAGGGTTGGTTTAACTCCTTATTCCAAAATTGGTAGAGTATCCAGTGCTGTCTTTTACAATTTTGGCAAATTCTATGAGGGAGTAGAGGTGCTTGTGTTACATCCCTGGGATCAACTCTAGGGTCGAGTCTCTGCTTCCTCTGAACTGCTTCAGTGGACGGATCATCTCACTCTCCTGTGTGGGGTCCCTGTTCCACCCCCACTGACCCACCTGTAGAACTTGGCTCCTTTCCATGATTTCCACTCAAAGTCTTACTAAGGACTTTGGGCGTTTAGAGAACATGAAGAGAGAGTGTATCACTTTCCAGTTGATGCTGTCGCCAACTGCCACAAACTTGGTGGCTTACAACCACACACACATTTATTAATTTACCATTCTGGAAGTCACAAGTCTGTCATGAGTCTCTCTGGGCTGACGTCAACATATGGGCAGAACTGTGATGCTTCTGCAAGCTCTTGGGAGAATACATTTCTTTGCCTTTTCCAGCTGCTGGAGGCTGCCCACATTCTGTAGCTGTGGCCTTTCTTTGATCTTCAAAGCCGACTGTGGTGCATCTTCACATCACTCTCTGACTCTTTACTGGCTCCCCACCTCTTTCACTTATAAGGATCCTTGTGATTACCTTGGGCCTGCCTGGAAATTCCAGGATAATCTCCCTACCTCAGGTTTCTTAATCACATCTATAATGTTTCTTTTGCTATGGGAGAGAACATAGTCACAGCTTCTGGTACGTGGACATCTTGGGTGGCCCTTATTCTGCCCACCACGGAGAGTGTTATATTTTAGATATGCAAATTACAAATGGATACTAGTTATCCCTGTTCTTCAAAGTTCTCTTCCCTTCCCATCTTTCTTCTTTATCAAACTTTCTAAATTCCTGAAATATAGAACAATTTAGCTATGTCCTTTTTTTTTTTGCTAATCTATGCTGTAAGCATCCACCTTTACCCAAATAGTTTACCAAAGTTCTTTTGTTGTTACCAAAGTATTATTTTATTTATTTATTTATTTTAAGATTTTATTTATTTTAATTTATTTGACAGAAAGAGACACAGCGAGAGAGGGAACACAAGCAGGGGGAGTGGGAGAGGGAGAAGGAGGCTTCCCGTGGAGCAGGGAGCCCAGTGTGGAGCTCGATCCCAGGACCCTGGGATCATGACCTGAGCCGAAGGCAGATGCTTAACGACTGAGCCATCCAGGCACCCCTATTTTATTTATTTTTAAGATTTATTTCTTTTAGAGAGAAAGTGTGGGGGGATGGGCAAAGAGAGAGGGAGAGAGAGACTCCTCAAGCAGACTCCCTGCTGAGCATGGAGCCTGATGCAGGGTTCGATCTCCTGACCCTGAGGTCATGACTGGAGTGAAAATCAGGAGTTGGGCTTAACCGACCAAGCCACCCAGGTGGCCCCACCAAAGTATTATTTTAAACAAAAATATTTTCCTCCTTAATTCTGTTGCTAGCTGTTCACTTCAATTTTATATATATTTGGGCTTCTGAAAATTTCACACATCTTCTTATTGAGTGTGTTTTTCCTTGTTGCACAGTAGTGATTGAGTGATTTTTCTTAAAAGTTTTCTGTGAATCTTTGGCCATGTGATTTTGGGGGACAACCAGAAACTAGAACGTGAACTATTTGTAAGAGAAGTATAGCAAAGACTATATATGCTTGTAGCCATGTATTAGTTTTCTGTTTGCTGTGCAAGAAATGACCACAAATGTAGTGGCTTAAAACAGTCCACATTTATTCTGCCCCAGTTTCTGTGGGTCAGGATCCGGGTGTAGTTTAGTTGGATTCTCTGCTCAGGGTATCACAAGTCTGCAGTCAAGGCATTGGCTAGGGTGCATTTTCATCTGAAGGTTTGACTGAGGAAAATTTCTCTTCCATGCATTTAGATTGTTGGCAGTGTTCATTTCCTTGTGGTTGTATGGTAGGGCAAAATCCCAACATTTTGCTGGCTGGTGGCTGGTGGCTCAGGTCTTAGATGCCACCTACAGTACTACAGGCCAACTGCAGTCACCTACCTTGTGGGCTTCCTGAACACAGCTGCCTAATTCATCAAGCCAGCTAGGAGAATCTATGCAGGGAGGACGTAGTCCCTCTCTTAAAGGGCTTTCATCTAAGTCAGGCCCACCCAGGACAATCTCTCTCCCTTTTAACTATCGAAAAATCAACTAATTGGGAACCTTAATTACATCTGCAAAATCCTTTCACCTTTGCTGTATTCTATTGTTTAGAAGGAAGTCCCACCGGGAGGATGAGGTGGGGCGGGGGAGGGGTGTGGGGGTGGGGGTGGGGGTAGAGGAGGGGAAGATTATATAGGTTGTGAACACTAGGGGGCAGGGATTGCAGGCCATCTTAGAATTCTGCCTACCACATGTTGCTAAAGAAAAAAAACTTTAAACTTCACCACAGTATTTCCTGGGTCCTTCTGATAGGGCTATTTTGACCTTATAGCAAAACCCTAGGGCATAATTCTGTTTTCTCTAGGGAGAGGTGTCAAGGCTGCAGGGAGTAGAAATGACCAACGGCCCAGAGATTTTAGGAAGGCACCTGGGTCTGTAAGGCTGCTTTGTCATCTTTGACTGGATGCATTCACTTGAGTGAGGCACAGAGATTTGGGGGACAGAAAGGGCGCCATTTCTCTGGGTCCATGGGCATGTGTCCTATCTCCTAGCCTTTGGGTTAGTTAGCAGGATTCAGGGTTTGTGAACTTGGCCTGAAAAAGTCTATCTCTGCCAAACTTGAGAGAGGTAGCGTGTGGCCCTGGAGGGTTAGCTCTCTCCTATGATCCCTGGAGGTGGCCATCCTGAGACTTGGTGGGCTAGACAGGGTAAGGCAACATTGACCAGACTCAAGGCTTCCAGAGGGTGGAAAGAGCTCCCGGGATCAGAGCTGGAGAGCACAAAGGTTACGCCCAGCCCCCAGGACCCTCCCTAGCCAAGGACTTGGAAGTCAGCGTGTAAGGCAGAGAGTGGCTGAGGCTGAGGGGGGGAGCAGTCACAGCTCTTAGCCACCAGCTGTGACTTCCGGTGAAGAGTGGACCCAAGAACCTGAAAGAGGCCTGAGTTCCAAGAGTGAAGGGAACTTGGCATTTTGGGGGGCGATCGCTGTGGCTTGGGATCTCACAGAGATGAGCACCAGATAAATCCAGGGCCCTTGTGGTTTGCAGGGGCTCTGCCATGCTGGTAATGGTCAGGGACATGGGGAAGCTCTCCACCGTACTGCCTTCTGGTTAAAAAAGGGCAGTGCCCAGGACAGGGGCATTGTTATCACAGAGCCTAGGAAGGGGCAGTGGCTGGGCAGTGCAAGTCCTGAGCTGAACAAGGAAGGCTATGTCCCGGTCCTGGGCCAGAGGATGTACTGTCCACACTGCACATAGCCCTATAAGGGAGATGGCGCACAGGGCTGGGAGGCTCCAAGAATCAGCCTGTCTCCAGCTTGCCGCCAAGAGTGCAGAGCTGCTGAGTCTGACTTGGCTGCCTGTGATCTGCGTTCATCAGTATTCTTACTGGATTTCTCTTGGAAAATTAATGCATAGCCATCTGGTCTATCAGTCTGAGTTTGGTGCATCTGAAACAATTTGCTGGATTAGAGGGGGACTGAAGGAACTCCACAAAGGCAAAAGGACCAGCCCCCCAGACTGATCTCACAAGACTACATCTCCGTCTCCAGCTGTAACACACCTGTGGTGTCAGCCGCTTTCCTCCCTTTCCCCTCATTGCTGCAGCCACGTCTCTGGCTTCCTCTCCCTCTCCCTGCAGGCTGCTCCTACGGACCCCTGTACGCCTCGTGGAGAGGCCACGCAGATGGGGTTGGAGTTAGATGCAGAGCTGGAAGCCACAGTGGAGATACAGCCGGGAGAGCAAGTGAGTCTCAGTGAGAGCCAAGCATAGATATGATCAAGGCTTATAACTGAGATCAAAGAAAGAGACCCACTTCTGGAGGGAAACAGGCAGTACGCCTTCCTGGAAGGATGCACGAAGCTGCACAGCCTTGGGGAGTTGACAGACAGCTTTAAGGAGGTGGCCTGGAATGTGATCTGTATTGATCGTACTGCACACTTAGCTTTTTAAGGTTGACCAGGCAGCTCATCGTCCCCAGCCTCTGCCAGCAGGTGGGTTGCCAACTAGCCCTTCATCCCCCATGTGGCTTTCATCAGCTGGTCACCCAGTCATTGCCCTTAATCCCTGGGACTTCACCTGTTTCCCAAGAACGTAGGATTCATAGAACCTCTCATCTGCCACTGCGAGTTAGCCTGCATTTTAGGAAACTGACAGTTTCCAAATGGACTTTTTTTTTTGCCGAAGGACTTCTGCTTTGCATAATTGCTTGCTTGGTCAGCCACCATGCTGCATGCTGATAAACCAGAAGTAAAATAAGGTGTTTGAACTGAGCAACAGGAAAAAGAACTTATTTTGAGTAGATACTTTCTGAGTGAAATGAGAGCCTGAGACTTGAGTCTGAAGGGGAGGATGACCAGCTATACCCAACTTGCAAGCATTTCAACAGGGAGGCTCCAAAATTCTCTGATCTCAGTGAATTCCCATAATCCTGAGGAGGCTCCTTAGGGACACCCTTCTGAGGGTGGTGCTGGGTCATTAGAGTTGTTTACATCTATTTTTATAAGATTTATAGTAAATGCTTATAGTGAAAGAAGACTTTTTTTTTTTTTAAACCGTAACACAAAGGGATGGGGTTTGATGCACAGTGAAAGAAATTTAAGCTTAAATTAGTCTGTTACACTGTATTTTTGGAAATGCTCCAAATAGGCCACATAGCTAAGACTCTAAGTATGTAGATTATTATTATTTTTTATTCCCAGGAATAAACCTGCTGAATCACCACAGGTTTTTGTTTGTTTGATTGGTTTTTAACTCCTAGTTTCCTGAATGTCATTGTCCAGTTGGTTTGGCGCGCTCGGGGTCCGCCTTTGCGCCCACCTTTACAGCCTGCGTGACATTTGGAGCCCTGCATTATTGGCCATCCTCCTTGCTACGTATAAAGCTTTGGTGGCCATTTCAAATTAGTGGGGAAAGATGGATTATTAGGGAAGCATAGGAATAAATGTCTAACCATTTGGGAAAAACTTGTTTGCAATAAACATGGTTAACAAAAGAGGTAAGAGGCCTACTATGTGAAAGTCTTAACCATCAGTAAGAAAAACTGTAAGCTTCTCGTACAAGGGGGAAAAATGATCAGACAATTCACAACAAGTCTGCCCCTGTTTTTCTCTGGAAGTCATACCTGTAGTTTAGTTTTTCTTGCACTGCCAAAAATGGAGCAACCAATGAAGAACCTGAGAACATTGGAGTTGGGAGCCAGGTGAACACATCAGAGAGCTGACCAATGTTTTCTTCTCCCTCTGCCCCCCCTCATCTAAAGATGAGGTGTGATTTTCATCCTGGCTCACACAGTGTGCATCTTCAATTTCTCTATTCCCAGATATTATTATTATTTTTTGCCTACCACTAGTCTTCTCTAATTGATGACTTCCAATTGATCGTATCTCTCTGAGTCCTATTTCCTCAACCCGAAGGAGGACTTGATGTGTGTCCCCCCATATGGAGTGTGCCTGGGAAGCTTCCCCATACAGTTTAAAAGTAATGAGACCGCAAGTGTAAAATTCAGTCCCCTCTGTTGTTAATTTATCATTCATTCTGAGCAAATTGGATGTTAGTCCAACTGAAACAAACTGATTTTTCCCCCTTTCATTTTGACCCCTAATTTCTCCTGTGACTGAGAAATCAGTCCAACCTTCATTTCACAATACCCAGCTGATGTCTGACTGAGTGCCACCCGGGATGTAGTTCCTACACTACACAGTGGTTCAGAGTGACAAGCAGAACGACAGGGAGCAAAGCAGGAGGCCAGCAAGCCCACTAGTCAGGTGGATTCGGGGCTGGACCTTGGACGGTTAGGAGGGTTTTGTCAGGCAGAGAAGACTAGGGGGGAATTTCCAGTAACAGGGGCAGGGGTATAAGAAAGTGAACAAAGGCATGAAATTTCAATGAGAGAGATGTTAAAGATCACAATGGAGGAACTAGAGAGGAAGGTCCAATGTAAGGGCGATGTTATGAAAGAAAAAATGAAGGTGATGGTGCACTGGATTGGCTGTTGTTGGAGGGTGCAGGGAAGTAGGTAGATGAAGGGGAAGATTTGCTTATTAAGCCTTTCAAAATAACATAGAAAGAAGAAAACATCAGCTAGACAAACTGAATACTCTCATGTGACTTTTCCCCAAAAACCAGATATTTATGGTTTTCCCCAAAACAAGTCAGATTACTCACTTGTGATGCTATTAGTGTTTAAAAAAGATCTTTAGAAATCCCCTTTGGGAATTGCCTTCAGAATGTGTTAATGATCTATAACAGAGCATCAACTAGTCTTGCTACCTTATAGTTTTCTCTGTCTCTGTGTGACTATATGATGAAAGCATCCTATATGCATATAAGATATCATTAAAACTTAACCAGTTGCACATTCCTTTTATAAATTGGAGAATGTGACAAATGGCTTTTCCCTCTTCCCAAAACTCGAACACAATCCACAAAGGATTTCACTTGTGGACTCAGAATCCCAGAAACAATGTACTGCAGGCTCTGATGGCAATCCCCGAAGAGAGACTCTAACAGTATTTTGAGCAGCCACGCATTGGAGTCAGTGTTGGCCCCCACAGTGTCTGTAGACACAGGGACTGTGTTCTATGATCATATGTATTCTGTGGAATTTTTGTCACTGTGAATAGACAAGTCGTTATGTGACAGCATATGGTTCACGGGTGGCCTCCAGTGCAGTCACTCATAATTAGAACCTCTTGCTAAATCACCCATGAAGACTGACAAAATTGGGCAAGGAAGGGGATTTCCTAGCACGGGCAAAGACGAAGACAAACAGCCTAGTGGCGGAATCAGCTCACTGCACACTCTGGCTTTGTTTCACAAACACGGAGCCCTTGTGCAAAGGGAAGAGAGCCCTTCCTATAACTTGAACTAGGTAATAGGCAGCCATGCTTCTCTATGTACTGATTCCATTTTGAAGAGAACTGCCCCCTCCACGACCACATTCATGGGCAGTATTCTGATTCAGAAAGAACAGAAAGCTTAGAAACAGCTGAGCAGTACACTAGGAAGGAACATGCTACAAGGACGCAGGTGTGATTCCTCAATAAACTGCCCAAGGTGGGGTGTGTGTGTGTGTGTGTGTGTGTGTGTGTGAAGGGAGCTGGGAGAATCCTGGTAGGAGTGAGTAGTAGGAACTGCTGTTGGTCATACGTCTTCCCTTCTTCAGAGGCCAGTTGAGTCAGGAGAAAAAATTTATCAGCTGTAGAAACTATACTTTTTTGTTGTTTGTCTTTTTCTTTGTTTTGTTTCTTAAATTCCACATATGAGTGAAATCATGTGGTATTTTGTCTTTCTCTGACTGACTTATTTTGCTTAGCAGAATACCCTCTAGTTCTATCCACATTGTTCATTTTTTCATTCTTTTTTTATGGCTGAGTAATAGTCCATTGTGTAAATATCCCACATCTTCTTTATTCATTCATCTATGATGAACACTCGGGCTACTTCTCTATCTTGACTATTGTAAATACTGCTGCTATAAACATAGGGGTGCATGTATCTTTTCGAGTTACTATTTTCATTTTCTGTCTTTTGACGAACCTATTGGTTCTTTTTTTTTTTTTACTTGGAAGGAGGAATGATTTATTCTTAATTGCCCAACTCTTTATATTAGAGTAACAGCAGATTGTCATCCGTATTACACATATTTTCCCACATTTGTCCTTTGTCTTTCAGCTTTATTTATAGGCTTCTCTTTGTTGTTGCCATTGGAAAGTTCTCATTGTTCACAGTCGAGGTTATCAATCATTTGTTTGTGATTGCTAGTTTTCATGATGTGCTCAGAAACACCTTCCATCCAAGATTATAGAAGTAGTTGTGCAGTCTTTCTTCTAGGTCTTACATAATTTTAGTTTTTACTTTAAAACATTTGTTGTGTTTGGAATTTGAGTAATGAATGAAACAAGAGCCCACATTTTATTTAAAATATTTTGCACCAACCCTGTGTTTATCTCTCCTACTATTCATCGCAGTGATAATGTCACAATTATTTATGTGATTATCTTTTCCCAGTCATGGGTTGGGATGCTTTTTTAAAATGCTCCCTCCCACAAATATCATGTTGGGATTTTGACCACAAATAAGATGATTTTCTAGATTATTTTGGAAGAATTTATGTTTTTACAACCATACTGAATATTTATTCACAGCATATGCCTTTTGACTTAGTCACCTATTATTTTATATTTCTTGGGAGTTTTCTGCTTTTTCAGATCATTCAAATTTATTTGTGTAATTTTATGTTTTTATATTTTTACAAATTGATTGATTTGGGGTTATATTTTAATACACTGTGAGACTTGTGATTTTTGAATATTAATATATCATGAAAACTTTTTGGACTTTTACTTTTCAATAATTTTCTGCTGAATCTTAGACTTTATATTATCTGCAAATAATGATAATTTGTTTTCTTCATTCCAATATTTAAACCTCTTATTTTGTTCTCTTGTCTAATTGGAATATCTATCACATAAAAACACTGTCATAGACATTATCACCAAGGATGATATCGACTTTTGGTTTAAGATATATCTTGATATTAAGGAAGTCATTCACTGAATCCCATTTCACCAAGAGCCTTTATCAGGAGAGGACACTAAATGTTAAGAATTGTTGATATCTACCATAGGATCATATGCTTCCTCCCCCTTTGGTGAATATTAATATAGATTTCCTAATATTTAGCTACCTTTGCATTATTGGAATACACACTCACAGTCATGGTGTATTGCTGTTTAAATCTACTCCTAGATTCTATTTGCTAATACTTTATATAGAACCTTTTATTTAAAAAAAATTTTTTTAAGATTTATTTACCCATTTGAGAGAAAGAGAGAGAGAGTGAGAGAGCACAAGCAGGAGAGGCAGAGGGAGAGGGAGAGAGACTCTGAAGCAGACTCTGTGCTGACCACGGAGCCCCGTGCGGGGCTCGATCCCACGACCCTGAGATCATGACCCGAGCTGAAACCAAGAGTCGGATGCTTAACCAATAGCATCACCCAGGCGCCCCTAGGACCTTTTAAAAATCAGTTTTGGTGTCTCTAGTTTTCTCTTGTGCGTTGTCTGTTGAAGACAGAAGTATATTGGTATTTGTTAACTGGCAAGAATTCCTTCTTTCCCTAACCTAGAACATTTTAAGTAACCTAGGAATCTCTTTCCATCTAGTTTTCCAGTTATGTCAGACAGGATTATTTAGTATTCTCCGTGATTGTGAGGTAGGCTTTGCCCTTAGACATTGCCCCAGTGTGAGAGGAAACAATGAAGAAATGGTGTGCTTGGCAGGGCAGTCTCTCCTGCAACACCACATACCTTAGCAATCAGTGGTGGGCCAATGGGCTCTCTGGGGGAGTGTTTCTTATTCTTCCAGAAGCTTGTCCATGCCTTCAGAACTCATACTGGTGGGAACCTTTGGAATTTCCTTCCCTTGAGACCTGCAGCACTGCACTGAGTCGTGAGCTAGAGACTGGCGTTGGGTCATGGGATTCTCAGTTTATTCCACATGGCATTCTATCTGGCTGTATTCTTCAGAGTGAGCTGATTTGCCAATGGGAGATGGTTAGGTTCCCAAGGGAATCTAGAAAATTTAAAAATAAACCAATAGCTTGTACTCTGTTTACTCAGTGTATTTTTAGTTTTTCACTGGAGAGGGGGCACTAGGGTAGCTAAGAGACAGGAGCACTGCATCAAAGGAGAGTGGTCCCAGCTGAGGGGTCAGAATCACAAATGAAGATTCAGAATAGTGCTTCTCTAAATGAAACCATGTGTCCTTTATTCAGGCCAGAACATTTCAGCTATTTCTGTATGATCTTTACATATCAGATAATGACAGGGACACTTCTAAATCTCTTAGTTTATAAATAGAATATGACTAGAAGAATGATTATGATCTATCGAATGCTTACCCTGTGCTGGGCATAGAGCTAAACCCTTTGTAAACAACTCATGTTGTAGGTGTCTGTCTTCATCATCATAATCATCATCATCCCTATTTTAAAGATGACAAAACTGAGATTTAGAGTGGTTAAATCATTATCCAAGGTCACCTACGAGTACCTAACAGAGCTGGGATTCCAACCCAGGGCTTTGTACTCTCAATCTTGAGCTAGGAAATTATTTTGAATACAATGTTCCATAAGTGCAGACATTTGTCTCATTTGAGAGGAGTTTCTGGATGATAAACTCAACGTCCTGTTCTCTAGTTAAGAGATCACAAAAAGACGGCCCCTAGGAATAAAAATCAAACACTAGCAAATACTTCTTTTTGCTTCTCAAATGTCAGGGTGACACCCTGGTGTTCTATTTTCCAAATTTCAATACGATTCATTTTGTTTCCCAGTAAATATCTTTTTAGTTTTGCAAACTTTGACCTTAGGGTGGGTGTGAATATGTGTTTGTTCTAGGTGCTTGTATGTCGAAACAGTTTATAGTACAGTTAATTTTTAAATTCCTCTTGGCCATTAGTTTAAACAGCATTCCAGCCACTGGAGAGTTGACAAAGAAATGAGTTCACCTCCTAGGAAACTCCTAAATGAACAACTCTTCTTGCTCTTAGTAATTAAATTCTCACATTCAACTTCATCTCAGGAGTAGCTTCTGTTTCATTTCCTGTGATGTTTTAATCTTTTTTTTTCCCACTGCACTGTGACCAAAACACCCTATTATGCAAACACTGTTGTGCCTTTCTGAGTCTTGCCTATGTTAGAAATACCTGGGAAAGCACCTCAATTCAAGGTATCATTAGCATTCTCCTTGAAGGACATCCTAAGTAAAGCGGCGTACAGAGAATATGCCCTGTCACATGAAGGAGTGTTGGTCGTCTGTCTCTAATATTTTTTCACACTGGACCTTGCCAAGGCTCACATGTACCAGTTTCAGAAAACAGCATTGTGTTGTCGGCTGATTCGGAAGCTCCAGATCAGTGGTTCACAAGCTTTGCTAGACACTGAAATCATCTGGGAAGCTTCAAAAAATATTCATGCTCAGGGGCACCTGGGTGGCTCAGTCGGTGAAGCATCTGCCTTTGGCTCAGGTAATGATCCTGGGGTCCTGGGATCGAGCCCCTCATCGGGCTCCCTGCTCAGGGGGGAGTCTGCTTCTGCCTCTCCCTCTGCCCCACCCGCTCACTCTTATGCTCCCTCTCTTGCACTCTTTCTCTCTCAGATAAATAGATAAAATCTTTAAAATAAAATACTCATGCTCAGGTCTCATATGACTGATTTAATTGGCCTAGAGTATCACCTGGGCATTGCCTTTTTTTTTTTTTTTTTTTTAACTCCTCAGCTAACTCTACTGTGCATGCCCCTGAGTGCAGGAACGCAGATTAGCTGGTTTCTTGTTTGGAGCAGAAGAAAAGGGAACAGGCAAATACTAGGTAAAACCATTGCTGCTACCTTAGTTATTAGGAAGCAGAGTCTCTGTGATGCCTCAGAATCCAGTGCCTTGCATTGGCCTCCTCCCCCAGTGTCTATCCTCAGAATTGTATTTTACAGAGAAAAAATGAATTTCATCTGTTTTTACCAATAGGGAGAATGTAGTTGATATTATTATCTATTTATTTATAATCGAAGTGTAGTTGACATGCGGTATTATATTAGTTTCAGGTGTACAGCACCTTTTTTTTTTTTTTTTGCTTTTCCTTCAATCTACCGTACCTCCTTCTCGCATCCTCTCACTGCCGAATTCTTCAAGAGCACAACATGTACTTTCCACTCTTTCCCAAACATCGCTAAATCTAGCGTCCATCTCCTATCTTCCTGGAAACTGTACTTACAAGGGTGATCATGGTTTGGGGACTCAAATCCATATCCGGTAGCTTCTCATTCTTCATTTTGCTTGACCTGTAGTTACTTAACACCTTTTAAATGTTATTTTTGTTTTTTATTTCGAGAGAGAGAGAGTGTGTGTAAGAGCGGGGAGAGGGGCAGAGGGGGAGGGAGAGACAGAATGTCAAGCAGACTCCACAACTGAGCACAGAGCCGGACAGGGGGCTTAATCCTACGACCCTGAGATCATGACCTGAGCCAAAACCAAGAGTCAGACTCTGAACTGACTGAGCCCCCCAGGTGCCCCTACTTAACACCTTTTAAAATTCTATGAAGCAATGGCGATAAAAACACTATGAACTTGACACAAAACCTATACATAGATCAGAGAAACATAATTGAGTCCAGAAATAACCTTGGGTGCATGTAGATAGTTAATATAGGACAAAGGTGGACGTCAAATTAAGTGGGAAAAGAATCCATCTGTGCATCATGAGGAAAATGAGGTTGGACTTCTTCCTCACGCATCACATACAAAAAGTGTATCTCAGATGGGTTAAAGTTTTAAATGCAAAAAAAAAGAAAATTTAGGAGAATATATACATACACGGGGATAAGTGGAGAATTCTTAAACAAATTAGAAAACCCACAACTTATAAAGGAAAACATAGACATTGTTGGCTACATTAAAAAGTTTTTTGTATCTTGAAAAACACCAAAATCAAAGTCAAAAGACTCCCAGCTAGTAATACATGTAATAGAGATTTAATGTTCTAATATACAAAGAGCTCCTACAGATTGATAGAAAAAAAATCAAATTTTAAATGGGTAAGGACATAACTAGGCAATTTATAAAAAATGCAAATGCCCAATAAATATGGAAGACAATGTAATACAAATTAAGGCAATTAGGAGATACCATTTTCCACTGACATTGGCAGAACGTAAAGCATTGATGAGGTGGTAGGAATAATGAGTCGCTGCAGTCTTTAGGAATGCAATTCGGATGTATCCATTACAACGAAAAACATTTATATTTGGTCATGAAATCTCACATTTGGTAATCCACCTCCAGGAAATAAGGACACTGGTATGTAAGTATAGGTGTACAAAGATCTTTGCTACATCTTTGCTTCTCTTATACATAAGAGAAGAGAGGCGTGGAGTGTATCCTTTAGAATTGTGGGGCTGGGCCCAGAAACAGATCTTACAAATACCCTTCTGAATCCAACCTCATCTTATTACTTATTTTCAGTTCCCCTTTTCCTTGCTTCTCTTACCTTTAGTGCAGGCTTGATTTGTCACATAATGATAGAAATATTTTAAACTCTCTTATTTTTATTCTATTTTTGTCATCTTTTCCTTCATTTTCAGCAGTTTGCACTTTTCCATGTTATTCGATACATAAAAGATAATATTTGTTATAGTGCAGTCATAAATGATGTGCCTTTTTTCAGTTGAGTAATTTTTTCTTGAATTCTACTTTATTTAGAATAATGACAGTCTCTCATTTAGTTTGCATTTGCATCATATTTCTTTGTCCATTTTTTATTCTGTGTCATTTTTATATTTTTCAAGGTTTGGGATGTCACCCATCACCTTTTAATTCTACGTTGTCTAAGACTTCTAAACACATTCTTGAAGCTGGAATTCCCTATTTGTCCATGATGGGATTTAAGTAGGGGGATTTGCTTTTCTTCCGGAACATGAGGAATTCAGAAAACATCTGATTCCTCCCATTCTTGACTGAGCCCTTGAAACGCTGCCATTCTGGGCTCACCTGGCGTGTAGCGGTGTCCTCATTTTTATACAATGCAGGTGTTTCTTTCTTTTTTTTTTTTTAAGATTTTATTTATTTATTTATTTGTCAGAGAGAGAGAATGTACAAGTAGGAAGAGTGGCAGGCAGAGGGAGAAGCAGGTTCCCTGCTGAACAGGGAGCCCGATGCTGGACTCGATCCCAGAACCCTGGGATCATGACCTGAGCAGAAGGCAGATGCCTGACCAACTGAGCCACCCAGGCGCCCTGCAGGTATTTCTTACTAACCTACAAGCTGGAAGGAGTCAGGAAAATTCAGATATTTAGCTTCATGCACTCTCATTCCAGGAAGGACCAGATATCTCTCCTGCTGTTGGTGTTGGGTCTCGGCCTGCCAGCCGTCGGTCTGGTAGATCAGAGGCTTTGCCAAAGGAGGTGGGAGAGGGGCTAGGGGTGTGAGCACTGGGGTCTCTCCACCAAGGCTTGCATCCTGACTTCATCACTTCCTGGGTGGGTCGCCTTGGATGATTAACTGATACTTAATTCCCTCATCTGGAAGAAAAAAGGTGGGGGGATGGCAATAGCAGAATTCCAAAGGGTGGTTTTGAGGATTAAAGGGTAGAATCCATATTCCTGGCCCATACTAAATGCTCATGAAATGCCAGCTACTGTGATTATTTTTATCATCATCATCATCATTATCATCATGAAGAGGACTGATGAACTTTCAGGATCATTTCTGCCAGCGCTCAACAAAGTACAATAACAATGGTTGCCCTCTCCTTCTCTAGAAATTTCTGCTCAGTTTTTCCCACAGACCAAACACATGCTGGCTCATAAGGGAATAATCACAGATCTATTAATAAAGAGTAAATTTACTGTCACAGAACAGAACTGAGACTTTCTTCCCCTTACATAACATAAGGGGTAAGTCATTGCCACTTGCAGAAAGAAGATAAAGTCAGTTAAGCAAGCAGGCTTTGTACAGCTCTGTGGAATGAGAGGACTATTTCTTTCTAAAGATCTTTATCTTTAAGTAATCTCTACACCCAACATGGGACTTGAACTCACAACCCTGAGATCAAGTCGCATTCTCCACCGACTGAGCCAGCCAGGTGCCCCGGAGAGGGCTATTTTAGAATATATTTTTTCTCTAGAGCTGTGGGGAAAATTAGTCAAAATGTGGCCAAACTCCCGAGAGTGAGTTTCACTAATTCATCCATTTTATAAGGCTTGGTTGAGTCTTTCCTGCATGATGTTTGTGGGCATAAAAAATGATGTCTTTGGGGTGCCTGGCTGACTCATTCAAAAGAACGCGTGACTCTTGATCTCGGGGTCATGAGTTTGAGCCCTACATTGGGTGTAGAGATTGCTTAAATAAACTTAAAAAAAGTGGTCTTGTCAAAGGTTGGTGGGTGCAGAGATAAGGAGCAAGAAATCACCCTGGATGATGGTCTCTATTTTCCACTTGAGCGAATAAGTCTGGGCAAAAGACACCTGCCTCCCATGCACTCTTTACAAGAGCAATTTCCCAGCACAAACCCTTTGCATTTCCCAGGCTTTAATGTCCACCCAGTCTCTACCCTCCAAGAATGACTTTTCCTATCTCAAATTGCCTTGCATAGAGAACATTCTCTTCCAGTAAGCCTGGCCATCCTACTTGGGGGCAGGTGGTACAGGAACTATGCTTGAAGCCAGTGCTATGCCTAAGGGGCCTGAGATGGGCCAAGAGTCCAACGATGACATGAATAGCAGGCACTGTTGAGTGTGTGCTTTGAACTCAGGAGGGATGAGGCCTTTTGAGGCTGGGGAATTGGAGACAAGTTCACAACTAAAGTGGCCTGTGTTCTCCCATTCTGGGAATTATGGCTCACGTTCCACACAGCTTAAGCAATTCTCCCAAAGCAGAAGCAGAGCAGGCTTTTGTGGGGAAATGGAAACTGGCTGGTAGGTGTTCTTCATACGTATCACAGAAATGCTGGGAGTCCTCCTGGAGTGGCAGCTGGTAGGGAATAGTGGTTTGTCAAAGTGATTAGCAAAGTTGCTTACAAGCCAAGACCGTGAGTCACTTTCATTGGGACCTGGTGTCCCAGGGAAGGCTGAATCATGTACCTCCCTTCTTTGTCACCAGAACCCTGACCTCCCTTCGGAGGTTTTCCGAGGATACCTGAACGCCAGGACCCATTGAGGTGTGAAGGGACAGTCTGTACTTCTAAGTTTGGAATATCAGGCCTGAACTTGCTTTGGGGCTAGAAAGTTCTGGTACTAGGTGGGAAAATTTATTGAATGAAGTGGTTGTCTTTGTTTTCTTTGTATATTGCTCAGCATTCCAGCAGGTGCCAAGTTTTTGTGCTCCCTTGCCTTGGGGCCTCTAGAAGAAGTAGTTGGCAGGCCATCTCCCTTCCTGATTTTCCCCACTTTCTCCTGAGGGATTTGAGCGTATTATATCAGGGAAAGGAGCTGAGAGTGGTTTTGAGGGATAGAGTTTCTAGTAGTGAAAGAGCAAAGATTTTTGTCCAAGAGAAGGAACAGATGTCTGCAGTTTTTGCAAGTACAGGTTTCCCCGGCTATCCAAAAGTAGAGTGTTCCTATGAAAACTTTCGGAAGCTGAAATGGGGTGAAGAAGCATTACCGGGAATTTATATGAAAACATTTTTTAGCATTCCTAGACCCCCAAAATAACCGCTTTCAGGCTTTTCTGATACCTTAGGCCGCACCTTGCTAATGGAGGCACAGAATAAATCGAGATCAAGCACAGATACTCAGAGACGCAGCTCAGACCTCCAGGGGCCTGATGCTGAGATGCTGAGTGTGGTTTTGGGGAAGGAGCTTGGGGGGCCGCTCACTGCTCAGAGTGCGCACACCACCTCTGTAAAGGCTGGCTGCAACACAAACACTGAACCCTATTTTTGCTTTTTGTCTTTTTACATGAAATTAAAAAATCCCATTTTGGAGAAAACAGGTACTAATGTAGGTCTGTCATAAAAGCAAAGGGGCCTAACGTAAACTTTCAAAAAGCAAGGGATACCTGTCATGATGCTCTGCGGTCCATCCTCACAGAACCTCAGGAAGATGACAAGCCGTCCAGAGGCAACAATTCCATGTTAAATGTAGGAATGTCTTCCTGGCCTCTGGGTAGTGGGGCTCTCAGCCCTGGCAAAGGACCACCCAACTTCAAGGATCTATGTAAGTTTGGCCTTTGCGGATCATGGTGGAAACCATGTTGATAAGGGGTGGGCCCATGGGTCAGATCTGGTCCACCATCTGTTTTTGTTGACCTGTTAGCTGAGAGTGGTTACCTGTTATTGTCTGTGGCTATTTTCAAGCAATAATGGCACAGTTGAGTAGTTGTGACGGAGACCCATCTGGCCTGCAAAACCTGAAATATTTCCTATCTGGTCCTTTACGGAAAAAAAGTTGCTTGCCCTTGATGACCAGGATGAATGTTTGACTTCACATCCCAACTCCTGATCATTAATTCTTGGAGTGGCGATGGCAGCAGGAGGTGCGGGGAGAAGAGAACGCTCTCAATCTTTGACATTAAATTAAATCCAGCTAGCGGAAGGGAACAGGGCGGTGGGGAGGCTCAGTGTCATACATAACCCTAATTTTATGTAAAGTAAATAGAGCAATGTGCTCTTTCTTGCACTTTCAGGTTGGAGTTACAAATTCATTCCTGTCACGCTTCAGCTTCTAGGCCTTCTGTTTCACAATCCTGGCTTTTGTTTTCCTGAACCTGTTCTGGAACTAACATCTATAGGTCTCCTCTCTCTGAATATCCTAAGCCGACCACTAGGTCCCTGCTTCAGTGTTCGCCCCCTCCCCTCCACCCCCTCACTTTGTTACTTCAGCTTGCAAGTTTGCCTGACAAGATTTTTCAAAACAAATTTGCTTCCAGATATCCTGGCTGTTTTTTCCTCAGAGAGTTGAACCATATCTCCCAAATTAAAAAGCTTAGATGTGGGGTCTCCATTCTCTCAATCCCTACTGGATTCTTTTTTTTTTTTAAGATTTTATTTATTCATTGGAGAGAGAGAGATCACGTGTGGAGGAGAGGGGCAGAGGGAAAGGAAGAAGCAGACTCCCCACTGATGCAGGGCGCAATCCCAGGACCCTGGGATCATGACCTGAGCCAAAGGCAGACACTTAACCATCTGAGCCACCCAGGTGCCCCTCCCTACTGGATTCTAATGCACATTCACGTTCTGGTAATTTGTGTACATTCCTTGTTCATTTCTTGAGTACAGGGACTGAGTCTTAGGTAGGTAAACCAGATTGGACAAGAATCAGCTTGGGGGCGCCTGGGTGGCTCAGTTGGTTGGGCGACTGCCTTCGGCTCGGGTCATGATCCTGGAGTCCCGGGATCGAGTCCCACATCAGGCTCCCTGCTTGGTGGGGAGTCTGCTTCTCCCTCTGACCCTCCCCCTCTCATGTGCTCTCTCTCTCTCAAATAAATAAATAAAATCTTAAAAAAAAAAAGAATCAGCTTGATCCGCGTTCAAATTCTGACTCATCCACTAGCCTATAAAACCCTGGGCATAATCAAAAGGAATGAGATCTTGCCATTTGCAACGACGTGGATGGAACTGGAGGGTGTTATGCTGAGTGAAATAAGTCAGTCAGAGAAAGACATGTATCATATGACCTCACTGATATGAGGAATTCTTAATCTCAGGAAACAAACTGAGGGTTGCTGGAGTAGTGGGGGGGTGGGAGGGATGGGGTGGCTGGGGGGTGATAGACATTGGGGAGGGTATGTGCTATGACGAGTGCTGTGAATTGTGCAAGACTGTTGAATCACAGATCTGTACCTCTGAAACAAATAATGCAATACATGTTAAGAAAAAAAAAGAAGAAGATAGCAGGAGGGGAAGAATGAAGGGGGAGAAATCGGAGGGGGAGACCAACCATGAGAGACGATGGACTCTGAAAAACAAACTGAGGGTTCTAGAGGGGAGGGGGGTGGGGGGATGGGTTAGCTTGGTGATGGGTATTAAAGAGGGCACGTTCTGCGTGGAGCACTGGGTGTTATGCACAAACAATGAATCACGGAACACTACATCCAAAACTAATGATGTAATGAATGGTGATTAACATAACAATAAAAAGATTAAAAAAAATAAATTGAATTTTCAAAAAAAAAAAAAAAACCCGGCATATCATTAACATCATTGGACTTTAGTTTCATCATCTGAAATGTTCTGGTAATCCCCTCTTGTGCCTCCAGAGATGTGAGGATTAAATAAGATAGTGCCATAGAAGTGCTTTTTAGAAATCCGTGATCTCAGTACCCTTTGCCACCCAACTCGGAGCAAGATAAGGCCCTGGCTTGGGAAACAGGCACTTGACACCAACATCTCCTCCTTCTTCGGAGGGTTGTGATTCATCCTGAGAATCAGTAGCTGACCTGACCCCCACCTCAGCTCTCATAAGCACATTGTAATCACGTGATCATCGTTGTGCTGGGAACACCCAGGAGGAGAGGCGGGGAGAGCTTGAATTGGATCAGTGGGACTGTCGCGCCAGGGTGAGGCGGAAGCCTGTGGAGGCTCCAAAGTTGAGGAGGTTGAGCAGAGTGCCCGAATGCCTGGGCTGGTGTGCTGCAGACGGGGCTTTGGGCGGGGGGCAGCCCACCCTCTGCCTGGTCGCTAGTGCTACCGCTGATCATGTGTCTTTGCAGGAGATGTGATGGTTCCCTCTCAGCTCCTTTTGGGCCCTGGCTTTTGTGTAATCTCATTGGAAATGGAGCCACTGTCCAGGAGAGGACAAACAAATCTCAGGATGTACATCCTGCAGAGACAGGATAATTAATGAATCAAAATCCTCCAGATTTATTTATTTTAAAGAACCAAGATATTGTTTGTACTTCTTCCTGTGAAACATGCTCTGTGCCCTTATTTTGATCATTTCCTTTGTCAATTTACTTGGCCCATTCCTCAGAGCGTGCTCCCTTGGAGGGGTGTTGCCTCTATCAAAGGGGGTAGGAATCAGAGTTGGGGAGTTGGGAATCCTGTTTTCTGACTCTTGCTCTAATCCACCTTTTCCACTTATTACTATCCCTTTATGCAATGAAAGACTCTCAAATGGAGGCTTTGTCTGCCCCTAGGACAGCTGTGAGGGAGTCCCTGAGGGAGGGGTGTTGATGGGAGCCAGGCGGGCTCTGCACCAGTTCCTTGTCTGAGACCACTTATGGGAAGTCGTTTTGATGTGAGGACGGACCAGTCCAGGGAGGAGCCCTCCACCTGCCATTTTCTGTGCCCACATTGTCACTGCCAGGGTTCTCCCAGCTTACAGATATGTTTGACAGACTGTGTGCCTGATGGTCTTCCGCTCAGACTCCCATGGCTGCAGCAGATCTGTCCTCAGGAGAACTCTGGTCTGGCTCCATCCTCTGCCTTCTGAAGGACCATGGTATGTGGTTGTCCCCTCTCCTGCACATCAAATCTCTCCTTTGTGGAAGGCTCCCCATCAGCATTAAAACATGCTCTTTTCTCCCATGCCCCAACACAAAACCCCAAAACAACCCTCCTAAGACCCCATGCCCCTTTTTAGAAGCAGCCCACTTTCTCTTCTCTCCTTGGTAACCAGACTTCTTGACATTGAGTACTCTCATGTCTGCACCCCCTCACCTCCATTCCACCTGCAACCCACAGCAATCTGGCCTCCCCCAGCCCTGCTCTCCTGAAGTTCGCCTATTCACACTCAGCTTCTTTGAGCTCTGTTGACTCCTCTCCTTTTCTTGTAACTAGCTTTCACTGGCTTCTCTGACATCTCACAATCCTGGGTTTTTCTCTTATGTCTCTGATCACTTTTTCTTAGCCTCCTGGTCAACGACTCCTCTAACCAGTCTCGTCTGTTGGAGTTCTTTAGAGCTCTGTCCTAGACCCTCTTCGCATCCAATACTCATTCCTCAAGAAATTGCATCTACTCTCGGCCTTAGCGCCATCTTCTTGGAAACCTCTGCGCCATGAGAGCCAAGTGGAGGAAGAAGCGAATGCGCAGGCTGAAGTGTAAAAGAAGAAAGATGAGGCAGAGGTCCAAGTAAACCACTAGCTTGTGCACCCATGGAGCCACAGGAGCAGAAATAAGGAAAGCCAGAGGCCAGGGACGCTGGTACCAATTGTTGGACTGCATGCCTACTTTCTAGAGCTTGATTCAAGAGCTCTAGATCATCGCCATCTGATCGCAACGACCACCTTTGAAGAGACCTGCCTTGTTCATACCAAAACAGTCCCTTTTGGTCCTTTGCCCTGGACCTGTGACTTTCAGGACTAATTCTGTTTTCATTTGTGGCTGGATGTAACACGTGTACAATAAATCATCTCTTTTGCTGTCTTAGCTGAAGAAAAAAAAATTGCATCTACTTCTTTGGCTTCAAATAGCATCAGAGAGGGGTGTCTGGGTGGCTCAGTGGGTTAAACGTCTGCCTTCAGCTCAGGTTGTGATCCTGGGGTCCTGGGATCAGGATCGAGCCCCGTGTTGGGCCCCCTGCTCAGTGGGGAGTCCACTTCTCCCTCTGCCCCCCCCTTGTGCTCTCTCTTGTGTGTGCTCTTCCTCTCTCACATGCTGTCTCTCAAATAAATAAATGAAATCTTAAAAAAAAAATAGCATTAGAGAGTTCAGTCCTTATAGCAGAATGGCCCTGTCACAGTGTTGGAGCTGTTGGTTTTGACTTGCAAGATCAGGTTGGAGAAAAGGGAAGATGGGGTTTCAACCCATAGAATCACTGAAAAAGCAGCCCAGTTAAGTATCTTTCCTCATCTGAGAAAGTCACTCATTGGGTCAGTCAAGGTGAGCTGGACTGCAGTGCAGTCAGTGAGCCTGGGAAATCCCTGATTGGCCTTTAGGCCTCCCAGGCCAGGATGCCTCGGTCTGATAGGTTAACCTTAGCTCTTATAGGTACATTATCTGTATGATTCCATCTATATGCAATATCCAGAGTAGGCAAATCCATAGAGACAGAAAGTAAATTGGTGATTGCCAGCCTCTAGAGGGGGGAGAGAATGAGGAGCAGCTGCTTAATGGGTTTGAGGTTTCCTTTTGGGGTGACAGAAAATGTTCTGCAACTCAACAGTGGTGGAGGTTGCACAACACTGCAGATGTTGCTCATGGTATAAAAAATATACCTCGGGTTTTCTCCAGAAGAGGAACCACTGCTATTGAGCCAAGCCACGTAGCCCACCAATGGGTTCAGGGGTCAGCTGTGAGTAGTAGAGAAGGAGCCATAAAGTGGAAATGACTCTTCCCACTGAAACGACTGAAAACCACACAGTCCTCTCAGATAGTGTAAAGAACACACTATTTTGAAAGATAACCAGAGGATTTCTAAACTATATTACTTAGTAGTACACTATAGGTGTGTGTTGTGATGGTAGAATACAAGTTGAAAACTAAATGATATGTTTTTTTCCCCTTCAAATCTATTTTTCTGTGACTATGATGAAGTCAGGTTGGATGTGTTGATGGAGCATTCTGGTAGCCTGAACTAAGGCTGGGGAAGGAAGCTGACTTGCAATATTTAAAGCTTGGATCTGGCAGGACCCTGTAACCATTTGGATAATCTAGAATTACCCTTGGCCAGTGACGTGAGTGAACACTACTGTTGGGGGGGGGAGCACGGCGGTTTCCCTCAGATGTTGTCTTAGTGTATTTCTTACAACGACCCTATGAGGGGACTCAGTGGAACCAGGGTTTGAACCAAGTATGTTTACCTGTGAAGTCCGCTAAATCCTACTGTGTCTGGGAGGCTGTGTGAGCCCTTGAATCAGAAAGGGAGGGATTGGCTGGGGGAGGGAGCTGCTGGTGCCCCAGGCGTTCCACTGACCATTGCTGAGCCAACATCTCTTACTGTGCCTGAATATCTGGTGTGGCTTTGGGAGACGTGGCTGACAAACTCATCTTGCAACCTTCTACAACCTTGACAGTTTATCTATCCTGCTGATAACAAAATGAGACAGAACTGTACTGCTGAGTGAAAGCTCTAGAATTGGCTTGTTTGTCAAGTTTCTCCTCACACTTGCCATCCCCACTTCATTTCCTGACTTGTAAATAGGCAGGATGAGAGCAGGTGACTGACGAGTTTGATAACCAGAGAACTCTGCTGTGCTCAGCATATCCTGTTATTGTGAATCTCAAGTCCTGCTTTGGCATCGACTATCCTATTTTCCCCTCTTTTTTTCTGGCTTACTCGGAAGATCACGAACCTTGGAACCAGCACTGGATTCAAATTCCAGTCCTGACATCAAACTTGTTTCCATTTTGCCTGAAGAGAAGTAGAAATATTGAACTCAGTGTTGTTTTTCTTTTTGTAAGTTGGCTCCATGCCCAGCGTGGAGCCTAACATGGGGCTTGAACTCACAACCCCAAGATCAAGACCTGAGCTGAGATCAAGAGCCCGACGCTTAACCGACTGAGCCATGCAGGAATCCCTCAGAGTCATTCTTGAAGACTAACATGAGATCATGGAAAAGGACTCAGCTCTTTTCCTGACTTTCAGTAGGCATTCAAGAAATTATCTTTCTTCTCTTCTCTGCACCCCTTTGCCCCCCAGCCCACCCCCAACTGTTTTAATTTTAGCACAAAACCCCACCTAAGCATTTGACCATGGGAAGGTCTCCATAGGTTGTGGTGCTCAGGGTGGAGGGAGTGGGGTAAGCCGAGGGAGTCTGGGAAGTCATGAGGAATACAATGCAGCTGGGAAGGGTGGGGAGGGAGCAGGGCCCCGTCTCTCCCTCACTGATTGGAGCAGGAAAGTTGCAGACCTCTAAAGCACATTCCACCTTTTCTCTCCCCTCTTCCAAAGTGCACTCCCTGCCCAGAAGCCCCAGCTTGGGCCTCAGTTAGCACAAGTTACTCTACAGGCTTGCCCTAATTCTTTCCTTCCCTCCGGTGTTAAGACTGAGGGCAGGTGGGGCCCAGACTTGGGCGAAATGATAAAACATGGACTTAGTTCCTGGGGCAACCAATATCCTGAATTGGGTCCTTTCGGTCGTTAGGATTAGCTTTCCTTCCAGTGCCCTGACGTCTCTACCTTCCCCTCCAAACACACACATCTACTCCCAGACCTCAGCTTCCAGGAAGTATGTGGGTCAAGTCAGCCCCACCCCAGTCCTGCCACAGTGTGTTAGGACATGGCTGCCCAAGAAATGCCCAGCAGAGCAGAGCCAGCAGTAGAGTCAACAATGACTCCTTGCCTTCGTTTATTAACCTGAATAAAGGGAGTAATCTTGGTACTTGAGTGGAAAGTTAAGTCCCTTGTCCAAGGTCATACAATTAGTGGTCAATGAAGACACCAACCCAGGAAGTTTAATTCTACATCCAGGGCTTTTAACATTCACAAATGCAGACTAGAATATAACATGACTTGAAGTCAAGTGCTGAGGTCTGGATTTGGGGTCATGACACAGGAGTCAATAGTTAGAGGGATGCAATCAGTATCTTTTGAATGAAACTAGTTATTTGCACTTCTTTATAATCAGAGGATGTGGGTTGGGGTATATATTGGTGTAGCCATCTTTGGAAAATATAATTTGCCCCAACATATTTGAGGATGTTATAGAAATTAGGACCTTTATATAAAATACTAAAATTTATTCTACTAATAAAAAGTAAAACCCACAAAATTTCTTTCTTATTCTAGGTTCTACTTATATACCTTCAAAGCATTATCTATCTAGAGGGCGGGGGTGACCCCAAAGCCATAGTCCTTATGTACGGAGAAATTTAAAAGACCACATTAAAAGCTTCTACTTTTAAATGTACATGTTCTCCCAGGTAAAGGACATATTCCAACCCCTTAGCTGATGTTTAAAAACCGAGAGGGGAAAATTACTTTCAACCGTAAGGTTTAGAGAGAGAAGCCAAACCCTTTGGATTTCCCCACATGTAGGTGTGGTCCCAATAATGAGTGAACTCGACCATGTGGTGGTCCCCAGAGTGTCTCAGATTTTGCTGGGCAAGGCCTACACTCTCTGAACATAACTGTCACCTTCTTCTGGATATTGCTGCCTGGCAACCTGCCAAGCACGTTCCTGAGCGACATACAGACACTTCTTACGGCATAGGCTGTTATGACCAGTACCCGAACAAAAGTGGGGGCTCCAAAGTGATTCCTCCCCATTGAGATAGGTATGATTGAGCACATATCTTTGCCTGTGGACTGGAGAAACACACCGATTAACTGGCACTGGCACGGACGTGGAAACATGAAACAATGTTATCATCAGAAAATAATTTGTTCTGACCACAAAGATGGTGAAAGTCAATTCAAAAACATAATGCAGTGTGGTTGAAAGAAGAATATAATAATATCAGTCAATTATTGAGCGCTCTGCACAGGGTATTTTATTTAATTTTGACAAGGAGCCCTATAAACTGGATGTTAAAATGATCTCCATGTTTATGGGTGGAGCAGTGGAGGCTTTGAAGGTTGCAATAACCTGCCCACAGTCACTCAGATGGTCAGTGGCAAAGCTGGAACTCCAATCCAGACCGTCTAACTCCGACGTTCACATTCTTCACTGCGAAACAATGCTCTGGGCCCTCCGCTTGGCCATAACTCCTCTGCAGCCTGGTTGAGTTCATAGCATCACCTCCGCATTGGTCACCAAACTCGGGAGTTATCTTTCACGAGGCTCCCTCCATTTCCCTCACATCCACTATTTGTTTAACATGTGGACTTAGGCTCTCCCACGTGCCAGATAGTGTGGACAGAAGGGGAACGAGGCAGTAACGATTCCTGCCTGAGTTAAGCTGATTTTCTCTGGGGCTTTTAAAATTCGGAACCAGAAAGAGTAAATATCTGTCTCATTCTGGTGGTGAAAGAGGGAGATGCCAGGCTGGGGAGCCTCTTGCAGCCATGTCTCCTGTTGTGTGGAAAAATCTGGAGGCAAGTAAACTGATATTCAGGGAGAAGCAGAAGTGAGAGATGGTCCTGGCAGAGTGTCCAAGATTCTGTTTCTGGCTGTTCTTGAGACCATTTGTACACTGCACGCATGTTAGCCTTTTGATGATTTTCACTTTCTCCCTCAGCTGGTTAGAGTTGTGTTTCTGTTTCTTGCAACTAACCCGTTCTTGAATGATACAAACCAAAACTAAAAGACATCCACAGGCTCACCCCCAGAGATAAGCTGTTTTCACGTTGTGGTCTGTATTCTCAAAATAGCTCCTCTTAGGGCACTTGCCCAGCTTGCCAAGAGTCTCTTCCTGGCCACGGCCCCTGATTCACAAGACCTCTCGTTGCCATGACAATACTACTTGGCTGGGCCCACTTGGCTATAGTTTATTAATCCAAACCGTCATTCCTGTCCCAAGTTGGGCCAGCCAGAAATTCTCTCTTAAAATTTTTCATTTGGACTATTAAGATGTATATGGTCTATTTCAGGAATTTCTATCTTCCAAGTGCAGCCTCTGATCTTGCTACTCATGACACCAGACTCGAGGCCTCTTTGTATGCCTTCCTCAAGAAAATCCATTTAACAGAACATTAATGATCAATGTGGAGTCTACTAAATATTTGCTAAGAAAGACAGAGGAGTGGGTTTCCACCACACACCAAAGTACAAGCCAATCAATAAGCCCCCAGTCCCGGCTGGGCTGAGCCACCTCCACTGGCCTCATCTGCTTCATGTTTCTCCATATGGGTCTGAGTCCTGATGGGGTTTTTAAATATTTGTTTCATAGTTAAAAGTCAGTTCTCTAGATCTGTACTTCCACTCAAGCTCTTACCCAAGGCCTTGGTGATCAAGAAATGTGGGTGCCCAAGAGGAGGAGCTAGGGTCCAGGGTTGCCTTTATTAATATCGTTGTGGGATTATTGGGCTCTGGAAATATGCTACTTCCCCTCCTTGGCTGGGACAGGTGGACCTTCTGACTTATAAAGGATCTTTAACCTCACAGCGGCCTACTGGCAGCTCCAAATGGGTTCAAGGAGACCAAGGAAGACAGTTGCATTTGAAAGCTGAATGCCATGACTGTCCTGGATCAGACTCAAGGCATGTGTTGTCTTATCTCATCCCTCACTGAGCAGTGAAACCCCTCTGCCTGCACTACCATCCTATCAAGCATTGTTCTTTGCAAAGTTCTTCCACATAGCCTGCCTTTTTCCTCTAACAATTCTGTGGGGTAAGTGATTATGTTCAATTTACAGAAAAGACAAAATCAGAAATCATACAACTAAAACAGAAAAGATGGGACTAGATAAGAAACTGAATGGATTAGCCTGGTGCAAAATTGTTTAGCTTTTTCCCAAGCAATATTTATGATCTTTTACCCCACCCCCATCCCTGTTTGCTTTCTCTTGTAACAAAGTCTTTATAGTTCAGTATTTTCCAGGTCAAACACTGGGCTCTACGCCCTTTAGTCTCCAGGTTCTCCCAGCTTATTTTACAGTTAGGCTTTCTTGCAAGGCTTAACAGTGGGGCTGTGGGTCAGCTTGAACAGAGACAAGGTCAACACTACTTGAAAGGAGTGGGCATTGTGCCTTGAGGTTTGCAGTGTAACCTTGAATTTTTTTGCATTGTTAGAGAAATGGGTTGAAAAGTCTTGCCAAGCCTTAAGGGCCAACGTCCTTGTTCTAAGGAAATTTCACTGTTTCAGGGCTGTTGAAGTGAGGAGTTGAGGTCTCAGGGTGTGATGGGGTGTGGTGGGTGGCAGGGAGCTTGGCAGAGTGAGATTTGTGTATTTCATTGAGCTCTTCATAATCATTAGCACACAGAAATTTATGGTATTTGTTGATGATTTCTAAATCTTCATGTCCCTAAATAAATCCTTTTAAAACTCGGGATAAATCTTATTATTTGTGTTGCCTTAGTATTATTTTTAAATAACTAGATAACCAAAGAAACAGCTCTTGGATTTAGTTATCTGTTCTGTCCAATTTTGTTTCCTAATTAATTTCTACCTTTATCTTTATTATTTTGATTGTCTTAATTTCTTTCCAGTGGATTTTATTTAAACCTCTGTCATTAAATGTTAACACATTATTGTTATTTTGTCTGGTTAAAAAAAAAGCATTTTTAAATGGAAGCATCTCATTAGTTTTTTTTAAACAAGAAAATATTTTAATTTAATAACAGAATCACCATCCACACATAACAAGGTACTGAGTGGCATTTTTCCTATTACTTTGGAACCGTGGCTAAAACTGAGGGCAAATGGAGCTAACTAAGCACCACATTTCTAAGTTTAAAAACTTCCGGAAGTTGGGGTCAGATGCCTCACAGATGGCTCTGTGACATATGGAAGAATAAATCTGGCCCTGCAACTAACCTCAGTCTCCCAACCCTAGGTCAGTACAGGGAAAGGCCTGAGAAGCACAAGGAGGTTGACACGTCTTTGAGAAAGGAGTGATCCTAAGTAGAGGCTCTCCTCACACCCTTCTGAGGAGGAAGGAGCCACTGACCCTTTCATTGGCAAGGTGGTTCAAAATAATCACTTTTAAAGATCAAGAATGGAGGATTGGCATTTTATTCCCTGCTTGGATGTATGCTTACCAGTGGAGAAGCCTACATTCTCAACATTTTGTGTGGTAGAAGTTTCCCATGGGAAGAGTGAGCACTGACCGAGGAAGGCCATTGGGCTTGAGCCTTCCGTCTGGTACCCTACCAATAGGGCCATCACCCAGACAAGGAATCCCAGGAGATGGGAGCTCTCCCTCAGGGGTTAGGGAATGGTGGAAGAGATCACACTCAGGCCAGAAAGCTTATGTCACAGAACAAGCCGGGGGTGGGGCTGTTTTTTGTAGGGCTTTCAAAAGACCTACCCTGCAAAAGAGCTAGCATTTTGGATGGTGCCTTAGTTTCCTGGGATTGCCTTAACAAAGTCCTACAAATTATGTGGCTCGAACAACAAGAACTCATTATCTCATGGTCCTAGAGGCCAGAAGTCCAATATCAAGGGGTCCACAGGTTGGTTGCTTTGTGGGCTGTGAGAAAGAATCTGCTCCATGCCCCTCTCCTAACTTTGGGTGATTTGCTGGCAAATTGTATAATTCCTTGGCTTGTAAGATGCATCACTCCAATATCTGTCTTCACTTTTACATGGCATCCTCACTGTCTTCACATCATCTTCCCTCTGTGCAAGTCTGTCTCTGTGTCCAAATGTCCCCTTTTTATAAAGACACTGGTCATGTTGGATTAGGGACTACCCTAATGATCTTATTTCAACTTGATTACCTCTCTAAAGGCCTATTTTTTTTCTTCCAAGATTTTATTTAAATTCAAGTTAGTTAACAAATAGTGTAGTATTAGTTTCAGGAGTAGAATTTAGTGATTCATCACTTACATATAACAACCAGTGCTCATTACAACATGTGCCCTCCTTAATGCCCGTCACCCATCGAGCCCACCCCTACCCATCTCCCCTCCAGCAACCCTCAGTTTGTTTCCTATAGTTAAGAGTCTCTTATTGTTTGCCTCCCTCTCTATTTTTATCTTATTTTATTTTTCTTTCCCTTTCCCTATGTTCATCTATTTTGTTTCTTAAATTCCATATATGAGTGAAGTCATATGAAGTCTTGAAGACCAAGAAAGTCCAAGTCTTTCTTGGACTGACTTATTTCACTTAGCATAATATCCTCTAGTTCCAACCATGTCATTGCAAATGGCAAGATTTCATTCTTTTTGATGGCTGAGTAATATTCCTGCGTGTGTGTGTGTGTGTGTGTGTGTGTGTGTGTGTGTGTACACCGTATCTTCTTTATCCATTCATTAGTCAACGGACATTGGGGCTCTTTCCATAATTTGGCTATTATGGACATTGCTGCTATAAACATGGGGCTGCATGTGTCCTTTCGAATCACTATGTTTGTATCCTTTGGATAAATACCCAGTAGTGCAATTGCTGGATCATAGGGTAGTTCTATTTTTTAACTTTTTGGGGAACCTCCATACTATTTTCCAGAGTGGCTGCACCAGTTTGCATTCCCATCAAGAGTGCAAAAGTGTTCCCGTTTCTCCACATCCTCACCAGCATCTGCTGTTTCCTGAGTTGTTCATTTTAGCCATTCTGACTGGTGTGAGGTGGTATCTCATTGTGGTTTTGATTTGTATTTCCCTGATGATGAAGGATGTTAAGCATTTTTTCTTGTATCTATTAGCCATTTGTATGTCTTCCTTGGAGAAATGTCTGTTCATGTCTTCTGCCCATTTCTTTTTTTTTAAAGAATTTATTTATTTATTTGACAGAGAGAGATACAGCGAGAGAGGGAACACAAGCAGGGGGAGTGGGAGAGGGAGAAGCAGGCTCCCCTCAGAGCAGGGAGCTTGATGTGGGACTCGATCCCAGGACCTGGGATCATGACCTGAGCTGAAGGCAGTTGCTTAACTGACTGAGCCACCCAGGCGCCCCTCTTCTGCCCATTCCTTAACTGGATTACTAATTTCTGGAGTGTTGAGTTTGTTAAGTTCTTTATAGATCTTGGATACTAACTCTTTATCTGATAAGACATTTGCAAATATCTTCTCCCATTCTGTAGGTTGCCTTTTAGTTTTGTTGATTGTTTCCTTTGCTGTGCAGATTTTTATCTTGATGAAGTCCCAATAGTTCATTTTTTGGAAGCATCTCATTAGTTTTTATAAGTTCTATTTTATAAATAGTCTGTAATAGTATTTTAATGTTGGGCAGCACGGGAGTCTTTTCTAGTTTCCAATTGGTAGATATTAAAAATCAGGATGGAATGTTAGTGAAACTTGCCAGTAATATTTATATCTGGGATTGCAGAAATGCATAAATCATCCTCATCCAGTCACTCTATACTTCTTGGAGATTCCCACAGAGCTTTACAGAAGAAACATGAATCAAATGGGAATCAAAGCACCATTTTATTAATAGCTGAGCCAGTTCATAATAATGTTCATTGAAAAGCTCTGGAGAAGCTAGAATGGAGGACAGAACTCGGGGTCAAGCCCAACAGAGACCCTGCTCTAAATCCTGGGAGCACATATTCAGGCATCAGCCTGGGAGAGCTGGCTGGGCTCCACGAGGGGCCCTGATGGTGCCCACCTGGGCATCAGTGGTCCTAGCTGTGCAGAATTGGAGACAGGCAAAGGAGTGAGCAGAGCTCAACAGCCACCTGGCTTAGGGGAAGAGTGTGGGGGAGGAAGAGGGTGGACAGAGAAGCATGTGACTTGGGGAGAAGAACTAAAATTTCCCTTCTCCTATAGTTGAGGTTTTATTTTTGTGTTGTAGTTTTGTTATTAATGTCTCCTTACGCTCTGTGGTCAGAGAATATGGTCTGAAAAAGTTCTGTGTTTCAGAACCTGAGATTTTCTTGCTGGGCTGTTTCTCTGTGTGAATTTTTCCCAGACATTTAAAAAGAAACAATTTTATACATATTCAATGTATATCTATGAATTCAAACTTGTATGTATTATTGGACGTTTTTATAAACTTATTTGTTGTCCGTTTGATTGGTGATAGACCAATAAGAACAGTTACAATCGTGTATTTAGAAAATCAGAACATGATAAGCTTTAATATTTCTTCCCTGCATCTTTTACCTTTTATTCATATAAAATGATTCTCTTTGTCTCGTCAAAGGCTTAGCCCTTGAATTCCACTTTTCTGCTGTGAATATTGCCAGGCTTTTATGTGTTTGCTTGATGTATCTTTACCCACATTTTATTTAAACTTTTCTGAGTGTTTTGCATTAACTATGTCTTAATCTGAAACTTTTGTGTTACTTCTGTTACATTGTTTTGTATTTTTTTGTGTTAAAAAATATTTCTTTCTGTTTCAATTCTTTTCTTCTTCTTTCCAGCCTACCCTCCTCTGGCAATCTCCCCCTCCCCCATTTCACTAACTGAAATAGACACTTCAGTAATTGTTTGTAGATTCATAGAGCTGCGCAACCGCTACCACAGTCCAATTTTAGAACTTTCTCATCATTCCCCTTTTCTGTGAAATTCACACAAGTGAAATCATAGAAGATATAGTCTTTTGTCTCTGGCTTTTTTGCACTCAACATCGTGTTTTTGAAGTCTTTTGAGCACATCATTTCATGGAGCATTATTTCGTTCCTGTAATTGCTAAATAGTATTGCCTTATGTGGATACACCACATTTTACTGTTCTACTCACCACTGGGCAGACAGGCTTTTGGCCGTCATGAATAATGTCACCATGACTATTGTACAATCACTTGTGTGACCATATTTTCATTTCCCTTGGGTAGATTCTCAGGAGTGGACTCTGTGGTAAGATTTATGGTAAGAGTCTGCCTGACTTTATTTTTTGCTTATGAAAACACAAGTAGATCAGTAGATCATTTTTATCAGACACAACTGGTCTTCCTATTTCTCTCCATTCCCTTTTTTTCCAAACTGAGAAAGGTATCTTTTATGTAATTGGATATATCCATATAAAGTGGTTGCTTTAATTCAGACCATTTGGGGCCCCAGTGTTTTTAGTTTTAATTTGTTTTACTGAGATGGGGTATATTCACTATGTTGTGCAACCATCACCACTATCTAATTCCAGAATATTTCCATCATCCCAGAAAGAGACCCCATACCTATTAGCAGTCAGTCCCAATTCCTCCCTCCCCCTGTCCCCTGAAAACCACACTAACCTACTTTCTATCTCTATGGATTTGCCTATTCTGGACATTTTATAAATACGGAATCATATAATATGTGGCTTTTGTGTCTGGCTTCTTTCACTTAACAGAGCATGTTGGATGTTTTAAGAAATAGTGTATACCAGTTTACATTCCAGATCAGCAGTATATGAGGGTTCCAGTTCCTTTAGATAGTGCTTTAATGATTGCAACTCTTGTTATTCCTATGAAATCAAAACAGAAGAGATGTGCCTGACTCAGTAGTAAACACTTCCCTCTGTCCTGGGTCAGTATGGCATGGACAAAGAGATGGTAGAAGGAGACTTAGCCTAATCCCATGGTTGGTGACTTTGTTTTGGGCCTTCTCATGAGGTGGGAACACTCTGGTCTCATTTCCTTCCTGTGCTTCCTTGAGCCTTCGGTAAAGTCTTTCTAGCTCTTCCCACATTCCAGGTCTGAATTGAAGTGAGGAGAGAAATTGTACATTGGCTGATTTAGGAAAGATTTAGGAAATGTAAAAAGACAATATGAGATAGCATCACTCTCCAGGATGACTTCCTCTTGCTTTTCTTTTTTTCCTGGAAGGAATGAACGGTGCTTTGCAGCTGAACTTGCAAAAATCCTCTGTGATTTATTTGATAATATGAATTAGTCGGAAGAGAGAACACCTGTAATTCTAATAACCACCGTTCATCCCTGCCCCACGCTGTCCCAGAGCCAGTCCTGTGGCTTACATCTCGGGAAAACTGAGGCAGCACGGTGTTGCAGGAAGAATTCTGAGTTTAGCAGCCAGATTTTGTTTTGGGAGCTAGCTTTGTCAGGCCCCTTGGGGAGATACTTCACTCAATGTCATTGCTACTGAAGTTAGTTATGACAGGTGTTAGAAGAACAAATATAACCCAGCAGAGAGAGGAAGGGTGTTAAAACTGGTTTGCTAAAGAAAACAAATAAACAAAATGAAAGTTATGCCAAAACTTATTTCTTAAGTCTTCTGTTTTGGGCCCTAGAGCAAATAATAAAGACAAGTTGGATGGGTTTCTTCACAAGTTGAAAGACCAAATGTCTCTGATACAAAAATATAGTGACAATATCCTTGAATATACGTCAGTGGATTTTCCAAAAACTCACCCCACTTTTTCAGCTATCAGCTGTTGCCTAGGGCTCTTGGATGTGTCTTCCTAGGGAACAGTCCAGGCCCTATTTAATCATTGTTTCCCTTTCTTACTTATTCTGTAGGTTTGGGTAGAAAGAGCAGTTTGAGAATATGCTCAGGAACCCAGTGCAAATAACAACATATGGCATGAAAAATAATTACATATTCAGAAGACTACTTTCTTTGTGGAAAGCACTGAGTTGGGAAGGAGGGTGGGCCTTCTCTCGTAACTGCAAGTCAATTCAAATCAACTCCCATGTATTTAAATAAATATATAAATGTGTTTTTTTAAAAGATTTATTTATTTATTTGAAAGAGAGAGAATGCGAGAGAAAGAAAGCACATGAGAGGGGGGAGGGTCGGAGGGAGAAGAAGTCTCCCTGCTGAGCAGGGAGCCCGATGCGGGACTCGATCCCGGGACTCCAGGATCATGACCTGAGCTGAAGGCAGTCGCTTAACCAACTGAGCCACCCAGGCACCCTATAAATGTGTTTTTAAGAGTTTGTATCTCTCCAGCAATTTTGTGGGGACTTTCCTCCTAAGGCTGTTATTATACATAATGATTTGCAGAAATATTTATTTATAAGGAAGAAAAGGTCAGTTTTAAAGCTGTAAGTCAGGCAGTTCTAAATTATGTTCTATTGGGTGTCTGGGTGGCTCAGTGGTTAAGGTCTGCCTTCGGCTCAGGTCACGGTCCCCAGGTCCTGGGATCGAGCCCCGCATCGGGCTCCCTGCTCAGCGGGAAACCTGCTTCTCCCTCTCCCACTCACCCTGCTTGTGTTCCCTCTCTTGCTGACTCTTTCTGTCAAATGAATAAATAAAATCTTAAAAAAAAAAACACTTGTGTTCCTGCTTTCGCGATCTCTTGTGTTCCTGCCTTTGCGATCTCTCTCTCTGTCAAATAAATAAAATCTTTTAAAAAATAAAATAAAATAAATTGTGTTCTATTATCTTGAACATCAATCCGTTAGCATTTTTCAAGTGATATTTCTGGGGATTCGTATCATTAAAGGTGGCTAATGGCATCTGGTTCAACATCTCTTTCTTTAAGCAGTGTTCTTCCCTGTGATCTAGAACATTTGAGAGCCTCCAGGAGCATGGCAAGTGAGCATACATAATATTTAATGGGAGTCAGACAAATGTTCTGGTGAAGGAAAATTGTCTAGAGGTTGTATTGCTTGGTTCAACAGCTGTTTTTATTACTTATCATTTATATTATTTGATTCATCCTCACAACTGATTGTGATAAATACCACAAACTCATGAAGGATATGTAGGAATAATTCTGTAAGTTTGCCTCAAACAAATCTTCATTCTATCAAATGTTGCATTCATCCAAATCAGATTCTCATATAGCGTAACAAAGAGTGTCTGATACTTGAAAAATTAATATAAAAAAAGAAACTATGGTGACATGCATTTCCCATTTACCTTTTTTTGCCTATTGGGAATAAAGATTATTTGCAGAGAAGGTCTCCAGTTAGCTGCCTGGAACTTTCTTTCTAATCTTATCAATCAGAAATAAAATGCATAAATTTGGGCGCCTGGGTGGCTCAGTTGGTTAAGCGACTGCCTTCGGCTCAGGTCATGATCCTGGAGTCCCAAGATTGAGTCCCACATCAGGCTCCCTGCTCGGCGGGGAGTCTGCTTCTCCCTCTGACCCTCCCCCCCTCATGTGCTCTCTCTCTTATTCTCTCTCTCAAATAAATAAATAAAATCTTAAAAAAAACAAAAAAATTTAGTTACTAGCCTCGAGCAAAATCATTAAAAAAATAAAATGCAAAAATTAAAACAGTAAATCAATTTATTTTTAATATTCAAAAATTTCAAGGTTATGAACGATGGGTTTTGTCTACTTTTGATGACATAACACACTGGCGATTTCGTTCATTTTAGTATGTGCTTGATCCCCAGCTAAACTCAACATAACATGTTGTTGAAGTTTTTTGTTTAAAATTATGATTTTGCGGGGCTCCCGGGTGGCTCAGTCAGTTGAGCATCTGACTCTTCATTTTGGCTCAGGTCATGATCTCAGGGTCATGGGATTGAACCCCACACATGCTTGGGATTCTCCCTCTCTCTCTCTCCCTCTGCCTTTCCCCCTGCCCCAGCTTGTGCATGCTCTCTCGCTCTCTCTCAAAAAATTATTTTTGTTTTTTTTGAAGATTTTATTTATTTATTTGAGAGAGAGAGAGAGAGAGAAACAGCATGAGAGGGGAGAGGGTCAGAGGGAGAAGCAGGCTCCCTGCTGAGCCGGGAGCCCGATGTGGGACTCAATCCCAGGACTCCGGGATCATGACCTGAGCCGAAGGCAGTCACTTAACCACCTGAGCCACCCAGGCGCCCCAAAAATTATTTTTGTATATAATCAAAGAAATTCAGGGGCACCTGGGTGGCTCAGTCGGTTAAGTGTCTGCCTTCAGCTCGGGTCATGATCCTAGCATCCTGGGATCAAACCTCACATCGGGCTCCCTGCTCAGCAGGGAGCCTGCTTCTCCCTCTCCCTCTGCTTCTCCCCTCTCCCTCTGCTTCTCCCCTCTCCCCTCTGCTTGTGCTCACTCTCACTCTTTCTCTCTCTGTCAAATAAATAAATAAATAAAATCTTTAAAAAAAGAAATTCAGAGTATGTCATTTGTTAAATAAGAGAAAATAGAGTTTTGCCTTTACATATTATGAAAATTATCAGACTGTATTAAAAGGAACTTATACTACACTGATAAGGTATCAATCTAAAATTATTTGAAAGTTAAAATTACTTCTTTATTATATACCATGCAAAAATGATGTTTTTTAATTCCTAAGAAATGGGGAAAATATATAATTAATAGAATGCATTAAATGAAATTTATAACTATATATAAAGAGCTATAAATATATAAAAAACTACATATAGCTCTTTTTCGTGGTGCCTCGGAGGCAGTAGGCTGCTTCAGGATGAAGCTGAATATCTCTTTCCCAGCTACTGGCTGCCAGAAACTCATTGAAGTGGACGATGAACTCAAACCTCATACCTTTTATGAGAAGCGTATGGCCACAGAAGTTGCTGCTGATGCTCTGGGTGAAGAATGGAAGGGTTATGTTGTCCGAATCCGTGGTGGCAATGACAAACAAGGCTTCCCCATGAAGCGGGGTGTCTTGACCCATGGCCGTGTCCTCCTGCTGCTGAGTAAGGGGCATTCCTGCTATAGACCAAGGCGGACTGGAGAGAGAAAGCACGAATCTGTTCGGGGTTGCACTGTGGATGCCAATCTCGGTGTTCTCAACTTGGTCATTGTTAGAAAAGGGGAGAAGGATATTCCTGGACTCGCTGATACTACTGTGCCTCGTCGCCTGGGGCCCAAAAGAGCCAGCAGAACCCGCAAACTTTTCAGTCTCTCTAAAGAAGATCATGTCCACCAGTATGTTGTGAGAAAGCTCCAAAGAAGGTAAGAAACCTAGAACCAAAGCGCCTAAGATTCAGCGTCTTGTCATTCCACATGTCCTCCATCACAAACGTCGGCGTGTTGCTTTGAAGAAGCAGCGCACTCAGAAAAATAAGGAAGAAGCTGCAGAATATGCTAAACTTTTGGCCAAGAGAATGAAGGAGGCCAAAGAAAAACGCCAGGAACAGATTTGCCAAGAGACCGAGGCTGTTCCCTCTGGGAGCTTCCACCTCTAAGTCTGAGTCCAGTCACAAATGAGATTTTCTAAGAGGGACAAGTAAATAAGATCAGACATAAAAAAAAAAAAAACCCTACATATATATGTATACAAATAGATGATGATAGATACGTAGGTAGATAGATAGATAGATGATAGATATAGATCTAAAAGAAATACCTTTTACTGAAAATCACTTGTGAATACATATCTATGTTTGATGAGGAGAAATGGAAGAGAGGAGAGGAGTGAAGTAATGGTGGAAACAAATCCTTATTTTATATTACTAAACCATTGTCCTACACATCTCCTTTAGTAAATCCTTGTGGTCCCACATAGAAAATTTATTTCTTCTCCAGGTTTCTCTACCACCTTCCCCAAGAGTATGGGATATGAGGCTCTGCCCCAAATACCCCACCCTTTTTGTCTAGGACTAACTCCTACTTGAGAAGTTAAGGGTTTGGTGGCGGTGATAACTCCTCTAGACCTTTCAAGGGTCAAGAGAGTAGGCCTGAATATTGGGTGGCTCATCCTCTTTCTCACATTAGCTTCTTTTCTCTTCTACCACCTTCAGGAAGCTGACTCACATGGGCAAGCAGGCAGAATGTTCCCAGAGTCAGACAGACCGCTAATGTGCATTGTATTGGGCACCTGCGTGGCTCAGTTGGTTAAGCGACTGCCTTCGGCTCAGGTCATGATCCTGGAGTCCCGGGATCGAGTCCCACATCGGGCTCCCTGCTTGGCAGGGAGTCTGTTCCGTCCTCTGACCCTCCCCCCTCTCATGTGCTCTCTCTCTCTCATTCTCTGTCTCTCAAATAAATAAATAAATAAAATCTTTAAAAAATATATGCATTGTATCACCAAAGAGTAAACAGCTGTCTTTGACATACGGGCAGGGGTGTACCATGTTGGCATGGAACTTGGGCTGGTTTCCTGACATGAATCTCTTGACATGCTCTCTTGACTCTCAGACTAATTTTATTTCCCCAGTCTCTGGGTTCTGCAGTTTCAGAGTTGGCCTCCTGCTTTTATTTGTCTAGATTAAGTATCTGTTCATGAAAGCAGTCATTATGCAAGTGGCTAGTCCTTCCCCTTACCCACTATCCTGTGTCAGGCCCCAGATGTCTGGTATGAGAGAGGAAACGGGTGCCATCTCAATCTAGACTCTGTGGGAGCAGAGTCCAACATTTCAGTTCCTTTCTGGTTTCCTGAGACAGCCTTGCCCCTGCTACGACTACCAGGCATGCCTCAACTCTGGCACGGCCAGCTATGAGATCTCAGTATGGGTGCAGTGAACCTTGAAATGGTCATTGTTCTTATACTCAATGCATAAAGGTTACTCCAGTTTCTAAAGTCTTAGAAAAATGTCTCTTTCAAAACCAAGCAGTGGGGATGCCTGGGTGGCTCAGGCGGTTAAGCGTCTGCCTTCGGCTCATGTCATGATCTCAGGGTCCTGGGATCGAGCTCCACATCGGGCTCCCTGCTTGACGGGGAGCCTGCTTCTCCCTCTCCCCCCAGCTCATGCTCTCTCTCTTACTATCTCTCTCTCTCTCTCAAATAAATAAATAAAATCTTAAAAAAACAAAACAACCAAGCAGTGGTCCCTATAACCTTGCTAGGAAGTTTTGTTTTTTCTAATCCACAGGCTTGCTGCATGTTTCATGGTCCCCTGATGGTGAAAAATCATGAATGTGTCAATTTTTCATGGTATTGAGTTCCCTTTGCCTTGAGGGCTGGCTCTTGGAGGGCCCATAAAAGAATCCCTTTACCCGGCTACTTGAATGACATGTTATAGCCTAGGGGAGCTAAATAAAGGACCCAATAATGGGAACAGCATGGCAGCCTGAAAAAATCACTTACTATCTATAATAAAGGTAAAGTCAGTTCCAAATGGACCACAAAAGCCAAAGATTATTCTTGCAATTGATTGTATAGTTAAACATGTATGACATGTATAACTGACTATAAAACCTGTATCTGGCCTTATTTTACTTTTTTATGTGTTATGGTCAGTCTTTTTTGCTAAAGTATAGGCTCTGTGAGGGAAGAGATTGTTTCTTTTCTTTACAATTTTGTCATCTCTGCCTCCTGCATACTAGGTGGTCAGTAACCAATATTGAACAGTAGGAAAAAAAAGTGGTCTAGTCAAAATTTTACTTTTCTTCCATTTTTTAAAATTTAAATTCAATTAATTAACCTATAATGTATTACTAGTTTCAGAGGTAGAGGTCAGTGATTCATCAGTCTTACACAATACACAGTGCTCATTATATCACATGCCTTCCTTAATGTCCATCACCCAGTCACCCCATTCCCTTACCCCCTCCCCTCCAGCAACCCTCAGTTTGTTTCCTATGATTAAGAGTCTCTTACTGTTTGTCTCCCTCTCTGGTTTTGTCTGGTTTCATTTTTTCCTCTCTTCCCCTATGATCCTCTGTTTTGTTTCTTAAATTCCACATATCAGTGAGATCATATGATAATTGTCTTTCTCTGGTTGACTTATTTTGCTTAGCATACTACCCTCTAGTTCCATCCATGTCATTGCAAATGGCAAGATTTCATTTTTTTGATGGCTGACTAGTATTCCATTGTGTATATATATATATATATATATATATATATATATATATATACACACACACACACACATCCTCATTATCCATTCATCTGTCGATGGACATCTGGGCTCTTTCCACAGTTTGGCTATTGTGGACATTCTTGCTATAAACATTGGGGTGCAGGTTCCCCCTTGGATCACTACATTTGTATCTTTGGGGTAAATCACCAGTAGTGCAATTGCTGGATCATACGGTAGCTCTATTTTCAACTGTTTGAGGAACCTCCATACTGTTTTCCAGAGTGGTTGCACCAGCTTGCATTCCCACCAACAGTGTAGGAGGGTTCCCCTTTCTCCACATCCCCGCCAACATCTGTCGTTTCCTGACTTGTTAATTTTAGCCATTCTGACGGGTGTGAGGTGGTATCTTATTGTGGTTTTGATTTGTATTTCCCTGATGCTGAGTGATGTTGAGCATTTTTTCATGTGTCTATTGGCCATTTGTATGTCTTCTTTGGAGAAATATCTGTTCATGTCTTCTGCCCATTTCTTGATTGGATTATGTGTTCTTTGGGTGTCAAGTTTGGTAAGTTCTTTATAGATTTTGGATACTATAGTCAAAGTTCTAAAAAATTTTTCATCATGCAAAGATATCAAGATAAGTACAAATAGAATTAGAAACATTGATTTATTTTCCAAAACACTATCAAAGGTCTGTAAGCTTCTTTCTGTAAGACAGAAAACAAAGGGGGAAAAAGGAAGCATAAGAAAAAATGCAAAACATAAAACTCAAGATGAGGCCAAATTTATCAGTAATGACAAGAAATGTAAATGGCTAAAATTTTCCTATCAAAAGATAACATTTGTACTAATTTTTTAAAGTTCTACTATTTATTTATACTTGACATCACATAAATACATTTTATTTGTGTAAAACAGGCCATTCGAAAAGAGCTACTGTTGTATAATCAGAAGCCATGAACACAGTGAAAGAATGCAGGAGGTATAGAAGTTTTAGTCTTTGGGAATAACCAATCATCTAAATTGCATCCAAAAAGAACAGGGGAGACAAGATTGAAAGTAGGAAGATACAAAGGTGTCATAGCGATTCAGTTTTGGAAACAGTACCAGTACCTTCACCTCTAAGCACCTTTCAGGTGATAGCTATTTTATAGGCACCAGAAATTCATAATCAAAATTAAATTACCCAAAAGGTGTAGATGAAACATTCACACAAACACAAAAACAACTTTGTGTAAAGTTAAAAACTTCTTTTAAAATGCTTCTAAATATATAGAACTATACATTAACCCATCATATTGTCTGGGTTGAGGCTAGAAATATAAGCAGAGGTAGGTCCTGAATGGACTTGTAAACTATGTTAGATTTTTCCTTTTAAAGGCAATGGGAGCTCACATCTGGCTCCTTGCTCAGCGGGGAGCCTGCTTCTCCCTCTCCCTCTGCCTGTAACTCCCCCTGCTTGTGCTCTCTCTCTCTCTCTCTCTCAAATAAATAAATAAATAAAATCTTAAAAAAAAATAAAGGCAATGGGAGCTATGTAAAAGTTTTAAGTATAGGAAGAAACATAATCAAATTTGCCTTTTAAAAGGATCATGCTATCAGTTATACAGAGAATAAAGAAGATCTAGACGTACCATGGAAGCCAGTTAGGAAGCTAAGGCAAGAGTCCAGGAGGGAGAAAATGGTGACCTACATAAGGTGGTGATAGAGGAAAAGGAGAGAAGTAAATGCATTTGAGAGGCAGTTAGAAAGTAGAAGAGATAAGATCCGATGATTGGTTGTGTGGGTAAACATGGTAGATTTTATTTCCAAAGACAGTCGCAACAGTATTTCCTATCCATATCAAGAAATGGAGCCTTTCTTCACCCTCTTAACTCTGGGTGCGCCCTGAGACTACTCTGACAGCTAGAACATAGAAGTAACACTGTGTTAGTTCCAAGTTAGTACCCAACTAGCCTGGCCACTTCCTGTCTCTTAGAACCTCTGGGTAGGAAATATGACTACGCAAAAAACAAGCTGTGAAATGCCCAAGGCATTGGAGAGACTTTGGAAATGAGATGCCCTGTGAAGAGAAAGAGATCGAGGAGTACTGAGGTGTCACACAATGTGAGTGAAGAAGACATCTTGAAAGTAGATCCTCCACCCCGGGATGTCCCAGCTGATACCACACAGAGCGGAGATGAACTGCCGAGCCAAGCCCTTCATGAATTCTGACCCCCAAAATCATGAGTAAAATACCTGTTTTTAACCACCATGCTTTAGGAGAAATTTTTATGCAGCAATGGATAACAAGAACAGGGAGGGAGAGGGGAAAATATAATAGGAATGCCGGGTTTATGGTGGTGCCTTTTTCTGAACTAGAAGATGGTTGGGAAGATGATAAATTCATTTGAGTGTCATTCATCAACAAGAAACCCTTGTGGAGTTTTTCCAGTAGGTATAGAAGGAGTTGGTACAGTGGCTAGAGTGAAACAAGAAAATGCAGAATCCTCAGGAAACCAACCTAAGGGAGAGGCAAAGGAAGAGCTTGTTAAGAAGGTCATGAAGGAGAGGCCAGACCTCAGAAGAGTGTGGAGATTCAGAAACCAAGGGCAGAAAAGAGTCTTAAGAAAGAGAGAAAGATGAACAATGTCACCTTAAGACGGAAGGGATCTCAAATCTTATATAGATGCCAAAGTGCCCAGAGGATTAGTGACTGCAGGACGAGTTTTAGGCAAAGTGATGGGAGAGAAAAGCAGACTGAAGTTCATTGAGGAATTGGGGGGGAGGTGAGGACATGACAATATTTAACATCAGTTTGACTATAAAAGAGAAGGAAAAGAGGGATGTATCTTGATGAGGACAGGGGTTGGTTGAATGATGCTTTTTTTTCCCCTTAAGATGAGGAAACTTAATTTTTCCTTTTTCTTTTTAAAAAAACGATATTTGTAGCAGTTAGGGCTGCTATTGTTCCATTGTCTTCTGGCTTCTTATGTTGCTGTGAGAGGTACGAGTGTCTCCAAGCCCTAAGCCTTTCCTGGGTGGGGATCATCTTGCTTCTTCTTGGCTTCCCCAACAGGCTCCCCGCTTTCTTCCCATCTTCTGTCTCTTCTATCGGCTTTCCAGCTTAAAAAATAGTTCTGACAATTGAGTCTACTATTATTTCCTCCACAATTCTCTTTGTTGGTTTATGGCTTTTGAAAAACATTTCTTTTTCTGTCATTTGAGTGGGTTTTTAATGTGCCCCATTTGCCTTGTTTAATTGGAATCCCTTGCTCATGGAGTACTAACAACACCACCTATTTGGCCAGACAGGCAACGATCATACATTCCCCAAAGCAAAAATCTTATAGGTCCTATTGTCTCATGGCAATGAAAAAGGAAAGGTAAAAGTAGGGGTAACAGGACTTAGCTGGGACCTGGAAATGAGGCACAGCCGGTTTGGTGTGAACCCGGGGCTTCTTTTCCTCATGGACATTTGGTACCAGCACCTGCCGAATGGCAACTGCCAAATGTGGACACAGTTGGTGGCAATGAGGAAGTAGGCCTGAGCCGGATGGCCCTTCCTTCATGGTCTTGGGTTGGTCCCCTGCCTGAACTACACAGAACTTTGTGGCGGGTGCAGAGGTGTCATGTGGTGGCTTTACTCTCCCTTCTCTGGTGATATAACCACTCCTTCACGCCCGGTGCCCTCAAGAAAGCAATTACTCTCAGGGGGTGAGGGACCCTTGCCCAGAAGACAGGTTGTTAGTTCGTGGCCTCACTTTTATGGTAATGATATAGGTTCCTTAGACCTTGTCACAGGATTCCCCTGCTGTGACTTTGCTTCTGGTAGGCAGTGGCTCCCATTCTCTCGGCTGGATCTAGACAGGCACCAGATCTGCAGGTCCTCCCTGGCATGGACAGAGCGTGCTCACCTCAGCTCCATGCAGCCCATCTTTCTGGCATATCCTCTGGCAGCCTCCTCGTGATCACTCTCCTCACCAACTCAATCTATACTTCTCCATTCTGCTGTGGGAAGTGAATTATTCTCCCTGAATACAGCCTCTTACCTTCCTTAGGATTAAATCCCCAATATAGGAACAGCCAAGGTATTTCAACAATTACAGTTCATAGTTAACATTTATTGGGGTTCTTCCAGCGTGTCAAATACTGCCCCAAGCACTCTGTGAGGGGTGACCCCTTTCATCCTAACAACACTCAATCAATCATGTTTCATTGATTCTGTGAATTTGTTTTCACATTTGAACATCTCTAAAACCTGAATGCATCTTATAACAAATAGAACACTCGGTTTAATTGATAGCATTTTTTTTTCTTTCTCAATGGTACATAAAATAGTGCTGTTATTCACTTTAATGACATCTTAGATTTGATTCAAACAGCTCAAAATGTGCTACCTTTGTGAACTCCAGTCTGGGAACCACTAAATTACAGAAGGTCTGATGTCCCATTGTGAGATTCTTTTATATTTTCAGGCCTCAGCAGGAATAGACATTTTTTCTAATACTGTGCTCTTGCTTTGTCCTTCTAATTAAGAACACTGGGCTTTTCCTTTGCTGAGGGGCAAAACTCTCCATCAAGCCTCCTTTTGCTATCAACAGCTCCTGGAGGGTTGGGCAGTTAACTTTACAGATGGCATAACAGAAAAAAGGAAGAGAAGATTCTCACGAAGTTTCATTTATAAACTTCAAAGACTGTTCTTTTGGCAGTCTTACTTTTAAAGGCTCTGTCCCCTCTAACCTCATTAGAAATTATAAATTAAATCCCTTCTAATACAATAGAGATGCAAATTAAAGATTTGGCTTCCTTTTAAAAATTCTTTTCACTTGTGGACTGTGCTTTTTAAACTATGACTTCATACCCTACTTGGGTTTGGGATTCATAAATGCTGTCTGTGTTTTCCCAGAACTCCTGCCTTGGGGATATTAGGCTGAAAGAGGTTTTGCAGGGTTCTGGGCATGCAGGCAGCAAAAGTGAAAGGAAAACTAATAGGGAGAACAGTGTCCACAAGACTGTCATGGGCCCATCCTCACCCCACCAGGACCACGTGCTCGCCTGCGTGAGGGTAAGTAGGAAGCATCTCGTGAGACCCTTCACCTTCCTCCCACTGCTACTGAGCCTGCAGGACCACGTCCCGGTGGAGTCATGGGCTGAGTCTCAGATCGGCCCTATGTGAGGATGGGGGTCCTTGACCAGAAGCTGGACATCTCTTGCAGTTGCTGAGCCATCTGCTGGTTCCTCAGCGTTTCTGGGTCCAGCTTCTGGCCTGAGTGGCAGCTGAGATGTGAGGTTTTCTCCTCTCTTCATAGGGAGGTTTGGCAGCTGAAGGAAATGGGGCAGACAAATTCTTTGGAGAGTATGTCCCTGAATTCTTTCTAGAACCGAGTCGAGTCCGTAGTCCAAAATCATTCCATTCCTGTGCCTGGCTAAAGAGCCATACCGCATAGCAAGAAGAGAACCTGTCTCTCCCCAGGCTGAACCTGCAGCTTAAGACAGTGACTATCTTTATGCTGGATAAGGCCATTGAATATGCATCTTGCTGCTCCAGAACCAGAGGCTGCTCAGAGAAGTCTCATCCTTCTCTCTCACCTTACCTGCTAACAGTAAAATAAGGAAGGGGGCTCACACTATCCATCTGTAAGCCTGTGGCATGTCTGCTGGAAAAGGAATTCCTGTGGGAGGGGTAGAAGTGTGTCTGAGCATTTTAGTGGTGTAGGTGGGTGCTGTGTTTTGTTTTGAGAGTCAGTGTAGTACAGAGGTTGAATCACCAACTTTGGAACCAGACTTTCTGGGCTTCGAGCCTGGGTTTGTTCCTAACTGGCTGTGTGACCTTGGGCTAGTTACTTAATCTCTCTGTGCCCATCTTCTTATCTGTAAAATGGTCATATAATAATAATAATGCCTCAGTGGGTTGATGTGAATATTAAATTACTAATATATGTAAACACATTAAACAGTGCCCTCAGCTCTAGATGCATCATTGCCACTAGAGGGAGCTGTTAGCCTTAGGGGCACAATCCTTCCCCTTAAGCGGAACAGGATTTCCGGACTGAGGAACTCAGCCATGAAATAGCCCCTGCTCTCTCCCTGGTTTGAGTAAAAAGAATTTGTAATTGTTGAAGAATCAACTGACCGTGGTGCGGGAAAAGGGCAGGGTGAGGCCAGGCTACAGAAAGACCAAGCAAGCCAGAGTTGTCTTATCAAGCCTGAGCTGGGGCCTGGGATAAATGTAGACCCCTCCCCGCCCCCGCCGCCACCCTGGGGCAACAGGGGTAAACTGTTGAACTTTGGCTTTTGAGAGAGTAGCGCCCATAGATTCCCGCCTATGCTCCCTGAAGCAGTCAGAGAAAGGGAGTCAGTAGAGAGGAACCGGGCTTCAGAGCGAGGAAAGAGAGAATCACGAAGGAACCCTGCTTGAGTCCCGCGTAAGGAAGCTTGGAAAGGCAAGAAGAGACTGAACATTAGAAAGTGGAGAACTGAAACCTGATACAGGACCTGAAGGGGAGATGAGAAGCAAGACAGGAGCTAGTGGGTCGAGGAGGATTGTCTGAGAAGTACACAGCGACAGGAACACAGCAAGAGGCCTGCCTCCAGAGCCCCCGGGGGTCGGGAGGAGCCCTCTTTGGGGTCTCTCCTGGGCAGGCCTTCTCCCCCTGCTGTGTGACCCTCGGTGGGGCCCACCCCGATGGTCTCTTTCTCTGGGGGAAAGCATTCTACAGCACAACGGGCCCAGACCAGTGCTGGCACTTCTTACCGCCTCCTTTGCTGTACCCCTTGCAGAAACCCAACGGGTTCGCCGCTGGTGGCCCTGAGATGTTTTGCAGTTTCCATAGCCTGTGGTTCCCGTCTCAATGGATTTCCTTGATGCACCTCTTTTGGACCAACTTGCCCCCTCCCTGGCTTGCTCTCCCCGGCAATCTCGGGATTTTGGCAGCATTTTCTGTGTGTACGTGGGAGTGTGTGGTAGGGAGATGCTGAGATGAGAGCGTCTGGATTGTGACCGAGATGGAATATTCGTCTCAGCAAAGTGGGTGAGGGCCGCAAGAAAACTCATCGTATTTATAGAAACAAAGAAATGTGGCATCTCTCACAACTGAGTGTGGTGCCGGGAAACTCACATCAGCTCTCCTAACTTCCCTAAACTGCCTGGGTTCGGAAGGGGGCCCGCTGTGGTCGAACTTGCCAGGCCTTGCTAGAGGTTCCCCAGCTGCCCTGGGATAGCTCCCTGGCCGCCTCGTCTGTGCCTGGCATTTTAGTCCTTAGCATTATTCCTGTCTGAGAGAGAGGTGTTCTGTAAGAAGAGGAAATCTCTACGCGCTGTTGCCTAACTGACAGGGCAGCCTGCAGAGAGCTGGGCCCAGGGCAGCCCTAGCAGGGATCTTTGCTCTTTGTGGTTTCTCATCTGGTGTAACAGCTACAGAGGGGCCAGTTTTCCCATGTTTTCTCCTTGGCTCAACCGCCACTCAAGGCACACGGCCTGGTGGGTCTGTGGCCTCCTTCCTGGGGCCCCTGCCTCCTTTTGCTGGCCGGTAGTTTTCTGTTACCATGGAAGCCACTCCAACCATGGTCGATCCACAACGACACAGATGGTGGAAACACCGTGGGTCCCCACGTCTCACGGCCAGCCTTGCTTCCATATCAGAAGTTGGGACAAACTTCCCAAATTTCTTCATTTTGTCTTGGACAAAGTACCCCCTTTTCAGGAAGTGGGACTGTGAGTTGCCTACCAGACGCTTCCTTCCATTAGTGTCTATATCCACGTGCTCAGGCCAGAAATCTCCTCATCATTCCAGATTCTTCTCTTCCTCTGGCCCTCCCCACCCAGTCCCTCAGCAAGGCCTGGAGGTTCTGTCTTTCTTCTCACACTGCAATGGATGTATTTCACTTTTGTGACGAGAAAAAAAAATAAGCATGTGGGTATGTGCAGGGAGCAGTTTATGGGCCATTTTTCTATTAAAAAAGGCCAAGAGAAAGTAGGGAGAGGAGGTCAAGGGTTTGACGGGGTGGGAACCAAGAGTTTAGGTTTGAAAAAAGGATGAAAAAAGCTGAGTTTTAAAATAAATTTCCCCCTCCTCCTCTGCGACAAGAAAGCTTCTGAGAATTAGCACAGGTAGTCCCAGTGGGAACATACTTCCCTGTTAGAGATACGAGGGTTTGGCGCCATTAGGTCAGACTTCCTACAGGCCCTTAAGTGTGAGGGTGGAGTTCTGCCAGACGGTTAATCTCATGTAAACTGGCGGTTTCTCTGGAGACAGAGGAGCTCAGGTAGTGCCCAACAGACGCCTGCCCGGGGCAGGACACTGATGGGTGGTGAGGACTCGTTCCTTGGGTCTGTGCCTCAAGGGTTGGTCTCCTTCAAGGTGGGGACTCTTTCAGACAAGGCCCAGGAGGGGGCCTTTCCCGAGGGAGAAGGCGTGGGCAGGGAACAGGACGTGGAGGAGAGGAGTTTGTTAGCTCCACGAGACCACGAGCCCCTGGGAGCTGGTCGGAGGCTGGCTCATGAGAGGATCCGGTGAGAAGGGCTTTCTTTGTGATCTAAAGACTGGGGTAATTGTGAGGGCATGAAGAGGTGCCCTGCTCCTGTACCTGCCAGGTGCAGCTTCTAGCTGGCACAAACATATTCCCCAAATTCCTCCCCCCAAATATTCGTTTCCCACCCCTAGAGATTGCTTACTAACAGCCCCAAAAGGAAACCCTTGTACGGACCTCCCCTCCTCCCTCGACCCCTCAGCCCAGTGGAAATGGCAATAAGACATAAGGCTTTGGAGTCTCATTTCCTGGGTTCAAATTTCCAGCTCTACTACCACTTACTGGCTGGTGAGTTTGGGCCAGTTACCTAATCTCTCTAAGTCCGTTTTTTTTTTTTTGTTTGAAGATGAAGGAAATAATATCACATGCCTTGTAGATTTGTTATGAGCATCAAAAGAGATAATGAAGTGTTTGGTATAAATGCCTGGTCAAACAAATGAGAGGGAAGAGTTCTTTTTTTTTTTAATTTTTAAAGTTTTTTTTTTTTTTATTTTAAGTAGTTTCTTTGCCCAACGTGGGACTTGAACTCACAACCCCAAGATCCAGAGCTGCATGCTCCACCGACTGAACCAAGCCAGGCACCCCGAGAGGAAAGAGTTCTAGGGTAGTGCAGTGGAAAATACGATGCAAAGGGCCTTCCCTGGTGCCCCCCAACTATAACATCATCGAGGTGGGAGGGAATGGATGAGGCAGGGATGCAGAAGGAGCAGCATCCCAGAGGCTGAAAGCTGCTTAGACTCTGCCCCCAGCTCAGCCTTCGGGGTACCCCAGAAATAGAAAAGCTCAAATTTCCAGAAAAGTCATGGTGAAAGACAATCAACCTTGGGAAGCTGATAGAGGTTGGCTAAAATTAACTTGTGCCCAACGAGAGAGACACATGGCCAGAAGAAAGGGAAGAAGTAGCCATCTGCTGGGCAGTGCTTGGGGCCTGCTACTTTCATCTTGGCTCCCACTGCCCAGAGGGGTTCATGGCTCATCTCTGGGGACAAATGGATGGGTGGGGGCGGGGGGGAGGAGAAGGGGACATCGGGGCTGTCAGTGCTGGGAGTGGTCCGAGGGAAGGAAGTGGGTTCATCGGTCTGGGGCTTGAGAAGCCCCAGCTGCCTTAGCTAACCACTTAGTATAGAAAACAGGCAGGAGGAGAAACAGAACTGAGCGGAAGAGGAAGGTTGTGTCCTGGGGTGGTGATGCTGTTGGTTTTACATCATTCAGGGCTAATACCCAGCTGCATTTATGAGGTGCCTGCCTTTTGAGCCCCAGAGCAGGCCCCCAGATGACTCACTCATGAATGGAATGAGGGCCTTGCTTAAGGTCAGTAGCAAATCAGGGTTAGGGTTTGTGGAGTACGTGTTTCCGCCTACAGGAGGAAAATCCCAGCAGGCCTCTCTCCTGCGTGGCTCTCGGTGGCTTCTCAATCCCCAGCTGGCTCCCCAAGCTGTCTGGCCTTCCTGTGCTGTGGGTGCTCCCCTCTCTCCCAGCTCCTTTGGAGGTCACCGCCACTGACCCCATGCCCTCCTTAGGGCTTGTCTGCAGTCTAGAAGGCAATCTCCCTGCTTCTTCCCCTACAAGGTCGGCACACAGACTGTCCTCCCCTTAATGATTTTATCCCTACTCATGAAAGAAAAACAAGCAGCATTGAAAAACCAACCCATCTGGGAGAGTTAGAGAATTTATACAGTTTTTACCACTCAGGTCTCTGATCCATTTCATTTACTCCTTCATTCATTCATCTCTTAATTCATTTATCCATTCAACAAGCATTTACTGAGCACCTGCTGTGTACCAGGGACTGGCCTAGGCCCTGGGGATACAGCAGCGAACAAGGCAGACACGGACATGTCCCTGCTTCCGAGGCGGTCCTCACTCCCCTGAGAGTCACAGGAGTCTCTGCATTTGTGTCCTCTGCTATCTAGATTCCCACTTGCATTTTAGGCCAGAGGCAGGAGGAGGTAGCCTGAGCCCTTGACCTGGAGTAGCTAGGAGCAGTTCAGCGAGGGATAGATGTGCTAGTCCCGCTGGAGGAGGAAAGCCAGAAGTCAGGGCCAAAGGCCGGGGCTGTGGGTAGGTCTAAGGGGTGGGTGCAGGGCTGCAAAGTGAGTCAAGGCATTTGGAAGAGGTCAGGAGACAGAGAGTAGTGGAGGTGGCTGTTAAAAGGCAAGGGTATCAGGAGCCCATCCTGCTGGGAGCTGGCTGAGTAGCAGGAAATCAGGGGTTTAGTCATAATACTTGCCATCCAGTGTGCATGGAGTGCTCCCAGTGTCTGCGCCAGCCACCAGGCTAAGCAGGTTACATTCACAGTCTCGTGTGAAAGCTAAAGAGCTGGGCACGACCTCTGCTCTGAAGCATAGGAAGGAATTCACCAAACCTCCCCTTCCTAGACCCCAGTCAAAAGTTAAGACCAAGCTGAGCCTCCCCTTCCAACACCCCCTACTCCCCACTTCAAGCTTTTACTATCATCTATATTTTGCAGTGGATATTAAGATAAAATAAGGGCAGAATAACAGTGGCCTCAGCCCATGTGGACAATTAGCATCTCTGAGCAACGCACCTCTTCACCAAACCTTTGTGAACTCCAGGAACGATTCTCTTTGGGCATCATCTTTTAAGGGGGCACAGATTCAAGTGTGTCAGGGGCCAGGCAGGAAATGTAAATGAGTGTCAGCAAAGAAAATGGATCCTAGTCTTCAGAGCAAGAGAAAACCCGTGGGGACTCAGGCCATTTGGGAGGTGCTGGCCCTTCAAAGCATGAAACCCAATGGCCAGATCTTCTGTTTTGTTTTTGTTTTCAAGAGAAGACAGAAATCCAGATTATAATATGAAACCTCTGAATTGTTTAAATGTTGACAATACCTCCCTGGCACTTCTGTTTAGAAACCAAATGAAACACAGCTGAGAGCCGTCCATTTGCCACTCAGCCTTGCAACAGCTCAGCAATATCAAAACCGAATCAGTCCTTGGAACTCCTTCCCCGAACAGGTTAAATCCTCCCACAGAGATAGTAATACCTTTAGGATAGTGATAATACCACTTTTACCAAATTCTAAGGTAGCTTCGAATCTCCATTATCTACTGACTTTGGGAGAGTTGGGAGGGGAGGGGTGAGGAAAGCCACAAGGCGGGGGGAGAAGATGAGAGCATTGGGGGGGAGGGAGGGAGGCAGTACTGTATTGTGGGCCTGACTATGTTCTTGATACCTTAACTCATTTAATCCTCATAGCCTGTGGCATGGATATTTTCTCTGTTTTCCAGAGGAGAAACCGTTCCTGGGGTCACTCAGAGACAGAGCTTTTGTATATTCTGTAGAACCGAGTATGTCCAGTATGTTCTGGAGACCTGCCTGGAGGGACATCTGGGCCCATGGCCTCAGGGGAGCTGACGCAGCCAAGCTGTCGCTCTGTGTCTCGCTGGACTGACTCGGTGTTGCGGTGCCGAGCTCGCACTGCGCAGGCAGCTGGGGCCAAAGGGGCGGAAGGAACGTGGGGATTGTCCACAGTCCGTGCGGCAGCCTGGCTTCGCGCCCAAGCAGCTCGCACACCTACCTACCTAGCAGGCACGTGCTTTCTGCTCAGCACTGTTCTTAGAAGACTAAATCAATGAAGAAGCAGCTGAGGACCCAATTTCTCCCTGTAGAGAGCTTTCAGTCTGATAAAGGAGACCCAGGACCACCAAAGACATTGGGTTGAGGATGTGAAAAGTAACCTGTTTCCAAGTGCACGCTGAGGGGTTAAGAGGTGCTCTCCCATGAAGACATAATTGCAAGAAGTTTACTCAGACCTGGAGGAGGCCCCGTGGGTAGGGCTGTTGGATGTCTTCTCCAGGAAAGAGGCCTAGAGTAAGGAGCCAGGGGCTAGAGCTGCTCATACAGTCCCATTCAAATCACACATCTGGAATACTATTCAGTAATAAAAAGGAACACAATATGTACACACTAACAACATAGATGAGCCTCAAAAGCATTATGCTAACTGAGAGAAGCTGGACACAGAAGGTCACATATTGAATGATTCCATCAGTATAAAATGTCTAGAAAAGGCCAAGCCATAGAGACAGAAAGTAGATTAGTGGCTGCCTGGGGTTGTGGGTAGAAATGGGGTTTAACTGTAAATGCGGATGAGAGACCTTAGTGGATGACGGGAATGTTTAATACTGGACTGTGGTGCTAGTTACACAACTTGGTAAAATTATTAGTGAATCTTATGGTATCTAAACTTGTTTAGACACACACACACACACACACACACACACACACACACACAGACGTAGAGGTGTTGAGGAGGGCAGAAGCACAGCACCTTGAATACAAGGCCAAAGAGAAAATTAGGTCAAGCACAGATCGGCTCTGGGTCCCAGATCTACCATTATCTCATCAAACCTGATGGGACGTTAGACAGTTCGTAGCCTCGAAGGAAGGAGAATGTGGGTGCACTCTACATGATTCCGGGCCAGACTTGCATGAAGGAATCAGACCCCACCTCAGCCGGACTGGTGAGAACAGCCCCATCCGCGAACGGGTCATACCAGAGCCTTCCCCGGACATGCAAACCTACTGTTGGCCATGCTTTTAATCAAGGAAGGGGTTGGTATTTTACTGTGTCCACAACAACGACTCCCTGGAGAAGGCAGGCTGACTTTGGGAATAAAAGAGTTATATCTTTCCTTGGAAGAGAGAAATAAGGAACCCAAAGCACGGGTGGTAACCATAGATATGATGAAATCGATCACTGGATTCTGGATGATTTAGGCCTTCGTTCACTTGCTAGCTATGTGACCTTACGTCACATGAACTGAAATCATCGTCTTGTAAGCCCACTGAGCTCCAGTTTCCTTATCTGTATGACAGGGTTGAAATCATACACGTAAAGCACTTAGCATGATATTTCACAGGCAAGTGCTCCATTCATGTGCCTTATTCATGGAACGAATATATTGCGAGCTTATACTATGTATCAGGGACTGAAGGGACATCAGCAAATATAGAAACAACATAATTTCATAGTGATGAGTGTTTTGAGAAAAGTAAAACAGTAATGGAAAACTGGGCAGGGGTTGGGGTGGGGACAGGGTGGGTGATGTTATAGCAAAGTCAGAGGAGAGAGGCCCTTTCTGAGATGATGACACTGGAGCAAGATCCTAAATAATGAGAAGAAGCCAGCTATGTAAGGATTTGGGAGGAACATTCCAGACAGAGAACAGCAAGTACAAAAGCCCTAAAATGAGAATGAATTTGGTTGGAGCCACGACTAGAGTGAGGCGAACTCAATGCTCACTCTCAGGGTCCAGCAAGTACAGGATTAGATTCCGTCTTTATTTAAAATATTTTGGTTTTGGGCGCCTGGGTGGCTCAGTTGGTTAAGCGACTGCCTTTGGCTCAGGTCATGATCCCGGAGTCCTGGGATCGAGTCCCACATCGGGCTCCCACTTCTCTGTGGGGAGCCTGCTTCTCCCTCCGCCTCTGCCTGCCACTTCCCCTGCTTGTGCTCACTCTGTCTCTCTCTATGTCAAATAAATAAAAATAAAATCTTTAAAAAAAAATAATAAAATATTTTGGTTTTGTTTTCGTTTTAGTTGTTTTATTGAGGTATAATTAACACAGTGCTATATTTGTTCCAAGTGTATGATATAGGGACTCAACAGTTCTCTACATTACTCACTGCTCATCACCATAAGTGTACTCTTTTTTGTTAATTTAAATTCAATTTAATTAACATGTGGTGTATTATTAGTTTCAGAGGTAGAATTTAGTGATTCATCAGTTGCATACAACACCCAGTGTTACATCATGTGCCCTCCTTAATGCCCATCACCCAGTTACCCCATCTCCCCACCCCCCTCTCCCTCCAGCAACCGTTTGTTTGCTTCCTCTCATTAAGAGTCTCTTATGGTTTGCCTCCCTCTCTGGTTTCGTCTTGTTTTATTTTTTTCTCTCTTCCCCTATGTTCATGTTTTGTTTCTTAAATTCCACATATGAGTGAAATCGTATGGTATTTGTCTTTCTCTAAAATTTTGCTCTTTTGTTCATCATGGGCTTTTTTGCATCAGAGCATTAACACTTATTGTGATTATTAGGTTTTGGGGCACCTCTTAAATTTTGCACCAAGGCCAGTGCCTCGCTTATCTTCCCCTAGTCCTGGCCCTGTGACCAGAACGCAGTGGAATAAGATGGTAGTTGCTATTGATGTCACTCTTCGGGATACTTTCTATAAAAGTTGGGATGGGCCTCTGGGCAAGTCCTCTGATTATGTAATTTTTTTTTTTTTAGATTTTATTTATTTATTTATTTAGAGAGAGCGCGCGCATGTGAGCGGGGGGGAGGGGCAGAGGGAGAGGGAGAGGAGGGATCTCAGGCCAGCTCCCCACTGATCGCAAGGCCCGATGTGGGGCTCAGATCTCACAACCCTGAGATCACCACCTGCGTGGAAATCAAGAGTTGGCCGCTTAAGCGACTGAGCCACCCAGGGGTCCCTGATTCTGTGGTTCTATGATTTGAGCATGAGGTCAGGATTACTGCAAAAACAATCTAATGGTAAATATTTCTCTGTTTTCCTTTTTTTTTTTTTTTTTTTGGAACTATTAAGACCCTGGATTATACTCCGAGACGCATTCGCCGGATTACCCTCAGACTCCCTGATTCCAAGTCCCCCAGCGTTGTCCCCTCTCCCTCCTCCTCTGAAGCCACATTTGCTGAAGGGATACACCAGAGTCTTCCCCCAATCACTCCAGGTCCGGGGAGAATCCTGGGGCTGCCCGCTGTAGGACCCTTCCCGTCAGTCCTTCCCAGGCCTGGCCCCATGCTCAGGCCAGCATTCTTCCCCAGCCCCCAGGTGACCTCCCTGCTCTGCAGAATTCCTTTGAGATTTAAGAAAATATGTATAAACAGCAAAGCTCTAACAAAGTCTCATCTGCTGGCTCCTGCCAGGCCTCAGTTCTCTCCAATCCCATCGGAAGAAAATCCTTCCACCCCCTGTTCTGCCAAACCCCCGGGGGGGGGGGGGGGGGGGCAACGTGGGGTGTTCAACAAAACCACGGCCCCCACAGGTAGCTTTGCTTTTTCCCATTGACAGAGTCTTGTGTTGGAGATCTAGGCCACGTCTGGTTTTTGCCTCTGGCCTCATTTATTTTCCCTTGCGTAGGGGTTGGAAAGAAGGCGCTGCTTCCTTCCTGATTTGTAGCAATTTTTAGGACCCATAGCAACCTTTATGCAAATAGGCGCCCAGTGGCTGGCTGAGGTATCTCATCCTTCCCTCCTTCCTCTCTCTCATCCAACAGATACATTTTTTGATTGCTTATATGCATGTCCCTGTGGTGGGGACACAAGAGGCCATCAGACAGACGTGGCCCCTGTCTCACGGAGCTCTCAGTCTGGTCAGGAGACAGAAGAAGCAATAGCAATACAGTTGCCACGATGAGGGAGGCTGGGTAAATGTCCCTAGAGGGGAGGGGGAACATCTAGGCTCTCATTCTTTTAAAATACGGAAATGAGGTTCAGAGAAAGAAAAAGCTGTGTCCTTGGGCCCAGGGTCCCAAAGCTCTGATCTACTCATTTCCTGATCATGCTCTTCCTGCTCCTTTTACTTGCTCATACAGGTCTCTCTGGGGGCCCAGAAAAATCTCTCAAGGGAAAGGAAGGCAGGTGTGTGTGAAAGCCAGGGATTTGCTGGGGAGCGTTGGGCGGATGGCAGTCTGAGGAAGCACACTGCCTAAAACATGGGGCCAGGGCATCTCCCGCCAGCCCTGGGCTCAGCCCTGGTCCACCGCCCCCAGGGTGGCCGGGCTGCAGGAGGGAGAGGCCTATACAGGGCAGGGACCTTCCTGAGCCTTCTTACGTTTTCTTTGCGGGCTTCCTGCGTCAACTCTATCTTTACCTGTAACGCTTAGTTGGCACAGTATGGCTTTTCTAGCAGCTGCTCCAGAAGTCAGGGATGGGCACTGAAAGCAAGGAGTGCGTCCACACTGAGCCATCAGCTAATTCTTTAAACCCATCCATCAAACCATTCCCATCTGCAACTTGCCCTCACCTCCCAAGGGGCAGCTTTCACAGGTTTCAGGAAAGACCTGAGGTGTTTCGTAATTTCTGGCTTGGCAACACATCTCTGTGTGTTACTTACTGCACCACGTGCACTGTGGAAACATAAAATGAGTGAATCTAGCAACTGATCCTGCTCAACCTTATCTTTAGTGGTCTAATCTGAAATTGCTCCTCTCCCCCACAAAGCAGGGCTTAACAGGTCTCTTTCAGTGTGAGCTCAGGCGGTTAGGCCTAGAAAAAAATGATCCTGACTAGGAAAAGATAAAAGGCTTTCTTCTCCCCCGCCCAGAAGATGGTCCTGCCTGACAAGGGAAAGAGGCCAAGGAGCATCCTCCCCACAGGCAAGGTTACTTAAAGTTTCCCAGAACCTTTCTGGCCTAGAATTATCTTTTTCCTTCCTTAAATTGTTTAGTTCTTGGTCAAAGCAGAGAGCAGGTGGCTGGCTGCTTGGAAACCAGGAAGAAGTTTTGGAGATACAGCAGAACTTTCCAACATTAGAAAGACTTTTGATTTCCTCATTATCTCAGGCTCTATAGTGGGGGCCTGGTGATTTCTCCGTCCTGTTAACTGACTCAATCCTGCATTTTTAGTGGTGCACAAGTTCGGCAGTTAAACAGGACCACTGAGGTGCCTGGGTGGTTCAGTCAGTTAAGTGGCTGCCTTCGGCTCAAGTCATGATCCCAGGGTCCTGGGATCGAGCCCCAAATCAGGCTCCTTGCTCAGTGGGGAGCCTGCTTCTCCCTCTCCCTCTGCTGCTCCCCTGCTTATGCTCTCTCTCTGTCAAATAAATAAATAAAATCTCTAAAAATAAATAAATAAATAGGACCACTGACTTTGCTGGGCTTGGTGGGGTGCTATCCAAATAGACGGAGAGGTCAGAGTTCAGCCATGCTGTACAGATTCTTCTCTCACTCCTACAAGGGAAAAGTAAAAATTCCATCCTGTTATGATAGCGCAAGCAATTAACATTCCCGAGGGCAAATCTAAATGCAAAGTGTACCTGCCAACTAGGATCCCCAAAGGGGAGGAATGCAGGAATAGCGCATCTCTTAATAAACAACTTGTGTGAACTTTTGTTCCTGAGGAAATTAACCTTTAATAAATATATCATTTTGGTAAAATAATACCCTGTAAAGTAGTGATTATTAATCCTGACTGCATGCTAGAATCATCTGGGGGAGTCTTTGAGAAATGCTGATGGATGGGCCCTATTCCAGAGATGATTTCAACGCACAGGGTTGGCGGCAGGGGCGGGGGGGGCGGGGGACTGGGCTGCAGTAGTTTTAAAGGCCTCCACCTGAGTCTGCTGTGCAGCCAGGGCTGAGAACACTGCCTAAGTGGACTCTATCCACCTGACTCCCAGCTCAGGTGGATACTCTAATTCAGAAAAGGGAAGAGGAAAAGCAGTATGAGTGGCACTAAATTAAACCAGCTCACTGGTCCACTGCAGATAGGCAGGGTGGCTCAGTTAGCCCAGCCCTCCTTGCCCAGCACGTCTGCAGAAGGAATGGAGAGGCTTTGTTCACTTCAGCTTTGGTTGTCCCCCCGGAATAGCCGCACAGTTTCCCCAAATGGCGAGATGAAATAGCCCGTACTTTCCCCACTGATTCCACATTCGTATTATCCATTAATATCCCAGGATAATGGGGACTTCTCTGAAGTCTCCAATCTAGTTCATTGATCTACCTATATCTGCATCAGTATTACGTGGTTTTAATTACAGAAGAGTTATTCCTAATGTAATAACTTTCCTTGATTACAAAAGTATTAACAGTGAAATGCTCTCCAGAAATAGCCATTTTTAACAACCAAAGTAACCTAATACTTAGTAGGCAGCTGCCCTTGGTCAACCACTCGTCCATGTAGCGACTGGTTTCATCTTTATAGCCTGGAATTAGGTACCATTATTAGCCCCATTTTATGGCAAAGGAACTGAGGCTTGGAGAGATTATATATCCTGCTGGAAGCTACCCAGTTTGTAAATGGTAGAGCTGGGATCCAATATATGCAATGTGACTCCGACGCTCTTCCCAGGCTGTCCAGTCTCTCTCTGTCTCTCTCTCTATCTCTGTCTCTCTGTTTCCCTCTCTCTCTCTATAATATATAATTTTATTACATACTTACTATGAATATTATATAAATATAATATATTAATAAATGTATATAATATTTTATATGTTTTATATGTGTGCATATATAAAATATATATGTATATAAATTTATATACAATAAATAGAAATTTATAAAATTATGTATTATATGATATAATGTGCACATATGAGGTATGTTATGTTTTTAAAGGAAATATTTTACATACTATTTTTGGAGTTAAATTCCCTCCCCCCTGAAGCAATTTCAAAAAGAGTACAGAGAGCCACTTCTGATCTCACTGATGAGAGGCATGTTAGTAGTCACATGCTTTGGCTCTTAGAGTGAGATTAACTGGATTCAAGTACCTGCTCCATCACTTCCTACCTCTGTGACCTTGGGAAAAATAATTAACACTCCCTAGGTCTGATTCCACAATTAAAAAAAAAAATAGATAAAATGGGGGCTCCTGAGTAGCTCAGTCAGGGCCGAGACTGCTTGGGATTCTCTCTCTCTCTCTCTCTCTCTGTGCCCCGCCCCCCCGCACACACACATGCACACGCACATGCTCTCTCTCTAAAAAAAAATAATAGATATAGTGATGATAATATGACCTCTCATATTCTAATATTTAGTATATTTTAATTGCTTACTTATAGCACACTTAGAAGTTGAGTAACCTTGAGCAAGATACTTAATTTCTTCATGCCTCAGTTTCCTTTTCTGTAAAATGGGAGATATTAATGGTACCTAGCTGATAGAGTTGTTGTTAAGGATGGGATGAGATGAGATGCGATGTGAAAGAGTGCTTGGCATCCAGTAGGTGCTTACTAAATATTAGTTCTAAGAATTGAAGGAGATGAGTTAGGGTTAAGCCAGGGTCTAAATAGATATTCCATGTTTATATCAGAGTCTCATTCTTGTTTAGCCAACTGTCCTAGAATTTTATCTCTTTCACTGCAGATTTTTAAACTTTTAGACTCACTTTGATTTTTCTGATTCTATACGTTTCCTTTGTCATTGTTAATTTTATGAATTAGTATTCTGTCTCTTTCTCAACGAGACTTCCTGCTTCTGAGAATCACTGTTATAGTGAGCCTCTTCCTTCAGATGTGCTGAGAAAAAATATGTTGCTAAGTCCCGGTTTAAAAATGTCCAATCCTCTATTTATTAAATCGTCTATACTGAAGTTAATTTTTTAAATCTGTGTGATCTAACAGTTTCTGAGTAAGTGTTAAAACTTATTCTAAAAATGGTGGTTTTAGCTCTTTCTCCCCTAGTTGCATCAGTTGTGGCTTTATCTATTTTAAGGCTAAGTAGTCGGATGTATACATGCTTATAATCATTATGTCTTTTCGGGTGTACTGCACTTGTACGATTTATGACATCATTATTTTCCCCAGAGTCTGTTTTTTGTGGGGGCGGGGGAGGGGAATAAAGAGTTTGAAATCTATTTTGCCTAAAATTAAACTGTGACTCCAGTTTTCTCCAGCCCTTATCATCTGATGTGTTCCTCCTTGTCACCTTATTTTATACCTTTTAAAATTCTCCTTGTCTTCTCCCCAAATGAGTCAAGTCCCTCAGCACAATTTCACATCCCTGTGACCCAGCCTTCTCTCCCAGAACGTTGGAACTCTGTAGTTGTAGTGATGCATTGTCATGAACACGTGTTTTGTTTTTTAATTTTTGCCATTATTTAGTTAGTTGGCCATAAAGTTATTTGCTTAACCTTATTTCTCACATGACATTGCTTCTTCCTCATACCATCTATTATTCTTTTCATACTGTGACATTTCTAATTCCTCCCCTGTGTTTCCGAGGACATCTATAATCTTTTTTTTTTTTTTTTTAATTTGACAGGGAGATAGAGAGAGAGCACAAGTACACAGAGTGGCAGGCAGAGGGAGAAGGAGAAGCAGGCTTTTCGCCGAGCAGGGAGCTGGACATGGGGCTCGATCCCAGGACCCTGGGATCATGACCTGAGCCAAAGGCAGACGCTTAACCGACTGAGCCACCCAGGTGCCCTGGACATCTATAATCTTGATTTGATATTTATTTTGCCAGTCCTTTAACTCAGCTTCCTCTGCTGTCAGCTTTTCAGTTTGTCGTCTGTATTTGATAGTGTGCGTTCCTCAGATGTCTCATTGTTTTTTTTCTTGTGAGCTCATATCCCCTTGTGCCTGCTGGCCACTCTGGCTGACCATGTGTCTCCCAGGGAGGGATGAAGACCTGAGCACTGTCTTCTTCTCCAGATGAGTGGAACGGGAGAGCCCCGGGTAGGCTCAACAACTCCACCCTAGCGCACCTCCAAGGAGCTCCCCCACATCCCCTGGCAATCCCACTCTTTGGACAATCTCTAAACCACTGTATCCAGGCACAGATCTTTTGCAGGGGTGGTATCCTAGTTTGTCATTTCCTACTCACAGACTGTAGGGGGAGAAGCAAGGTGATGATCAGGGACCAAGCACCCGCCTGACCTGTCATTATCAGAAGATGCTGTGGAGGCCAGGAGGGTCCTCTCCAGTTGACCTTCTGTGGGCATTGCCATCCTCCTGCCATTCACCCGGGGAGGGAAAGGTGGGGGAGAGGAAATGACAGGGGAGAGTGTGCTCCTTCAACCATTCCCTCACCCTATGGCTCCTGACACAGTAATGGAAGGCAGCAGAATGCAGAGATAAGAGTCCTGTATCTGGAGCCAGGCTGCCTGGGTCTAAATCTTGGCTCAGCCCTTACTAGCTCTGTGACATTCGGCACACTACTAATCTTCACCCTGCCTCGGTTTGCTCACCTGTAAAATGGAGATAGGAATTCCTACCTCATAGAATTGTTCAAGGGATTAAATGAGCTATATGTATACAAGACTTAGAAGAGTGCCTGGCAAACAAGAAACACTTTGTATTATTTTTATTACTATTAGGCTTCCAAAGCCCATTTTCCTCCCTCACCAAGACAAGGAATTGAGTTACTTGTCTCGTTATTATGAACTATAGAAGTTATTTATATATTCTGGCTATAAGTGCTTTGGCAAATAGACATACTGTGAATATTTTCTCCCAATCCATTGCTTTCTTAACAGCACCTTTGGAAGAACAGAGTTTTAAATTTTGATGAAGTCCAATTTATCTTCCTCTCTTTTTTTATGGTTCATGCTTTTTGTGTTTTGTCTAAGAAGTCTTTGTCTAGGGGGCACCTGGCTGGCTCAGTCCCTGGAACATGCAACTTTTGACCTTGGGTTCATGAATTCAAGCCCCACATTGAGCATAGAAATTACTTAAAAATAAAATTTAAAAAAAAAGATATTTTTGTCTAGGCAAAGACAGCAAAATTTTTTCTCCTATGTTTTCTCTTAGAAGATTTATAGTTTTGGCTTTTACATTTAAGTCTATGATCTATTTTGTGTTAATTTTTGTGTATAGCAAGACATAAATGTTGATTATATGTAGTGTGAGGTAAGGAATTTCAACAACACAATTTATTGAAAAAGACTCTTCTTTCCTTATTTGCTTTACCTTGGCACCTTTATCAAAAGCCAATTGACTATATATGTAAAGTTGTACTTCTGGACTCTCTCTTGAATTCCATGGGTTTATTTATTGTTTGGGGTTTTTTTGGTAATCTTCAGGGAAGCGGCATTTCCTTTCAGGGGTTATTAAAACTCCCATAGCTGTGAGCATCTTCACTGATTTAGGATCTTGTCTTTCTGGTGGGGGAACAGTGGGTGAGTCTCCATACTTCTGTTTGATCCTGACTTTGGGGAAAGGCAGCCATTTTGGAGGAGGTCTGGCTAGGGAGATGCTAGTGCTTGGTTTTATTGGTTGGCGTATCGTACCCCACACCCCACCCCGTCACTCCTGTTCTGCAGCTTCCCTAAAGACCTAACCTGTCCAGGATGGAAGCAGAGGATCTACTTCCCCAGTGTTCTCTGTAACCTTATTAAGATCTTACAGGGCAATGTGTCCTGAATGTACTAGCCCACAACCCACCCCAACTCTCTATTGGGTAGTAATGGTGGGACCCTCAGAATTTTGTCCCCTACCAATACCAGCAGTGCTCACCAACTGGAATGTTAATGCTTTCAATCTCAGCACTAGTTTTCAATTTGATATGAATTAAATCATAGCCAGCGAATTTTCCTAATATGTATGAGATGGGGGCCTTCTCTATTTGGGGATATTTTTGTTTATTTTAATGAGTATAGGCTGGAAGGGAACTTGTCAATTTGCACTGAATGACCACTTTCCCAGAAGTGTTTATCTGACATATTTTCAACAAGTTGTTTCTTAACTTTCTTGTACATTCTATTTTTAATGTGAGCTTGGATCAGCTGAGATCATCCTCTGCATGTTGTTTTGGCCTGTTTCTCTTTTGTTTTGATTGGCATGATTTTCTTTAATCCCAAATTCAATGGGAAGGTCAATGTCCCTTCCAATTATGTTTGCAGATTCCAGGTGAGTTTATTGACCCCCAGTCATTTCTGGTTTTGAGTTCAAGCTCCAGCTCCCTCACACTCATGGTTTCATTTACATTCCACTTCCTGAAGCCATTCTCTCTTCTCTACTCCATAATGCAGCTCCTTTTCTGTGATTCTTGCCCCTCAACTGCCCCCCCAAACTTCCCACAGGCTTTTGTTTTTTGTATATGGTCCATTTGTCAAAGGTTTGAGGTGAAGGGGGAGCCAGGGACAGGCACTCCGCTCCCTGCTCCTGAAGGTTCCAGCTCCTTTCCTCTTAGAATCCCTCCAGCTCAATTCCCCTTATTCTAGTAGGTATGATCATGACAGCTGTATTTGTAGTGTAATAGTAAACGTATGCAGAATGTACTCTGTGCCAGGCAGTTCTAAAGCACTGGACATATAGCATTAATCATGTGATCTTCACCACAATCCTGTGAAGAAGCTATTACGATTCGTCACATTTTACAAATTAAAAAATGTAATCATATCCCATCGGCTCTGTTTTAAAAATGGACCGTTAGAAAAACTAGCAGAGGTTTTGAAATTTTGTTTATTCCTTCTCTCTCCCCGCTTGTTTCTGGGAGGTACACTGAGCAGTACGGCAATGCATTTTGCCAAAGATATGAGTAATGCCAGTTCTCTTGAGGGGCAAATGTAGGCATAGGCAGTGACCTTTTGGTTAACTACAAGACGTCAGCTGGGTTCATCCTGCTTGCAAAATTTAGTGTAATTTAAAGTCCCCATTTTATAACTTGTAGAAATCAATGATCTTCCCCAAGTTTTTGCAATAGTTTGTGGAACCCACCTGCTCATGGTTACCTCTGTTATGGTTCATGTTTCTGCTGAATAAGTTTAGATTATGGACCATCCATGACAACACATAGACCTAGATATGGACACAGCTACTGTCCTCTACCCCCCTCTACACCCCCACTACACACAGGCTTTTCATTTGAGGAGCAAAGGATGCTGGGAACTTGGAGAAATGGGGGAGTTTATGTCAAAACAATACTAACAGGGGCGCCTGGGTGGCTCAGTCGGTTAAGCATCAGCCTTCAGCGCAGGTCATGATCGCAGGGTCCTGGGATCGAGCCCCGTATGGGGCTCCCTGCTCAGCAGGGGGTCTGCTTCTCCTTCTCTCTCTGCCCCTTCCCCCACCCCCGCTCGTGTACGCTCTCTCTCTCTCTCTCTCTCAAATAAATAAATAAAATCTTAAAAAAAATAAAATACTAACAACTCAACTTTGAATATCAGGTATTCCCTTCAAAGTCCATTTAGCTCTCCCAGCCCTGGGGATTTTACTGTATCACTGGTTTCTGCTTTTTCTGTCTTCCTTCCTTGTTTTTGTCTTCTCCTCATGGGGCTCTAAAATAATTCCTTTTGTTATAATGTAACTGAACTCCCTTTATGCACCTCATGACTAGGCTTTGTGACCTGAGAACCCACTTTATCTATCTAAGTGGACTATGAAATGTTTTTTTAAACAGAGTGCTCTCTCCCTAAGATGAATCCTTGGGCCATTTGTTTTGATTATTTGAAGAATGATCTATATAAGACTTGCCTCTGTTATATGAAAATAAAGATTTGATAACTTCAGACAAATTTCTAACTCTTAAGTCACAGCATGGGCCCTGTGCCCTGCTCTAGCAGCCTTACCCACAGGCAGTAGAGACTGTCCCTAAGTTTTCTTGTTTAGGGCTTATCTATTGTGCTCTAATCAGGTCAACGTTATGACTGGACCTTGTCCATGGGGTCTAAGTGGGAGGTGAGAGCAGTGGGAGCTTTTATTTAATTTATGCAACTTTTAATTTCCTGTATTATAAAGCTAGAATCTCATATATATTATGTATAATAATATAATATAATGCAATATAATCTATTTGTGAATATACATTAGTGTTCTGAAAATAGATATAACCTGAAGAGCTATTTTTGTGGTGCTGAAAGAAAAGCCTAGAAAATTTCTATGTCTATACATTATTTGGTATGTTATATACACCATGTGTATAAATACCGTCTGGCAAATTATACAGGTAGGAAAGATTTGGATAATTTAAAAAATGATATTGGAAAAGTTGGCTGGCCATTTGGAAAAAAGTGATAAGTATACTTCCATATATGGATGAACATTTACATAATCTTGAAGTAAGAAAATCTTTCTTAATGATGACATTAAAGACACTAAAATAGATTTGACTGACACATCAAAGCAATGCTCAAGGGGCCTTAAGGAGCCTGCAAAGGGAATGAGCTTCACCTCAGGTTGGGAACACTCTAAAGACTGAAGGCATGCCCACAGGATGGGCCCTGAGAGGGTGAAGGAAGCGAGTTGAGACAAAACTCACAAATGCATCCATGCACACACAGACTTCTGAAGGTAAACAAAAGGGCATCCATGTGCCTTTTTAAGGACGAGGGGCAGAATATACAGGCAACCCAAAGGCACAAGGAGGTGAGTAAAGGAAGCCACTCATACTACTGAGAGTCGAACAGGAGACTCGGAGAACACATCCCAGGGAGCAGTAGGGGCTTTCAGATAGCACATGCCTTGCACTTCCCACAGAAAAAGATAGAGCATGTGACCTCTGTGGAAAAAAAGAGATAAAAGATATAGTAATAAATCAACAGAATGAGATAAAACAAGGAAGCCAGAAGAGCTAAGAAAAAAAAGCAAGGACATAATAGCATTTTTCAATGAATACACATCATAGAAACAGCACGCAGAGCATAATTTATGCAATAGCCAACTTAAGGTGGGATCTGAAGAAAAAGCATAAGAAAATCACATGAACTTTAGATGAAAACACAAAATAATAAAAGCAATTAGAGGGCCCTTGGGTGGCTCAGTCGGTTAAGCATCTGCCTTCGGCTCTGCTCATGATCCCGGAGTCCTGGGATCAAGCCCGCATCCGGCTCTCTGCTCAGTGGGGAGCCTGCTTCTCCCTCGCCCTCTGCCTGCCTCTCTGCCTACTTGTGATCTCTCTCTGTCTCTCTGGCAGATAAATAAATAAAATCTTTAAGAAAAAAAAGGCAATTAGAAGAAGAAGGAAGAGAGGCAGTGAAGAGCCGCCATAGCTGTTTGACGGACGCTGTTGGTTTGACCGAAATGGCCATTCCCAACCTCTTCCCTCTTGCTATATATATATATAGCAGATAAAGCTAAATACTCACTATCTCAGCCTCCTCAGGAACATACACAGTCTTCTGACTTGGAAATGTGCTGAAACTACTTTAAGTGAAAAACAAAACAAGTTGCTAACTGTGCAGAAAAGGAATTATTACGTGTGTGTTGCAGGTGGAATTTGTACACCACCAATTTGGCCAATTCCTGTGCCAAAGCCCTAATCCCCAGGATTTCAGGATGTGACTGTATTTGGAGGAAAGATCTTTAAAGAGGTAATTAAAGTTAAATGAGGTCTTGAGGGTGGACCCTAATCCAATATGACTAGTGTCTTTATAAGAAAAGGAAATGAGGACACAGACACATGCAAACTGAGGCCACATGAAGACAGAGGTGGAAGATGACCATTTGCAAGCCAAGGAGAGAGGCCTCAGGAGAAACTAACCCTGCTGCCGCCTTGACCTTAGACTTCTAGCTTCCAGAACAGTGAGAAAATTCATTTCTGTTATTTAAGTTATTAGCAAACTAGTACAGTGTGTATATGCAATAAAATAAAACTGGAAAAAACCTATCAAACTCTTGCTGAGGTTATTTCCGAAGAGGTGGTTCTAGAAGGGATTTTAATTATACATTTGACTTTATACACTTTTACTTGAACATATTACCAAAGCACAATTCCTTTCTTAATGGAAATAGGGGATTTTAAAAAATTAGGTAGGATCAAAGAAGGAAAAAAAAACACCCTAAAATGCATAGTAACTGATGCATCTCTGTGTGGGGCCACGAAGTCTCCTCTGAGCTGTCGGTGCTGCCGTCCCCCCCAGTACAGACTGTTCGGTACAGCTCACCTGCATAGTAACTGATGCATCTCTGTGTGGGGCCGTGAAGTCTCCTCTGAGCTGTCGGGACTGCCGTTCCCCCAAGTACAAACTGTTCAGTACAACTCACCATGTCCGTGAGATAGATAAAAGCTCAGGCCGGGGGTCACAGGTACCCACCCAGTGTTGATAGCGTTATCAGTCAAGAATTGACTCACGTGTCCCTGCAAACATGACATTGTAAGCATTTGTATAACTCAGACCATGGCTGGGTCCATAATGACTGTCTGTCTCCCAGCCCTGGGCACCCCAGGAAGTATAAGCAAAGGCGATTTTATGGGGTCAGGATCAAACTGGACTCTCCAATTTGTCACACATCCCACCTGGCCTGCTTCACATGTTTATATACCTGTCTGTTCTCTGGATGTTTACAATTGCAACCCCAGTGTAAACAGAGAGTGGGGAGAGAGGTGGGGCTTATGGAATTAGGCCCTCTACTTCCTCCTCTCCCTGACCTGTGCTTTGGACAAGACCAAAGGAGTGATGCCTGTGACCAGCTGTGGAAAACTCAGTATCAACCACCTAGTAGTTTGGTCTGGGCACAAGACTTGGGGGTAGGAGGTGTTTATTCCAGGCTGTAGAGAAAAGAAGACTGTACTTTGCTCCTTGAACATGTCCCGAACACTTACTCTGTGTGAGTCAGTTCTGTTAAGTGTGTATCATTTATTACTTCATTTAAGCATTACAACAACCCTCTGCATTAGATTCTATTACCATCCCCATTTTGGTAAGTGGGGCAACTGAGCCTGGAAGAGGTTAAGTTGGTCAAATTGCTCAGCTAGGAGTAGGGGAGGCAGGATTTTGATGGTGTCTTATCTGGTTCTGAGGCTGATGTTCTCTTAACAGCTACACCTTGTATAAGAAGGCCTGGTGTCAAGTTCTAATGCAGCTAATTGCTAGATGAATGAAGGATTTGACAAATCCTTTCCTGTCTCTGAGCCTAATTTTCCTCCTTGGTAGAGAGAGGTCTTCACTTAGGTACCCTCCGGGAGCCTTTGAGCTTAGCCCCGCCAGGCGTGGCCCCATACCATCATTCGGTGAGTGGTCTGGATGGAAGCCTTCACCAACAGATGGGGCCTTGGCTTAGCTTTGAGAAGGCACCTATCTCCAGAGGACAGAAGTTGTTGCCCGGGAAGGTGTGGCATCTTCTCGGCAAGATCTATCCCAGGGTATGAGTCACTCAGAGCCAGTCTGCGCTGTTAGATATTGGGGAGACTTTAGGACCCTGCATGCCTCCTCTTCCTTTCCCGTCCCTGCTTCTGCTTCCACTCTCTCTCTGTGGCCATCTTCTCAGCACCACCCTGCCCCTCGGAGGAGACGGCAGAGGCCAAAGGATTGATGGCTGCACTTACGAACCAATCAGATACGTCTTCGCAGGCCAACCTGCAGCTCCAGGTATTGGGACCAGGGAATCTATGAAGAGCGGGACCCCTGTTAATGGGCCATTTTTCAGTGCCACTTCCCATCAGACAGACCTGACTGTCATCCCCACCCCACCTGAGGCTTCACAACTTTACATGACCTCATTAATTCTGTTGAGCCAAGCTTTTTCTTTTTCTTTTTCTTTTTTTAAGATTTTATTGTTTGACAGAGAGAGAGATAGTGAGAGATAGTGAGAGCAGGAACACAAGCAGGGGGAGTGGGAGAGGGAGAAGCAGGCCTCCCGCGGAGCAGGGAGCCCGATGCGGGGCTCGATCCCAGGACCCTGGGATCATGACCTGAGCTGAAGGCAGACACCTAAGGACTGAGCCACCCAGGCAGCCCAAGTCAAGCTTTTTCTAAAAGCCACTTTCTCTCAGTATTCTAGGGCAGGCCTTCCTTGGAGGAAGGGTTGTAGCTGGTTTTCTTCAAGGTTTCCTCACCCCAGCATCGCTCCCACCTGAAACTTCTCTCCAGTGCATGCCAAAACTACCTGGGAAGGTAATAGAATCAGGGGGCCCAGAGTTGACATTCCCTGAATCAAGAGTTCTGTGTGCAGCATTTAGAACAAGAGAAGTCCCAGAGATAAGGCCGGAAGCACGGATGAAGTGTATTCATTTCAGGTCCTTTTGGGGGCAGAGGCAGAGGTAGATATTGGAGGCAGATATTACAGAAGCTGTCAGGACAGAGGTCACAGGGGTCACTGTGATGGACTCCCTCAATGTCCAGATGGGAAACTGAGGCCTAAAGAAGGGAAGGGACCTGTGAATTAGTGACAAAGCTAGGTTCCTGAATGTCATTACAAGGTCATTTCCAACGTAGCACATGCAGCATTTGGAAGCTGCTTCCTCCTCCTCTGTATCCAACTGCACGGCTTAGGAAAGGCCTCTGCCTGGTGGATCTGGGTAAGGTTTTTGTTTCCAGCCTCGATCTCTGGGGTGCACATGGGCAGGGCCTTTCAGGACCCAAGTTATACTTTCTTCACTCTCCCCTTTTAGTTCAGAACATTTGTTAAAGAAAAAAAATTTTTTGAGAGCTGTCAGTGATTAGGCAACAACCTGTACAACTTAGTTAAAGTACCGAATATCAATTTTCTTTTTAATGAGCGGTTATTATATAACTTTGAGAAAGTACGTTACTTTATTCTTTGCTTACCGAGCTTTGAAGACACCCATTGACTATAGCCAAAAGGCCGAATCCTGTTTGCTGACTTGACAACCCTCCGAGGTCTGGCTCCACCTACTTTTGTAGTCTTATCTCACACTTTTCACCCACCAAGCTATGCTTGTCCAAGCTGACCTTCATTCTTCTGCATGGATACGCCCAGCCTTATCACAACTCTGAACTCTCTATCACAGGATAGCCCACTTCTTCACATCTTTAAATTGTTCATACTCTTCAAGCCCTGTCTGGGAAGTTCCTCCTCCTTGAAGCCTGTCTTCAAATTGGAAGTGACCTGTTGCCCACTTCAGATCTCCCATTGGACCTTTTCAATTCTTTTCTTTAAAGCACATACTTCCTACCTCACAACATAGTTATCTGATAATGTCCCAACTAAAAAGCAAGATTCGAGTCACATGGAGCATCTTTCATGTCCCACAGCACCTAGGACATATTAATGATTGATGGAACTCAGGGTACTTCAGTACAGAGCATGAGTAATAAACTCATTGAACACAGTTCCAGAGACTCTGGAGCATGAAGTGTGAGGCTGGAAAACAGAGATAAAAGAGAACAGAATTATTCAAGGGGACATTTATGGTGATGTGGAAATCAATTACCTTAGGCTAGAGACTCAGTGGAGGGCACATAGGTAAGGGAGGATAAGAAGGGAGAACATAGAAGAACTTTGGTTGTGGGGAAGAATTGCATCCTGCCCACCCAGCTGAAGGAAAGGAAAGGGCAAGATAATGGCAGTACAGGATCTCTCCACCCTCTCCTGAAAATCTCACTCATGTAAGACCCAAATGCGGGGTCATCCAATCAGATGGGGGGCACCAAATGTGGGGTGTCCCAATTGGGTGGGGGCCAGTGGTTCAGACAGTGAAAGAATTCACCCGAGGCAGAACAAAAGAGATAGAAGTTTATTGAATATATCGCTAAGGAGAGGTGGGCAGGACAGCAAAGGAGAGACTGTCTGCCATGAGGTGGTGGTGAGGGGCCACAGTTACAGGGTGGAGTGAGGGAGTATGGGAAGATATGGAATTTTCCCTTTTTCGGTAATCTTAGGAACTGTGCCTGGTTGTAATTGGTCAGTTAAGGTCTATGGCTATTTCGAGGTGGGTCGCTTAAGGAGCCTGTTTGCATTCAGCCTGGTGGTCGCTCTGGGACCTTCTGCCTTACTCAGGTTTCCACTGCTCAAGCCTGCTGCCTAAAAGTGGCCTCTCTACCTTTGAAATATGTGGCAAAGTTCTCGCTTTGCTTTCCTGATGGTTTCATGGTGGAGAGGAAGTTGGGGGGTGGGGGGGACGAATCCGTTAGAGAAGCAAGGGTAGAGAAGCAGAGTGGTTGTGTGGGCACGGAGCAGTGCTAAGTGTATCAGTTGTTTGCCCCTGTGATCACATGACTGACTGGGAGCTGCGGCTGCCGCTACCCAGCATCATGAGAGACAATCCTGTCGAATATCACCAGCCCGGAAAAAGATCAAAATTCAAAATTTGAAGTACGGTTTCTACTGAATGTGTATTGCTTTCACACCATCCTAATGTCGAAAGATTGTGAGTCAAAACATCGTAAGTTGAGGACTGTCTCTACCGGACTCTCCAGCCTTGATGGTGGAAGAATGCAAGGAATAAGGCCTGGAAATGGGTTGATGTATGAGTTTTCTTTTTCTTTTCTTTGTTTGTTTGTTTGTTTCTTTCTTTTTCTTTCTTCTTCTTCTTCTTTTAAGATTTATCTATCTATTTTAGAGAGCGAGCGTGCATGAGCAGGGGAGGACAGAGGGAGAAGGAGAGAAAATCTCAAGCAGACTCCCCTCTAAGCGCACAGCCCAACACAAGACTTGATCCCATGACCCTGAGATCATGATCTGAGCCGAAATCAAGATTCGGATGCTTCACTGACTGAGCCACGCAGGCGCCCCTCATATATGAGTTTTCTTTGGCTGCTGCAGCAGATCTACCACAAAGTTGGTAGTTTTAGAAAAAACAAAGTTACTGTCTTACAATCTGGAGGTCAGAGTCCAAAATGGGTCTCACAGGGCTAAAATCAAAGACTAAGCAGAGCTGTTTTCCTTCTGGAGGCTCTAAAGGAGAATCCATTTCCTTGCCATTCCCAGTTCTAGGGGCCATCTGCATTCTCTGGCTCATGGTCCCTTCCTCCATCTTTAAAGCCAGTAATGTAGCATCTTGAAATCTTTTCTGCCTCTCTCTTCCACATTTAAAAAAACCTTTGTAATTACACTGGGATTATCTGGATAATCTAGAACAATCTTCTCATTTTAAGACCTGCTGTTTGGCAAGCTTCGTTCCATATGCAACCTTAATTCCTCTTTGCCAAAAAATATAACATATTTACATGTAAGATAACATAACCCTCCTAATCCAGGATTAGGATGTGGCCATCATAGGAGGGGGGCTTACTCTGCCTGTCGGTTAGCAAAGATCGTCTGTCATGAAAACAAGGAGAAAGGGTCCTTATCTCTACTTTCCTCTCATCTTTCTTTCTCATCAAGTAGAAAGATCTTTGGACCCAAAAGAGAAGAATCAACAGCTCAGGGAGGGTGAAGCGGCAGTATGTGCTCTGGGCTCTCAGATTGGAATGGAATTCACTCCAAGATACTGAGAATTTAAGAATGAGATTTCCAAATCGCTTGTGGAGAGTTTGAAGGATTTACAGAGAATATTAAACATGTTAAAAGATTAGAAATGTACTGATTTTTAAAAGGGAGAATGTAGATTCCTTAAACTATAGGTGAATGAGTTCAACATTGCTCCTGGAAGTAATTTTGGATGAAACACTTAAGTTTACAAGCACTTAAAAGGGTCCATTGCAATTATGAAACGACATGGGTTCACTGAGAGCAAATCACATCAGACAAATCTTATTTCTTCCACTGACATGGTTCCTCCATGGTGGGTCTAGAGGGAAGACAGGCATTGTGCATCACCAGACTATAAGAACCTCTTGGAGCTTTTCTATGGCAGAAACCATCTATGGTTCGGGGAACCTGGGTGGCTCAGTGGGTTGGGCATCCAACTCTTGATTTCGGTTCAGGTCATGATCTCACCGTCATGAGATCGAGCTCTGCGATGAGCTCCACACGCAGTGTGGAATCTGTTTGGGATTCTCTCTCCCTCTCCCTCTGCCCCTCCCACAGCTCTCTCTCTCTCTCAAAATAAAAAAGTCTTAAAAAAAAAAAAAAGAAACCATCTATGGTTTATGTGTACATCATCAGTGGTGTGCTGGAGTTGGCTCATGCTGGCTCACAAGAGCTGATCATACACATGTCCTCCCAACTCCATATTCAGTGACAACACGTTAGTAGTTTGGAATCTGCCGTTTGGGAAGTACTTAGTCATGGAAATCAGCAAATGCTACAAACCAGGGATTTTTTCCAGGGGGGGTAGTCAATGTTAAACATACTCCAGCACAACACTGCCTGTACTCTAGGTGTCTAGTACTGCCAAGACACAGCAGGTGCCCGCTACTGTTGTCCGAAGGAATAAATAACTTGAACAAGAAACTCAACAAAGTCTCCCATAGTTAGGTTGTGGTCAATAAAGAGATATCTTAACTGGATGCTAGTGCAACAAATATCAAAAGGGAAAAAGAAAGAAAGAGCTAGAGAGAGAAAGAAAGAAAGAATCCATGTCACATTGGAGGGAATTTTCTGAGAATGGAATAAAGAGCTCTGCCCATTGTCTTGTGAGTCTTGAGTAATCTGTGTACCAGCATGAGAGAATGAGTATGTTGCATGATACAAAGATGTCTTCATCATCTGGAATGATGAGTTACACCTAGCAGGATGAAATTTCACAGGGCAAGTGTAAGGATTAAGTGAGAACTAAAATAATAAAACACATCATGCAAGTCAGATGGAGTAGTGGGAGACCATAGCTTAGCAGCGTGAAATGTGAAAAGTAGGTCTCATTTCTCCCAACTTGTCAGATGATGACTAGAGTGTTGTGCCCAGATTGAGGCAGTACTTAGTTGAGCACTGAGAGAAGAATGACTTGAGTGTTGGGAGATATAAAACTTGTCATGTGAGACATGACAGAAGGAATTTGGAAGTTTTCACTGGGGAAGAAAAGACTCAAAGGAATATGAGGTGGACATCAAATATTTGGATGACTGTTACATAGACAGGGCCACCACACTGCCCAACTTCTTACAGTGTAGTCTCTGTGAACAACAAGTCTGCACAGCCAGAAGTGCTACTCTTGCAAGTGCTACTCTTTAGTCCTCAGAACCCCCTAAAGATATTTTCTCTTGTCTTGGATAGACTCAAAGCAGAGGCTGGGCGGCCACTCATGCTCTCTGTCTCTCTGTCAAATAAAGAAATAAAATCTTAAAAAAATAAATAAATAAGAAAACTACCATTTATGGAGCTTCTACTTGTGCTAGGCATTGTGTTAGGTACTTTACATTCCTGATTTAATTTAATCTTCATAACCACCCAACAAAATGGATGTTATTATTTTTAATATACAGATGAAGAAATTGAGACTCTGATTATTTGTCCATGGTCATCCAATTATTAAGTAGCTTAGCCAGGGCTTATCCCTGGGAGTATATGACTCCTTGATTCTTCCTGGAACCCTGAGGATTGGAAGGAAAGCGAACCATTCTGCCCACTCCATGACTCCTGGGTAACAGGGCAATCAGGGTTGATACCAATATTATAGTCAGGGGACTTGTGGGAGGAAGCTCACTGGAGGGAACATGGAGCCACAACTGTGGGCGCTATTAACTGGCCAGTGGGGTCGTGTCTTGTCAGTAAGTTTTCATACCTTGCAAGAGCTGACTTTGCTGGACTCTTACTTTGCTCCTTCTCTTGCACTGTCAACATAAAGTCACAAGGCCTTGATGAAAATGAAGATGCTCACAGAAACACAATCTCTGACCAAAAGCTCCCTTGTTGGATCAAGGATGTGAGTCAGGAGTATTTTGCTTCACTGCTTAAGACACTGAAATTTGAGTCTTGATGACTCTGTGGGCTCATAACCAGCCCCAGGATTGCTTGCATGGAGCCACTGGAAGTCTGGAGCAAGTTCCTGGGAGCTACCAAGTAGCTGACAAACTAGGAAGCATGATCTTTGACTCATCCACCCATTACACAACTAATCAGCACTACAGAGCTTGGGTGTTCACTGTGTGTCACCACACGCCAGAGCCACACCTCTCCATTGCTGGTATAGCTTGCCTGGCTGGCCTTTGAAGCATCAGAAGATGTTTGTTGACTTGAACAATCAGTGCCTTTTCTATTACCTAATAAGCTGCATTAAGACTGACATTCTTACTTGTCAGTCATTTTTCAGTGTGAGAATTTGGTTGTGGGCTCACGTCGTGTCTTGGGCAATTACTGTGGATTTCTCTGGAACCACCCCTGTTGACATGACTTGTACTCACACCTAGGATTAAAGTCTACTCATTATCAGAGGAAAAACACCTGTCCTCACAATGAACACAGCTAACATTACAGTCAGGGCACAACTTATTTTTCTGTGAGAAGTATCTCCCTGTCATCCAGGAACTCTAGACCTCACCATTATTCTGTTCAACTCCCTCCTTCCTCCCCCATTCTTTCCATGTCAGAAAATTTACCTCAGAATCATAAAAGTTGATACTGCAGATAAGGAAATAAAGCACAAGAAGGCTCATTTTACATCAAATAGCAAGTGAAATGGTCTTTTCACCCAACTACCACGCCCCCTCAAATGAAGAACTGGTGTAATAGGTGGCAGGAATGATAGGAAAGGTGGTATATACCTTTATTTTTCTAAAGGACTCTAATATTGCCTTGGAATTCACCAGGCTCAGGATTTTATGGAAATGGCAAAGTGAATGTTGAGAATGATTGAAGCAGGTCTATAGTACACACTGGGTAACAGCCCATGGTGAGTTCTGAACCCCAGCTCCAGCTCCTCTTTAGATGATTCTGGTGATGACCCTAAAGCAGAGGGGCAGATGAGGTCTAATTCTCTGTAGGCAGCCCATGTCTCCCCATTTCACACAGCATGCCCTGCACTGGGAGGTCTGCCTCTTTCTTTCTTTTTTTTTTTTTAAGATTTTATTTATTTATTTATTTATTTATTTATTTATTTGAGAGAGAAAGAGAGCACATGCGCATACAAGCTGGGGAAGGGGCAGAGGGAGAGGGCGAGAATTTCAAGCAGACTCTGGTGCTGAGTGTGGAGCCTGATGAGGGGCTTGATCTCACAACCCTGAGATCATGACTTGAGCCGAAACCAAGAGTCAGACACTTAACCAACTGAGCCACCCAGGCACCCCAAGGTCTGTCTCTTTCTGTAGGATCCAACTGCTACATGTCATCTTTCTGCACATGCTTGAAGGTACAGTGTTTGGATGCTGAGTCTGGGAATAGCTGAGTGAGGCTGGCGCCCTGAATCTCTTACCCAAAGTCTCTGAGTATACACTCTGCTGGGACTCCTCTTTTCTAGTGGCTGTATTCATTATAAATTGTGGGGGCAAAAGGGGGTTTTAAAGGCTCTCTGGCCAGAGTAGTCCCTTCCTGCTTGAGGTCAGAACTGAAAATGACTTCCCCATTTACACAGCGTTCTGGCATTTCCTATGCAACAGTACTGTCACTTTTTGCCCAATATCCCCTATTACATGGTCACAACCCTCTTGCACTCTTTCATTCATCAGAAAGGCAGAAGAGTTGGTGAATAGTTTGAGTTCTTCAGCTGCTAAATGTAAGGGATGTAGCAAAGTGCTATCTGTGGTCATTCTATGGGAAAAATCAAGGAAGGTTTGATGGAGGGAGATGCCCCCTACCTCTAACCATTCTTGAGCCAGACAGGCTGTTGGCTACAACACTGCTTACCCTATATCTTGGACTGAAGAGACTTTCAAAGATTGCTTCTTCCTCATTGGAGCTGTCCTTAACGGATACCTCCTGAAAGAAAGAGGATAAAAATAAAGTTTGCTACGTGTATATCTTTAGGATAAACTCCTAGAAGTGGAACATAGGTCAAAAGGCACATGATCTGTAGTTTTCATACTGAAAACTGTGCCGATTTATACCTCCAGCAGCAATGTATGAGAAGAGTGCTTGTTGTCCTATACCTTTATAAATAAAATGGGCTTTTGCCAATTTTATAGATGAGCAAATAAAATAAAGTTTGCATTCAACTGTGAAAAAATTCATGCTTGTATCACTGGAGACTCTTTGGCAGAAGGAGATCTGGATTCTGCAGAAGCTTCGTTGAGGTTTACTCATTATCACCCCAGGGTCCTGAAGAGAGGCTGGGGAGAGGGGGGGAGTGGGGAGGAGAGAAGAGCGGTACAGAGGGGAAAAAAAGGGGTGAAGAGGGTGAGGAAGTCAAGTAGGAGTAGGTTGGGCCAGCAAAGCTAGAGATGACAGTTCCTAGCTATCGGATGCATTCTTCTTCTCTCTCCACCTGACTTGCCTCCCTCCATCCAACACATACATTCCACCCAGCTGCTCCACATCTGTGAAGAGGTAGTTATGCTCTGGGCACTTAATCATCCCAATGCCATTCTTGGACCTCAGGATGGACACTAGACATGGAGGCACCCACTGCCCAAGGAGTCCCTGTCGAGTGTGCCAGGAAAAAAGGAGCTGTTTAGGCTGCACCGGAAGTCTTCTAAGACTGCATTAGTGATTATTTGGGATGGAGGACATGATCACAGGTGAGATTCTGGTCTAACCAAAAGACCTTGGGTCTTACTGCCAGGGGGGGAATAAAACCATCGGATCAAAAATTTTAATACTTATGTATATGGTTTGCACAGGGAAAGTTGCCAGTGGAAAAGCTAGTGTGTTAGCCTGTTTGGGTTGTAATATACAAAGTGGCTTATCCAGATTACCCTGAGTGTTGGTGGTTTGTGAAGCTACATGTTTTAAGTAAGAGCGACATCTTGGCCATATAACCAGGTCTCTGGTGAACCTATAAATAGCTCAGTAGCTAACCTCCCCAGGGCCTAGAACGTAGTTTGATAATTGGAAGGTACAGGATCCAGTGTGGGTCTGGCAACTGGGTGATGTCTACCCCTCCCTCAGCAGCAGGAGGAACTAATTGCTACTCTGGAGCTTCACCATCATTTGGATCCAGCTCCTCCATCCTTTCTTCTGCCATCTACATCTCCGCCAATGAAATACTCTTTACTCCACCTGACCTCACACTCTGCCCACTCATAGCTTCAGCTCATGTCTTCTTACTGCCTGTTCTCTGTGTCTTTTGCTCTTCCTATCAGTTGCTCAGTGCCCAATGTCTCAAATTCAAAAATCCTCAAAAGATAGAATCTGGTGGGTTCAATTAGTCACTGGAGTCCCTTCTGCTCAGTTTATAGACCAACGTCTAGGCTGGCTACCATTCCATCAGATGCTCATTCAGTTATGGCCATGCTGGAGGGGTCAACAGTGGCAGCATGGGATCCAGGGTGAGAGAGCCTTAGAAGGGGGTCATGGGTATGGGGCTTAGGTCATTAGACTTCTTTAGGACAACCAGACTAAATGCTTGGACTCACATCCCAGCTCCATGTCTTCTCATACGACAAACAAGCCTGTCAGCTGAGCAGGGATTTCTTGTACATGATCTTCAAGGTTCTTTACAGCCCTGACAATCTAATTTGGTGGTTATACCAGTCCGCAAATAACACATCTGCTCTTCCTGGTTACCAGTCCTTCCTCGTATATGATTGTCTCATTTACCTACCATTTGAGATAAGACATCAGAGACCATTGTCTTTCTTTCCTCATCACAATGGATTACATGATGCATCTGCTGATGTCTCTGATAGACTCAGCATGTTGCAATGCGGGAAGCACAGTGTTGAGAGGAAGGAATGCTTGTTTCCCGTTCCTGACACTGTCATGGAGAAAGCATGAGCAGACACATCCAGCCTGTCTCTCCACATAGTGCTCCCCAAGGGAGGAGGAGTGACCAACTGGAAAATTTTCTTTTGGAGCAGCTTACTCTCGGAAAAGGCAGATTCTCTGCTTCTCCATGCAGTGAACTTACCAGAACATATTCTGCCCCTCAGAGAGAGAAAAGACTACTATTTGGGGGGTAAATAGTAGGAAGTCTGGGGAGGTGAAGTCATGGTCTCCTTTGGAGCCATAAAACTAGTATTTTGATTTCTGTCTTTGTAAAATTTTACAATTATGTCTCAGTCACTTTGGAAGGTGGCTTAGGAGGGAAGAGTCTGGTCAACGAGCACCACCTTGTTTCCCAATAGATGCCCATCCTTGGGCCTGGATGTTTGAGAAAGTATGCCACACCAGCTTTGATACAGCCCAGAGTGATTTGCCTCAAGGGTCCCAAAGTAACCTGAGGAAAGAAGGACACCCTGCAGGGATATTGGCCTCCTACCAGGAAATCCCAGGCCCCGGACTCTATCCAGAAAGATGCTCCATTCTTCATTTTCTTCTGTGGCTCGGTGCAGTGGAAAATGTTCTGGGTTTGGAGTCAGAGGATTTGAACTCAAATCTCGGCTCTGCTGGTTACTAGTTGCATAATTGTACACATATGTAAGTCTACTGAGTCTCAGTTTCTCCATCTTTAAGATGGACCTCACGATACCTACTCAGTCCCTGTGAAGAGCTCATTCAATAAGGAAATAAGTGGGAACACGTTTGTTGACTCTGCAGCTGGGAGTGGTTGCCAACAATCCCACTGAGGACGAGTGCATGTGCTCTTCTCACCCACCCACCTCCCTCTGCTTTTCCTCTTGAGTTCTGGTGGAAACAAAAAAGATGCAATAGTTTTCTGATGACTATCACATTGCTAAGTTTTCTGTGAGCCCCTTCATCTGGAGCAAAAGGAGACCCGGGGCCTGAGCCAGGCCAACTGGGACTAAATCAGCCTGGCAGGGGGGAATTCTGAAAACTGTGGGGAATTCACTTGTCAGAATCCCTGGTGACTCTTATCATTTAGAAAATGAATATAATCATTCCAATCTCATAAAGTTCTCAGGGGGAATAAATGGGCTCAGTGATCAGGCGCATGATTAGAATGTTAAATGTTATGTCTCTTCTTTCCATTAAACACTGAGTAAGATGATACTCCTCAGAAACGTTTCTTATAGAAGTCACTTGCTTTGCAGAAAGGACCACACAACAAAGAAAGCTCACAGAATGTCAAGTTCAAACTCGAATCCGCACAGAGAACTGTCATGTGACATCTGGACAGACTTGAGTTTGATAATTTTTTCGAATACCAGAAAAATGATTAGTAGTGACTTTTCTTTTTTAAAGATTTTATTTATTTGAGTGAGAGAGAAAGAGAGCATGAGTAGGGGGAGGGGCAGAAAGAGAAGCAGACTCCCCGCTGAGCAGGGAGCCTGATCCCAGGACCCTGAGATCCTGACCTGAGCCGAAGGCAGACGTTTAACCGACTGAGCCACCCAGGTGTCCCAGTAGTGACTTTTAATATATTAAAAGTTGTGATTGGAAAGCCAAGTGAGTTCTTTGTCAATATTCAAACCAGGGATGAGACTTCTCCAACTCCATATCCCTGACCTAAACCCCCATCTGCTCCAAGCCTTGGCGTCCCACCTAGACTAGTGCAATGGTCTCTCCATGGGCCTTGTCTTGGCCTTAATTGGAACTTGTCTCAAGTTCCTCCTGAATAAAGTTTCCCTGCTGTTGCCAGTTGAATTTTTTCCCGACACACCACTCTGATGTCATCAGTTCCTGCTCAGAGACCTGCCCTGGTTCCGCAATCACAGCTTTTAAACTTGCCTCCTGTTCCTTCCTTTTGTGTACCCTTCACCCCTTTCAAATGGAACTAGCATCTGTATGGATCATTCAGTCACCAGGTGCAAGGGACAGAAATAGTCTCTGGATTTTGGGTAGTTTGCAGACTGATTGACAAGACCAGAGTCAGCCACATCCCTGTATTTCTAGAGCCCTAACAGCCGAGCCACACAGCTGGCTTTATGAGGAAAACACCTTGGTTGTTTCCCTGAGCACTAACCAAATCTGTGGTTTTTCCCTGCTGCCACTTCTGGGTCAGAAATTCAATTTTATTGCAACTGCCATTTCTGCCAGCATCTGTGACATCTCTTCAGCAAGAACTCAGTCTGGAGGGCTCTAGAAGCCAGAGTTCTGCTACCCTTTGGACAGAAAAAATTAAATATATATGCACTACTGTTTCCTTATATTGCTTACTTCAAAGTCACTGTCTCCGTGGGTAAGCCTTATCGATGGGGTCTGGATTACATGTTTATGCTACAGTTGACAGGAATGCTGGCAGAGTTCTTTTGGCTTTTACCTTGGGGTGGGGTGGGCTGAGATTTATAAGATGGCAAATTCCCAAAACATAGCGAGGGCGCTCCAAAATTGCTGGGCAGCCAGAAAATGTGATGAATATTTACGGTATAGTCAACCCTGTTTACTCAACATTAACCTATACCCTTCTTGCATACTTAAGCTTACCAATGACAAGTCTTCTACCTTGAGATAATGCAACTATCCTCCAAAAGAAAACAGACTTATCCTCTGTCCAAAAAGGAGACAACTCAAGGTCTCACCAGTTAGGGCACCCAGCTTCAAGTCCCGGATTTCTGGGTGACGCACATTCTTTCTCTAGTTTCATCTGGATTCTGGCTTTATATCTGGTAAGCTACGGATTATATTGTAAAATAACCACCAGCACCACAACTCTCCATATACATTAGTAAGCATATAGGAAAGAGGAAAAATAACAGTTATGACCCAGAAAGAAAAAAATACAAGTACATAATGTAGCATTTCCCCCCACTATTTATTAAATGGTCAGAGTTGGTGTTTATATGTCTTCTTTCCTCCACCATCCATTCTATGGTCCTCTGCCCTCAGTTAGCCTGTTGGCTGGATGATTCTATACTATTCTATAGCATTTTTTATTTAACTGCTACTGGGTGAAGAAATACTGGGAGGTTGTGAAATATTAAGAAAAATGTATATTGGTTTCTGTCCCCGGTTCCTGACTCAGACTGTACATTCTAAGCACTCAGAGCACTAGGAGCATCTTTTAGTCTACTGAGATGACCCTTGGTGGGCTCCTCGATAGGAGACGGTCACCAGAATGACCAGGCCATGATTAGAAGCTTGGAGTTCTCAGCTCCAGAGAGGGGAGAAGGGCTGGACATGGAGTTCATAAGTGATCGTGCCTACGTGATGGAGCCTCCATAGCATCCCAGTAGTACAGGGTCTGGGGAGATTCCAGGTTGGTGAACACATCCATGTACTCGAGGGTGATGCCCCCGAACTCTATGAGGACAGAAGCTCCTGAGCTTGGCACCCTCCCAGAGCTCACCTGATGTATCCCTTTGTCTGGCTGTTCATCTGTATCCTTTATCATGTCCTTCCATACACTGCTAAACATAAGTAAAGGCTTCTCTGGGTTCTGTGAGCCATTCTAACAAATTAATTGAACTGGAGGAGGGGAGCCATGGGACGGAGGCACAGGTGAGAAGCTGGACTTGTGATTGGCACCGCAAGTGGGGTGGGAACAGTCTCGTGGGGCTGACCCTTAACCTGCGGGATCTGAGGCTATCGCCAAGGAGCGTCAGAAGTGAATTAAATTAAGCTGTAGGACACTCAGCTGATGTCTCAGAGAATTGCTCGGTGGGGGAAAACCTCCACGTACCACGCTGTGAGCGTGGCAGGGTGCGGGCGCAGGAGACACACAGGACGAAAACCAGGTTTTTCCTTACAGAGACCTAAGGCTTTCAGACATACCTCCTCCCTGCCTCCACTGTATAACTGCAACCCTTTTCCACCTTGAAAATCAGGATAAATCATTCTGGTCAACACCATGACCCCCTTTCTTTCTTTCTTTCTTTTTTTTTAAATTTTATTTATTTATTTGAGAGAGAGAAACAGCACGAGAGGGGAGAGGGTCAGAGGGAGAAGCAGACTCCCCGCTGAGCAGGGAGCCCGACGCGGAACTCGATCCCGGGACTCCAGGATCGTGACCTGAGCCGAAGGCAGTCACTTAACCAACTGAGCCACCCAGGCGCCCACCATGACCCCCTTTCTGCCTGTTCTTCAAGTGATAAGGAAGAGCCCAAATGGCCAAGTGACTGGGTCAGCTTTTACTTCAGTGTCGTTTTTGTGTCCCTGGTGGAAACATTCCTCGTCTGGTAGTAAGATTCTAAACTAACAGAGCTCGTAGTTGGGGAAATGAGCATCAAACTAAGTGGTATATTAGATGCAACAGTGAAGATGCTACACCCACCATTTCATCTTTTTTCTTGCTCTGGATCCTGCTCAATCCTGGAAGGATTGGTCACACAGTAAAAAGGTCCAAACAGCATGCTTAAATGTGGTATACAGTGCCTCCCAAATCTAAAGACGTCTGCCAAACGAAGTGCCTCTTTCTTAATGGTAGAAGTTGCAAGGCACACCTACCCTTTCCTTTGAAACTGGTATCCCTAGCCTTGGGGCGCCTGGGTGGCTCAGTCAGTTAAGCATCTGCCTTGGGCTCAGGTCATGATCCTGGGGTCCTGGGATCGAGCCCCACATCAGGCTGCCTGTTCAGCGGGGAACCTGCTTCTCCCTGTCCCTCTGCAGCTCCCCCTGCTTGTGTTCTCTTGCACTCTCTCTCTCTCTCTCTCAGATAAATAGTAAACAAAAATCTTTAAAAAAAAAAGTGGTATTCCAAGCCTTGCACTATATTTTCATGGCATGCATCTCTCCCTTTAGTCACATCTGTATCTTCCCCAAGGTACCTAAAGCACCTGCTGCATCCTGGCCTCCAGGTTCTATCAGACTGATGTCATCCATATAATGGAGCAGCATCACGTCCTGTGGAATAGGCAGAAAGCCAAGCATGGACACAACTGTGGCACAGAGGCAGAGTCCATGTAATCCCAAAGCCAAACAGAGAAGGTGGACAGCTGTGCCTGCCAGGTGAAAGCAAATTAGCAACTAATGCTTTCTCCTTATTTGAATGGACACAAACAGTTACCACGCCCATAGTTGCACACCAGACGTTAGGAACTGGGCTTGTTTGCTCTAGTGAAGAGACCGCATCTGGAGAGGCAGATACAATTTGAGTCTCTACCTAATTAAATCTATAGTAATACTGTATATTTCTTTGAGTTTATCTGATGGCTGCATAGGCAAAACAGATTTGTTAAAAAGGGATACGAAAGGAACCATTCCCAAACAACCATAACCGCGATCAAATCTTTTTCGATTGCATACGCGTTTCTGAGAATCTTCCCGAACGTGTCATTGCTTCTGGTTAGCTCTCAGAGTGGGGCGGAGAAGCTCGAGAGCTGGGCTATCCAATACCATAGGCACTGGCCACATGTGGCCACCGAGCACTTGACACGTGGTTAGTCCATAATAAGATGTTCTGTAAGTGTAGCTTAGTACAAAAATAAGTGTATTAGTAAGTTGTGTATTGCTTTCATGTTGAAATGATACTATTTTGGATATAGTGGGTTAAATAAAAAATACTACTAAATTAATGTTACCTGTTTCTTTTTACCTTTGTAAAATATGGCCACTAGAAAACTTAAAATTAGATGTGTGCTCACGTTATATCTCTATTGGACAATACTCCTTGGAGTCTTAAGTTGCTTCTCTTGCCACAATAGCCCTCATGACAGGGGTCAGGAAGCTAACTTGGAAATTATGCTCATTGGCAATTGATCTGTTCCAGCTACACTCAACCACAAGACAGGTGGGGGTTTCACAGGGCCCCATGTGAAGCTAATTAGAATTAAAATATTTATCATCTGACCATGATAAGGCTGCCACTCACTGGTAATCCACAGAGGCATCCTAGTTTGCCATGATTTCAAAGCAAGAGGTTTGGAGATTTTCTTTCCCTCAGTATACATTGACGCTGATGAATAGCTGTCTCTTTGGAGAAGATCAGGAGAAAGAGGCACAGTATTATAAACCTGACATGTTATCATAGAGGCTTTTGTCAGGGATATGCACCCTTCCTTTCATTTAAGGGGCTCAGAGTTTCTGAAATAAATCTGGCCTGTGAATTGAGTGAGGACATGGGGTTTTCTATTGTAGTGGCTCAAGTATGATCTCTTTCCACCAGACTGGGGTTTTTTTTTTGGTTCCAGAAATCAAGTACAACCTTGTAGGAGGCTGCCCATCTGTTTCAGTTCTGGATCTTCTGCTTATTAATTAGATACCGTCAAAGAGACCATTCCGGTTACCACTGTAGTACCTTTGCCATGTGCATTAATCCTAGATATCAAGCCTCTGATGGTTAAATGCAGTGTTTGGCCTTGCTCAAGAGCCCTACCCTGATCCCACCATCCTTCCTGAAATCAGGAAGATATTTTCTACAGCGAGTCCCTCCCACCTGCATCTTTGGCCAAATACCTTTACAAAGATCCTTGCTCTCCCTGAACAAACGTGTTTCTCAATGGTTTGGCGATAGGAGTACATTGTTGATCTTTACTGGGAGATGGACCGAATTACCAATGATCAATGCATTCCCCAATCCCTGTCTTCCTAAATCTATTCCTTCCTTGCCATTATCCCAGAAATTTCTGACTTTCTGGCTTCATTTGGTAGAAACTACCTCTGAGGTAGTTTCCAGCCAGCCAAATGAGCAAAACAATCAGACGTACTCCCAGCTGTTGGAGCTAGTATTTTCATCCAGAATCTCTGGCCAGAATACCATCTCGAAAAATGCAGCCTAATCTTTAGTCACGTCCCTCTCTCTTTGGTCAAGCCCTTAATCTCACACACATTCGCCAGGGTTTTGCTGATAAAAAAATTAGCAAAGATTTAAAAAATTCCTTTTATGTCTTAGCCATCTTCCTGGTTCTGGGCCCCTGGGGACATACTAGGACATAATTCTAGTTATAAAGTCTGGAGATAATCAGAGATGATAAGGGTAGGGGCTGAAGAAACTGCCCCCCCCCCCCCCCCGCAGAGTAACTCCCGGGAGAAGGTCTTTGTGGGACCCCACCGGACAAGAAGGAAGAGAAGCTGCATCTGCCAGCAAGAGGCTCTGTGGGATTCTGGGTACTCTGAAGCACACAAATCCCCCCAAATCAATTCCTGGGGACCTACTTCCTTCTGGTCAATGCCGTAATGTTTGCAATAGACCTGACGAAGCTATGGATTCAGCTAAGGTTTTAATTTAACAAGCTTCAGAATCAAATTTTGAATATTAGGTGGCAGCAGGGAAAGCCAAGCTGTGAGTAGGAGACTTGAACAGGGAAATAAAGTTAATAGCACCAAAAGCCTGTCATATGCAGGAACAAACTGGAGAGTGGTGTCCTTGAGAAGTCAGGTGAGGGTAGGAAGTCAGATGCAGTGGGCTGTCATCCTGACATGGATTTTTCTTAGGTGTCAGCCTCTTGGGACTTTGGGAAGTCAGACCCTCATGAAGGCAGACTTAGGGTCAGTATGGCACAGAAAGGATTCCCATCTGTAGAAAGCGAGCAGGTTGTAAGTGGAACATTCCCACCTGACCTGCACAAAGAGAAAAAAGAAGTTTCTAGCCATGCCGTGGTCCTAAAGGTAGGGATGGTTTCCATAAACAAACAAAATTCCTCTTAGATTAGAGCAACAACTTTCCTTCTGGTCTCTGCCTTCAGGGTCATTAGCACTAAAAACTCTTTTATCTCCATGTAGCAACCAGAGAAATCTAACACACAAAACATTCGATGGCTCCCTACTGCCTTCAGGATAAAGCTTAAATTCTTTGTCTAGGATCTCAAGGCTTAGCATGCTCCTGCCCTGTCGTTCCATCCATCTTCATCTCATGGTCCTCACCTCCATCCCTACCCCTATTCTCAACCCTATTGCTTCCCAATGACCCTGAACTTCATCCGGGACTCTGTCACGGAGCGAGAGAAATGTTCTTTAAAAGCGCACGGCCTTCGGGGCGCCTGGGTGGCTCAGGTGGTTAAGCGTCTGCCTTCGGCTCAGGTCATGATCCCGGGGTCCTGGGATCGCGTCCCGCATCGGGCTTCCCGCTCAGCGGGGAGCCTGCTTCTCCCTCTGCTTCTCTCTCTCTCTCTCTCTCTCTGTCTCTCATGAATATATAAATAAATAAAATCTTTTAAAAAAAGCGCACAGCCTTTTAGGGCGCCTGGGTGGCTCAGTTGGTTAAGCAACTGCCTTCAGCTCAGGTCTGATCCTGGAGTCCCGGGATCGGGTCCCACATCGGGCTCCCTGCTCAGCAGGGAGTCTGCTTCTCCCTCTGACCCTTCCCCCTCTCATGCTCTCTCTCTCATTCTCTCTCAAATAAATAAATAAAATCTTAAAAAAAAAAAGCGCACAGCCTTCTAATGGGGTGGATTCTATCAAAACAAAGACCATAATCACCAGGTTTTTGCTAGTCCTTTTTATTTCTAAGGGAGAAATTGTTCCTTTTGTCCAACTGAGCATCTTGATGGGTTTTGGAGCTGAACGGGTGGGCCTGGAGCTAAGTCTGCAATCTGTAGCTAACCTGCCCTGTGTCAAGAGTAAGACGAAGGTGGCTAGGAACAAAAACAAGGATGGGGAGCTGAGAAGGTAAAGAAAGGACACCACTAGGTGAGAGAGAGAGAGAGACAGGCAGAAAGAGAGAGAGAGAAAGAGAGACTGAGGGGGTACTACTATTACCATCAAGAAATCCTCCGTGGGAGGATGGACAAAGGGCTTTGCGGGTCTGAGGAGCAATCTGAAGTTGTTTGTTGTGCCCTGTGGCATGGCACCTCAGCTCGTGATTTGGTAAACCTCAACAAAGCTTGAAACCATTTTTACTTCTCCATTTTCTTTCACGTCCCTACTCCTAGGTTTGGAGATAAGTTAGAATTTTAGCCAAGGCTACTGAACTTTCCCCTAGAAAAAGTCTTAGCTGATTCAAAAATTTCTCCTTATTCCATGCCACACTAGCGTCATCATTCAGACCAATACTAACACAAGGTTCCTTACATTTTTTTTAAAGATTTTATTTTATTTATTTGCGAGAGTGAGAATGAGAGAGAGCGCGCGCACATGAGAGGGGGAAGGGTCAGAGGGAGAAGCAGACTCCCTGCCGAGCAGGGAGCCCGATGCGGGACTCGATCCCGGGACTCCAGGATCATGACCTGAGCCGAAGGCAGTCGCTTAACCAACTGAGCCACCCAGGCGCCCACAAGTTCCTTATTTACCACAGTTTCCTTGAATTCTTTCAATTCTCCCATGCAGAGATTTCTGATTTATTTTCTTGAGTATTTTCTTGACTAATTTCTTCAGAGAACATGGCTGGTGTACTTTCTGAGGCCCTCTGGGTCCAAAAAAAATGCCTTCTTTTTTTTGCCCTCCTATAATACTGTTTTGACTGGATGTGAGCTTTTCTGATCATAATCCACTACCCCCCACCCCCAGCCTGCAGATATCATTCCTGTGCTTCCCAAGAGCCTCTGGTATTGCTAATAGTCCAATCCTGGCCTCACTCTCTTTCCTTTGTCAGTAACTTGCTCTTTCTGGCTGATGAGGGTGAAGTTCATCCTTGAAGCTCAGAACCTTCACCAGGATGCTTCTTTGTGGGTGTGTCTTTTCAATAAACCCACCTGGGCCCTTTAAATAAAAATCATGTCTTCAGGTTTCTTCTCTCTTCCCCTTTTTCCCAGGCCTCCTACTGTTAGACTACTGAGTCTTCACCCCACTGGTCCTTTACCTTTTGGATCCATGCATTTTCGCATTTAGAATGCTTTGTTTTGTTTTGTTTGGCGCTGGGTTAATTGAGACACCCTCCCACCCCCAAACACTAATTTGGTTTTTAGATGGAATCACTCTATTTCTACGTCGAAATTCTAAATTTAGAAATCTTGCCTTTTAGTTCCATAATTTCATTTGTTATGGTCTAATTCCATATTCTTGAAAGTTCTCGTTATGTTTTCCCACTCATTATGTTTTTTAATTGAATTTCCCCTCTGTTTCTCCCATTAATTCTGCCTCCACTTACCCACATCTTCTGGCCACTTGGTCTCTTTCCTGCAAATGACATGTTCTCTTCAGTTGCAATTTCTTTTGCCTGATAATTTGGCAAGTCAGCTGTGGAATCCCTCCAGTAGTGGTGGGCTGACTGCCACCGTAATATGGGCCAGCCGTAACAGGGACAGGAAGCCTGACATTTCTGTTGAAGCTTTGGGGGTGGGGTCTCCATTCTCAGATGGAAGAAAGCTCAATCTTCTTTCTAGCACCATCAGTGGAACCGCACCAGTATCTCCCAGACAAGATCACAGCAAGGATGTATGGCAGCCAGATTTGGACGCGTGCCTAGATTTCAAGCAACTAACTCCTAGCTGTGTCTGGAGTCTTTATTCTATGGCTGAGTGGTCCTAGCTGGGAGGGACTGAGATCAGAAGGGACTATATAACAGGGGTGCCTGGGTGGCTCAGTCGTTGAGAGTCTGCCTTCAGCTCAGGTCATGATCCCAAGGTCCCGGGATCGAGTCCCGCATCGGGCTCCCTGCTTTGCGAGAAGCCTGCTTCTCCCTCTCCCACTCCCCCTGCTTGTGTTCCCTCTCTCACTGTCTCTCTCTCTGTCAAATAAATAAACAAAATCTTAAAAAAAAAAGTGACTATAACAAGTTGTCATTTTCCCAGAACTCCCTGGGACAGCAGGTGCTGCAACTCAGCAACTTTGGCTCAATGTCTTTAGACACAGCAATGTCCTCTGCCACATATTTCCCCCCTTGGGCTAATCCATGAAAACAAAGTAAAAATTTTAAGTCCGAGCTACCCTGTAACAAAGTTCAAAATTACAGTTTCTAAGAAAAAAATATTTGAAAACTCTCTGTTAACTTTTCAATGTGTTTTCCTCTGCATCTAAGTTCCCACTACCTGGCCTCTTGTTTGCTGTTCTGTATGATCTGCCTTGTAGGTTCCCGAGTGTTGTGGCAACCTCTGGTGATTACACTTGCACGAGACCACTATCTGGTTCCTGATCACCATTCCACCATGTAGCGGAGGAGGTTCCCCCCACACCAAGCAAGGCTCAGGACACCAGCTGGGTGTCCCAGAGTTTAGCTCCATTGTGACACTATCTACTCAGAGATAGCATTAGATCTCACAGGGTAAGGTTTCAGTTCTATAGGACTGTTCCCCAAACTGCCCCCTCCCGCTTCCGAAGCTGGTCCAGGTTGTCACCTGAGCTTCTGATCAACTGGCTATAGATTGGAGTTTCCAACCACCCCGGCCTTGGGTTCCATTATTCTGCCAGAGCAGCTCACAGAACTCAGAGAAACATCTCACTTACTAGATTACCAGTTTACTAAAGGGAATAACTCAGGAATAGCCAGATGGAAAAGATACAGAGGCCATGGCAGGAAGAAAGGCTTGGAGCTTCCATGCTCTCTCCAGGCACGTGGATCTCCCCCAAATCTCCACGTGTTCACCATCCTAGAAGTTCTCTGAGCCTCATCCTTCGGGTTTTCATGGAGGCTTCATTATATAGGTACGATTAATTAAATCATCGGCCATTGGAGGTCGATTCAACTTCCAGGTGCTCTACCTTCCCTGAAAGTTCCAACCCTCCAATCACGTTTGGTTCTCCAGGCCACCAGCCCCAACCCTAGCTGCAGTCGGAGTTACCTCATTAACATAACAAAAGGCCTCTCTTCGTGTAGATTGTAAAGGTTTTAGGAGCTCTGTGCCAGAAAGGGGGGTGAAGATCAAATATATGTTTATTATTTTTTTTTAAAGTAGGTTCCACGCCCAGCACAGAGCCCAACTCGGGGCTCTAACTCACGACCCTGATATCGAGACCTGAGCTGAGACCAAGAGCAGGCGCTCAATCGATTGAGCCACCCAGGTGCCCCTATGTTTCTTATTATAAATCAAAGTATCTCAGCCACTTCACTTAGAGATCAAAAAAAATATGACCTAGGGGCTGAGCCTCAACTTTCCTGCCCACATGGACACCACCTTCATTCCATGGTCCTTGACTTGTGTGAAATGCATCCCCATGGTAATATAGCTCTACTGAAATGTTCCTTGAAGTGTCCCAGAAAGTGCCTGCATCAGAATCTAAGGGAAGCTTATAAAGGTATAGAGTTTTTGGCTTTAGGACATGGGAGTGGAGCACTGCAGTTGGTATTTAAAATAACTCTCATATGAGATGCCTGGGTGGCTCAGTCGGTTAAGTGTCCGCCTTTGGCTCGAATCATGATCCCAGGATCCTGGGATCGAGTCCCACATCAGGCTCCTTGCTCAGCGGGGAGCCTGCTTCTCCCTCTGCCTGCCGCTCCCCCTGTTTGTGATCTCTCTCTCTGACAAATAAATAAAATCTTTAAAAAATAAAATAATTCTTATACTAGTTCAGGAACCATGGAAGCTACAAAGCCATGCGGAAGAAAAGTCCCCTTCAGATGGGCAGGTCTAGAGACCTCAGCCTCCGTGCTAATTGCTGTCAGTGCAGAGAGTCAGGAGAGCACCCAGGAAACTCTCTTTGAATTATACAGAAAATTGTCCTATAAAAGAATAATAGCTGGAAACATTCCAGCCATTCCAGCCAAGGTAAAATTCCTTGAATGTTGCCCATGTCACGGGTGCACCTCATTCCACACAGGTGTGTTGTAATGCTCTGCTGTGAACACCAGGTTCTCGGCCTTCAGATTCTGTGGACATTCTTCTCAGAATGCGGGTCTGTGCAGTGGGGTCTTGCGATTTTCTGCCAGGCCTTGCAGCTCAGGCCATTGGCTCTGACACTCTGACAGTATTATATGGGCTACAATAGCACTATTTAGAATAGTTTAAATAAATCAGATTGATTTTCACCTTGAATGCTAGAATATTTGCTCTGAGCCATCAGGGGCTGAGGGGTCAGTCGCCCTACAAAAGATCATGCAACTCTCTCCATCAGATTGTGAACAATTCTTTCCCTCAAGCCTCGAAGGAAGAAGAACTGCTTTGTCGACTGTGTAACTAAGCTTTCATTTTCACTTAGTGACTTGAGATCCTTATAGTCACACACAAGGTTTTACTGAGAACGTGGCTTTTCAAATGCTGTCCTCCTTTTAATTCTCACACTGACCCTGAGAAGTCCATCACGTCGGTGTCCACTGAGGCACAGAGAATGTGTATAGGAAGCAAATGGTGACGCTGGAAAGTGGACCCAAGCAGGCTGGCTCCACAGACTGCATTCCTATCATGTGATTAGCTATAGGCCTCAGATTAGTGACACAGGCATGCTTATCTTTATTTGTTCATTCATTCAGGAGAATGGACTTTGCATCAGGTCCTAAGCCAGGAGCTTGGGACACCAAGTACATTACTGACCCTACCTGTCCTTGGTATTTCCAATTTGATGATGAACACAAACAACTATAGGACCAATGAAAATAACTAGTATTAGGTACTAGGGCGGACGTGCAGGGTGAGGCTGTGGAGGCAGACACAGGGTCCATAACCCATGCAGGTAAGTCACAGAGGAACTGGCACCTGAGTGGAGTCCCAAGGGCAATGTGGAGGCTGGAGGAATGGAGTTGGAGGAAGTAACAGGCACCGAGGCACAGAGCAGGAAAGAGCAGATGTCAGGGAAACGGCAGGAAGCTTACAGTAAAGTGTTCAATGTGAGTGGATTGGGCAAAACGGCAAGAGGGGAAGTGTCAGCAAGGATGTCACCTAAAATGGCCTTTCTGCCATGAGTAAGTCTTGGGCTTTATCCTGAAGGTAACATCAAGCCATTCAAATGTTTTAAGACTAGGAGTAATGGGGGCCAGGTTTTCTTAAAGGATAGTGGTGGCCTGGGGAGGGATGGCCTTGCCTGCAACTCTGCTCTCAGACCTGAGATGCAAGTTCAATCCACACAGGAGCTGCAAACCTCCTGCCAGACAGCACACGCGGCTAGCAGGAGCCCGAAGAGAATTATGGAAATGCTGTGTGCATCTCTATGGTGCAAATAACCAAAATGGACTTCAAAAGACAGAAAATGTGAACTGATTCGTACCAATGAAATAAACTACAAAAGGTTAGTGAAGTGCCAGGCCCATATAGTTTTATGGATAAATGCTTCCAAACTTTCAAGAACAGATCATTCCTGGCTAAAATAAATCATTCCTGGAGCACAGGGGGGGAAAAAACCCAACTGACTTTGCAGTTAGCATAACCTCCTAAAGCCTAGAAAATATTTCATTAAATACTAGCAAATAAAGTTCAGAAATGAACTTCTATCTGGTGATGTAAATTGTTTATTATGGTTAAGAGACAAGACAGGAATAAGGAAGCAGTAAGACCCTCCCTTAAATAAGATCAGAAATTCCAGTGGTTATAAATCATACATACAAAAATACTCAATTTTGCCAGTCATTTAAAAAAAATCCATATGTTGAGGGGCACCTGGGTGGCTCAGTGGGTTGAGTATCCAACTCTTGATCTCAGGGTTCTGAGTTCAAGCCCTGCACTGGGCTCTGTGCTGGGCGTGGAGCCTACTTTAAAAAAAAAAAAAAAAAAAAAAAAACTCCTTGTTTAAACAATGAGGTACAATATTTTCATCTGTCAATTTTAGAAAGATTCTGAAACTGGCCATTCTGTGTTTGAGCAAGGATACCAAACAACGAGGAGTTTTGCGTGCTTTCTCGAACCATTTCGGCAGCAACAGGTGTCAGAAGACTGGAAGGAAATAATACATAATGGTGGTTTCACGATTTCCTTTATTTATTTAAAAAAATTCAGATATAAGTAACAGACCATAAAATTTGCCTTTTAAAGTATACAATTCAGGGTTTTTTGTATATTCACAAGGTTGTGCAACCATCACTGCTGTTTTACCGCAAAACATTTTCATCATTTCAAATTCTTTCCAGACTCTTCCTCCCCTGGGATCTGCTCTCCAGTTAAAAGTATTCTGCCTTCACAGGCCTGGAAATGCCTCCAGCTTGGGAGGAGCCTGGCCCTGGACAGTGGGGGGCGGGGCGGGGGTCAGGCTTAGCACTCTCCCATCTGGGTCTCCAGCCAGTGGAGCCATTTCTTTCCTTTCCCAGCCACTGGAGTGGTACCATCTAAGAGGCTGAGTCAGGCTGTGAGCCAAGGCGGGAGGCAGGGGCCAAAGGGGCCAAAAAGGGCCAAAGCTTCTCAGGTCTGCCTGCTCAGAACAAGCAGAGCTCAGGCCTCACCCCAGAGTTACTGAACCAGAATCTCTGTGGGCAAGGCCGAGGCATCTGTATTTTTTTTTTTTTAAAGTTCTCTGGGTGGTTCTAACATGCAACCAACGTAGAAAAGCCCAATGTGAAGCCATCTAAGCCTGACTGTAGTGCAGGTAAAAAGGAAGATTTCAAAATTAACACTTGACAGAATTCTCCCAGTAATTCTGATTATGAATGGTGGAACATGTTATTTATAAAAATATAAAATAAAAAAAGGAAAGACAGTAAACAAAAATACATTATTGTTAATGTTTTGATTGTATTCAAATTTTTATTTTGAACAAAAAACTTAATACAATGATTTTAAATAATAAAACGTGGTATATTCTAGACACTTGTTGGTATTTTGTTTTTAATTTGGACTCCTACAGTTCTGTTGTGATGCTTCCTTCAACATTAAATTATTTCTTACCATATTATCACCACTCTAAACTTGCTAAACAAAGAATCACTCTAAGTGAAGCTTCACTTGAAGCTTCACTTTACCACAGAAAACACACACACAGAACAGTCATTTTTTATATTTACAAAACACAAGAAGTCTGTCCAGCCATTTGGATTTGTTGTTACATTGCCCATACTGAGATTAGCAAAAAGCTAACTAATAAGCAAGATTTCACTTCAGCAGTGCAAAAGATGGCATCAACCAAACTTCATTAAACAAACCAACAAATTACAAATTCAGTAAAATTCAACTTGTGTAATAGAGATTTAAAAAAAAAAACACAAAGTGGGTCACAACTAGACTGGTTTTCACTGTGCAACTTTCCTCAGGGAACAATACTACCCATTTCACATAGAAAGGAATATGCATCAAAGCCTTTGTTCATGAAAAAAATGCCCTCCAAACAAATTCGTCATAAGGCGCAAAAAAAAAAAAAAAAAATTTTTTTTTTTTAATGAAGCAGTTTGGCCCGGAGAAAAGCTTATACATAATGTGTATACATAGTATATGCACATTAATAGATACATTACAATTGAAACCAGGTATGTTAGTCATCAGACAATTAAATGAATTGGCTCAGTGTAGTGAAAATGTGTCCATTTTCTGTAAGTATGTAATTATTGCTGATATGCTACACGTTATGCTTTGACACAGAAACTGTAGTAACTTAGAACTTAAAGCTGCCATATTGCCGGCATCAGCCCTGCAGCAGGCGTTCATGTGGACAACATGCCATCCAATCCTGAAGAAAAAGCAAAAATTCCACTACAGAAAAAAAAAAGGCTTATGCACTGTCCCTTACATTTTTGCCTATTTTTTTTTTAAACAAAAACGAGTCCAGTTCACCACAAGTTAAGCACAACCTGACAAGCAAGTTTAGCGGCAGGATGAGGAGCGAAGAGTGAAAGACAGCATGCATTTACAACTAGCGCCGATCTAGTCCATTCTGTCATACAAACTGGAATACAAAAATCCAATTTAAATAAGACTAGACTAACTGTAAGAGTTAAAAAAAAAAAACACATACACAGTAGACTTAGTTTGATACTGATTAATTTTAAGAGGAAAACTCATCTTGTCCCCACTTAATACTCTACTGCAATTTATTTGATGGCTAGAATATTTACTTACTTAAAAAAGATATTAAATACCTGTATCATGAAATTACATTCTTTTTAACAATAAGACATACTGTGTAAGAAAATAGCTCATGTGTGAAATGTGTCTGAAATGCATTTTTCCTCACAACTATCAAAACATCCACTCACACTAAAACAAACCACCCCCCCCCCCGAAAAAAAGTTCAGGAAAGATGGGGTGCGGTCGGGTAAGGAGCAGGGAAGGAAAGGTTTACCAGCACAGTGATTAACAATGGTTCAAGACAGAACCAACAAGAGTTGGTCAAAAGGATGCCTTCAATACATGGCTACAATTAAAAACCCAACTCAACCACTTTTGGTTCATTGCAGTGAGACCAAAAAAAATCTCTCACAGATTCATATAAATACTAGACTCCAGCTCTTTTATTATTATTTTTAAAGTTTTCCCATTTGTTTTTGCAAGGCCTAGCTACCTTATTACAATTTATATTTGCTCTGCAACAACTACAAGAGGTAGGCATAGAGCATGAAAAAGTTTCTTAGTTAGTACCTCACTGTGGGCTGTTCACCACATACCTTTCACTTTAGACATGTAAAGGGATTACTTTCTAGCCTTTCCTAAACCCCAAAACAAAGCTGCTGCCAACCCATGAATGTTCTAAAAGAGTGGTACTCACAAATAAGAAACTTTCTCTACTGAAGGATACTGTCATAGTGTTTGTTGCAGAGCATTTTCATATATATATATATATTCATTTATTTTTAAAAAATAAACAAACAACAACAAAAACCAAACCCAGGTTCCTAGAACCAATTCTCTTGATTCACTACTTCCACAAAATAAAGTGTACCATTTGGCCAAGACTACAGATGTGTTTTTTTTTTCTTCACAGATGCAAGTGCCATGCAAAATAAATTAAAGAACAGATATCAAACATACATGTGATAAAACTACTGAAGGTAGATCTTTAAAAGCATTTATATAAACATAATTTATAATACTTCTCTTTTTTTCCTTTAGGTACAGTCACAAAGCTGTTGTCATACATCTAGAATTTCCTCCGCTGTGCCTCCACAGCGCAATCTGTAGCGACCAGTTCTCCAGCTTATGGTAGGGTCCCATAATGCCGACAAAAAAATGTATATTGTCATCGATTCACGGATGAACCAGGCTACTGCATAATCAAGTTTTGAGAAACACAGTGTGCCACCCTGAGGATTTAAAAAAAACAAAACAAAACTGACTGACCGACTGTTGAACTAGACAGTTAAAAAAATGAAATTCTTCAATTTCACTCTTTTAAATACACCACATAAAAATCAAGCCTGCTTCTTTGTATGATTTAACTGCCATACTATATCTGTTAAAAAGTGTTAATGATGAGTAGAAAAACCATTAAAATCATGGCTATCCTGACCTATTTTAGTTTGAATACTTGATTTTTGGGGGAGCCTTAATAAAAATCATTTTATTACATTATTTTTTGGGGAGCCTTAATAAAAGTCATAGTATAACTACCAACTGAAAGTTGAAAATCAAGTTGAGTTTTGCATCTGCATTCTACCAAGGAAAGTAATGTTTAAACCTGATATTAACCTTCAATGGGAAGCTAAAGAATGGCTCAGATAGATTTCTTCAACCTTTTCTAAATTAAAATAGTTTTAGTTCTACCAAATGACTGCCAACGTTTTCGTGCCTATCCACATACCTGGACACCCCTGAGTTGAATGTAGTCAAATATAAACCAGGCCAGGCAATGACACATGAAAAATACCATAATATCCCATCTGAATACATGGTGGGCTGCCCATCCGATAATTAAACTGGCAACAAAGCACTCTGAAATTGGCTCACAAATTATTGTAGCAGGAAGCATGTTAATTCGCAATTTGGTCCACCTTAAAAAAAAAAAAAAAGACTTTCTCTAAACAACAGCTTGGTTACAAGACTAATCAATTTTCCCCCATATGATCAGCTCTTTACCCTGTAATATAAAGGCCCTCCTCTTTAAAGAGTATTTAATGAATTTCTTTTCTATTTTTATTTAGTATATAAAAAAGCCTATAAATTCATTTGTATGGATTATAAAAGTCAAAATATAGATCAGCATATTAAAGAAATCAAATTCTCAACATCTTTTTAATTTTTTTTTTTTTAAGATTTTATTTATTTGACAGAAAGAGACAAAGCAAGAGAAGGAACATAAGCAGGGGAAGAGGAGGAGAAGCAGGCTTCCCGCGGAGCAAGGAACCCAACGTGGGGCTCCATCCCAGGACCCTGGAATCACAACTTGAGCCGAAGGCAGACGCTTAACCGACTAAGCCACCCAGGCGTCCCTCTTTTTTTTTAATTTTTTATTTAAATTCAACTTAGTTAACATATACTGTATTACTGGTTTCAGAAGTAGAATTTAGTGATTCATCAGTTACATATAACACCCAGTGCTTATTAGTCCCTCCTTAATGTCACCCAGTTAGCCCACCCCCCACCCACCTCAACATCTCTTTATTGAATGCTTTCAGGGTTATACAGCAAAGAAAATATATTTAGACAATAAGTTTATTTTAATAATGATGTTAAACTCTCTTTTCTGAAACTAAGCAAAATTTGACTTTTAGATATTTTAAATACCAAGTTAGATCATGTAAAAATTATTCCCCCCACCCTTTTTCTTTTAACCAAGTATAAAAAGAAAAAAAACAGCTGATTTACCTGATCATTCTGGACTGAAACTGGGAAATTGAGTAAGAGCCAGAGTTTTGCATTGCAACCTGAGTGGACATCGCAAACCTCCAGCCTCTGAAAATTAAGACAATTATAAAATGTACTAAGATGATGATGAACACATGCAGGCATGATTGACTATGCATTTACTCATCACTATAAAGAGGAAGCAACCATTGGTGTTCAGGGGGAGCCTAGTTCTCAGGATTAGCACCCTACTTGGGGTGTATCATACTTATGGATGTTTTAGCAATTACACAGGCCCATGACAGTACCATGTACAGCCTAAGGAACTACAACCCCTCCGTTTACAGTTGAAAAAATACAGACATTCTGAAAGTACTAAGTGGAGTGGGTTCTGTATTTCATAGTTTAGTCCCTGATCACTTACTCAACAAAACCAAAACCAAAAAACCACTAGCTCAAATGGGGGAGGGGATATCCACATGTTGTAGATATTCAACAAGAAATGCAAACAAAAAGTAGCATTATGTATCTCATGGGAAACACTATGAAACTATGAGCCACATGAATAACATCATGAAAGAATTTTAAAAGCATCCCTCAATTTTTAAAATCTTTAGTAAATTATCACACAAGGCAATGAAAACCCCTTTAAAAGCAAACAAGTATTTTGTGACAGAGAAATGTTATTAAGTCATTCTGTGAATCGTTAGGTGGCTTCATAGCAAAGCACCAAATAATCTACAGAGAAATTCCAAAATGCGAAATCATATTCTTTAAATTTTCACCTGCTGGCTTATGACTGCACTAATATTTTTAATTCTTCTAAAACACATAGAAATTTACATCTATAATAATGTAAATTTATAATCACAGAGAAGCTTCCTTTTAATGTCAAACCACATTAAAGAATGTAAAAGAATCAGGACATTTATTTTCTTCACTTATTTCTTTCATAACATATCTATGAATAATAGGAATTACTTTGTAAAATATTAACCTATTCTGTACTCACTAGCAAGAAATAAAATAAAATAGCCCCAAACCCATGGGTTTAAAAAATACAATAAACCAACAGAAGTCAGGTACTAAAAATACTATAGCCTGATGTAATTTAGTTTGCTTACCGGTCAGCTATGGCTTTGGCCATAAAGTAATCTTCAGCAATGTATTGAGCAAAAGCTATCAGCCCTCCTGCTTGATCTAACACATCCTTTCTCATTAAACAAGACATTCCCGTCACACATTTGAAACCAGTTACATTGGCAGAGATATATGACCTTGGATGAGAAGTTCCAAAATATACCTGCCAAAACAAAAGCAAGAACGTTTATGTATAATTAGAATGTTATGTTAAAAGTATGGTATTTATAAACATTTTTTTCCCTAATGAACTTCCTTTAAGTATGACTATCTTATTATTCTTAATTACCTGAATAAAAGTTACTACAAAATAATGTTTACATGTAGCAGGCAATCAGTAATTTCTTATTTGATTGACTATTTTTTTTCAAGACTTAATTTATTTTAGAGAGAGAGAAAGAGAGAGAGAGCACGTGAGCAGGGGGCAGGGGCAGAGGGAGAGAGACTCTCAAGCGGACTTTGCACTGAGCGAGGAGCCCAATGTGCGGCTCAATCCCACGACCATGAGATCACGACCTGAGCCGAAACCAAGAGTCAGACGCTCAACCAACTGTGCCACCCAGGTGTCCCTAGATTGACTATTCTTTTTTTTTTTCCCCAGCTTTGTTTTCTGTTTATTTTCTTGTTTTGGAAATTGTTCTTTAGTTTGCTGGAAAGCAATCCTGTTTATAAACAGTAGAACCAGTGTTGGAATTATGATTTTCTTTAAAACTATAACATATGATCTTAGGTGAACTTTTTTAAAAAATTTTTTATTGTTATGTTAATCACCATATATCATTAGTTTTTGATGTAGTGTTCCATGATTCATTGTTTGTGCATAACACCCAGTGCTCCACGTAGAACGTGCCCTCTTTAATACCCATCACCAGGCTAACCCATCCCCACACACCCCCTAGATTGACTATTCTTGTTACCACTATTACAAAGAAAATTATACTTCTAGGAAAACAAAGTGTATTCTACTCTCAGATAAATATTTTGTTCCATAAAGCTGCAAGATTCAAAGATTTATCCAAATAAAACATAACTGGGATATAAAATAAGTCAGGTAAAAATATCACTCACTGACATGTCAAATATTAACAAATATTTTATATAGCCTACTATTAAATGTTCGTGTAATGACACATACCCACACCTACATATACAAGTGTATGTACGTGAATATGTGTACTCACACATGCATACATACATACAAACACCACCTATAGGTATATCAACCTACAGGACAATCCTATTTTAATCCCTTTCATAGCTAGCTGCTTCCTGCCCCTGTCACTGAGCTTTTTCCCAATTTCCCCAAGGTTATTTTTCAATGTATTTTTCATAAACAGGGTAGATACTAAAATTCTGTCTCCCATTTTACTCCCCCTTTCCCTAGATACGCTTTGAAGTCATGAGCTATGGAAGTTGCTAAATTAGTGGTAGAATAAAATGGTCATCACCCTAATTATTAGACATAAAACATTATTATTTACATCTGAGATATGCTGCCTTTCTCAGTTAGCTTGAGAGGAGAACGGTGATTTTTCTCAATGGCAGGAGTTATGCACACAGCGTGGAACAAGAGAATTATCAGGGGTGATGAAGAAGATGATTCTTGCTACCTACCCTATGTCCAGACTGCAGGGAAGCTTTGGTGTTTGTGGGACTGAACTGAACCAAATATGTAAGACCAGAAGCACACATCTTAATTCCTTAAGCAGTTATTATGTGGGGCTTTAAGAATGAGGTGGAAATAGGGACTATGTCAACGGCTCCCAGGATTTCTTTACAGACTGGAACAATCCCTCCTTTTCCATTCACTCTAAGTATGGCAAAAGGGGCCTTTAAGGATTAAATTTAACCTGAGGGACTGACCGTGATCTAGGAGGTGTTTACCACTGCCATATACATCAACTTGGGTATTTCTAAAACAAAAATACAATGTGGCATATCAGAATAAAAAGTATTTTATTTTAAAGTAGCAGCTCAGAGTTTCTCTTAATAAACAAAAACTCTAGTATTTAAAGATTTTAACAATTTCTTGCAATAGGACAAATATATTCATAGGCAATATTAAGAGCTCATGGCTCAAATTGCCAAAGGTTAAATTCCACTCACAATGTACCTTTACCCCCTTAGATCTGCGGTAATCACAAGACCGAAATACAAAATAATCTAAGTGCAGATATGCTTAAAAGCAAGTTGATATTTAAAAGGCTACACCCGTATGTCCTTCCCTGATGACATTAAGGCAAGTTTTTCTTCCCAAATGTGTACAGCACAGGAATGGTTAAATCAGGTACAGAACATACATGATAGACTGTGACACAGCCAATAAAAATCACTTTTCTAAAAAGTTATTAATGATATGGAGAAAAGCTAATGAAGTGACAAAAGTCAACTTATTTTTAAAAAGCACATAGAAAAAAACAGAAACTTCCTCTAATAGGTAGGGTTATGGGTTTTTTATTTTTTGCTTCTTTCATTTTTCCAAAATTTATAGTTCACATTTCTGTTATAGGGTGAAGAGAAAAGAAAAAAAAAAAAAAAGGAAAACCCAAAATAAGTTTCTCAGGTTAACTTTTAGAAATCTGTTTCTAAAGGAAATCAAACAGGGGTGCCTGGATGGCTCAGTCGGTTAAGCGCCTGTCTTTGGTTCAGATCATGACCTCGGGGTCCTGGGATCAAGGGTTTCCCCCCTGTCAGGCTTTCCTGCTCAGCAGGGAGTCTGCTTCTCCCTCTTTCTCTCCCTCTGCGCTCCGCCCCCCCGCCAAGCTCCAGAACGCTCTCTCTCTCCTCTCAAATTTAAAAAAAAAAAATCTTTAAAAAAAGTAGGACATCAAATGGATTTTATAATGATTTGTATGAATAATTTTCCCTTTTTTGTATATTTAAAATACCCGGGGGATGCCTGGGTGGCTCACTTGGTTGAGCATCTGCCTTCGGCTCAGGTCATGATCCCAGCGTCCTGGGATCGAGTCCCACATCAGGCTCCCTGCTCAGCGGGCAGCCTGTTTCTTCCTCTGCCTGCCAATCCCCCTGCTTGTGCACTCTCTCTCTCTCTCTGACAAATAAAATCTTTAAAAACTAAAATGTTCTGTGATATTTAAAAAAGGTTCTTTTCAGACTGGATCTCTGAAGGAATTATATGCCATGTGCTTTTATGTAAATCAGTAGTCTAGAACCTAACTCTAGAACTGAGAACAAGAGCCATAAGGAGAAAGAATACACTCTGTTCAGCTGGTGATGAGACCACAAGAGGTTTCCTGTGCACATTCCTTCTCTGCCAGAGGGCAGTTAAGTTCAGCTGTGAGTGATTCCAGGGGCCCAAAAATGTCTTCACTAATAAAACAACTATTCTCATCTTGAGGATGTCAGTACCTAGCAGGTTAAAATAGACTTAATCACAGTTAACTGTGGGTAGCTAGCTCACCCCAACTCTCAGACTTAAACTAGTCTCAGGTTTCTGGTAGATGAGGGATGTGACAATAGGAATATTACATATGACCACCATACTTACCTGTTCTAATGTGGCGGCAAAGCCCTGTCTGTCTGCTACATAAGGCAGACCATGAACCAGGCCTACTTTCTCTGTCATTTGGTTAACCATGTCAGTGAGTGTGTCTGGAATTACTACAATAAAAAAAAAACAAAAAGGTGGCAAGGGAGAGAGAGAAAAAAAATTATTTTTAGTAAAGTGTCCACTAATGTGAAACGTATTTTGTGAGCTATTATCCTTTTTTTTATATTTGGATCTAACAGAATCATTCTCAATCACTTTTCTAAGTAGAATACACATCTCAAAAAAGACATAATACATGATAAGCTAATTTACATGATACATTTTCAGGCTAATATATACCTAACGTGTACCAGAGACAGGATGTACCTTGAAAATGTTACTCTCCCTGTTTCAGAACCTCCAAACTGAACTAGAGACAATGTGTTCTAACAGAAAAGGTACAGGAGCAGAGCTCTAAAGGACCTCGGTCCTTATGTTGGTTCCCGCATTCTCTAACCATAGGAAATGAGCCTCCGCTTTCTTACAGGGTATCCTATCTCCTAAAACCGCTAATGTGAACTGAATGGGATGATACTTGACAGAGATGTGTACATGTTATGAAAACGTAACAAATATATGAGAGAAAAACAACTGAACATAGCAAACACGAAGAATGAACATAATCTCTGACCACGAACTGAGAAATCTGTAATGATTCTAATTAGGCATGCCACACTTCTATTAGTTTCAAATCTGCATTTTAAGCTAATAAAAAAATTTAAATCATTATCCCCTCTTCAAATAGCAAACATCTCCTATCTTTTTACATGACTTTATTTTTATTTCCTTCAAGTCTTATGAACGAAATCTACTCTATGAAGTGTACTTGGACCTTAAATACAGTGGTTCTCAACTGCTGCCCTGCAGGGGACATTTTGCAATGTCTAGAGACAGTTTTTGGTTGTCACAACCAAGAGGTGTTACTGGCATTCAGTGTGTAGAGGACCGGGATACTCGCTGATCATCCCACGGGGCGGCCTTGGCAACAAAGAGCTATCCAGCCCAAAATGCCAAGGTCGAGAAACTTGTGGTAATTAGATATAAATATCTGAAAATGCAAAACTGCAAATTATAATTTCAGTATATAAATGCCTTCCTACTAAAATAAGCCATGTATGTATTTTGGTAATAGATTCACCTATTAATTTTTGTGAACTATATTTTGTGTGAGATAGTATGTTATTAGTGCCACAGACTACAGTAAAAGATAAGGGTTACATAAACAAGGGAAAATTTACAACTATGAAAAATCTTGTAGAAGAGGCTATAAAATGGACGACGACTTTTTCTTAATAGCTGGAATTTTCTCTTTTAAAGCAAAAATATTTTTATACATGTAACATTCTAGGTTAGCATTACAAAATTCCAAATCTTGGTAAGTATAACTTGACATTTTACCATGAAATAAGATGAAATAAATTACTTTGTTAGGCAAATAAAAAGGATTGATAAATATATTTTCAGACTGCTTTTGGCATTTTACCATCAAATGGACAGTTGTGTGAAATAAATAAAAAGCAGCTCACCTCTTATTCCACTATCACAAATCCATATCAGATCATACTTTGCAACTTCATATCCTGGCATTAAATTATTAATTTTAGGATTAATGCCAACTTTTTTGCCACCTAAAAATATAAAGGTGCAACAGTGAAAAAGATTCATGCAATATTGAAAATATTTTCTATCATACAGATATAGGGTAGGGAGAAGTGAAAAGTACTTTTATACATAATAATTTAAACAAACATACTTTATCGTTATGCTTTACATTCCTTATTATTCATAACATATTTAGAAAGAAATTGTTCATTCTCAAAGAGAATTAGTTTCTTTGAAAACGTATTATTTTCAGTTTTTTAATTCTTAAATGCATCAGTAGTATGAATCAATGTTTAATGGCAAATCTCTCTCTACAAGTCTTCAGAATAAGCCTATAGGCTTTCAAAAAACATTTTTTTAAAAATATATATATTCTTTTTGCAATATCATAAAAGTAAATTCTATCGATCACTCCCAATTACAGCAATATAGAAAACCCCCAGATTGAAAATATTAAAGAAACAAAAAAACAGACTCTCATGTCTGATTGAGAAAACAGGGTAACTGGGGAGGAGTAGGGGTTTTTTGTTGTTATTTTGTTAATCCCAGATATGAAAAAAACCTGTGTTTTTAGTACTTAAGTTTTCTCAAAAGGATATAAACATATCCTATCACTATTCCAACATGCATAAAGCAAACTTGCTAATAACTTCACTCTAGTTTAATACAAAGATTGCTCATACTTAATATTATTAAAGCAAAGGGTTATTGCAGAAGTAAGTTGTTACCTACCAATAAACAATCTAGCATCAACATTTGGATATTTTCCAAGAAGCTTCTTACATACATCAATGGCTGGATCATCATGATCTTGTACACAAAGGAGGACTTCATACTAGTCAAAGAACACATTTTATGTAAATTAATCTCTTACAAAAATAAGCACATTATTAGTATTTGCTGACTGATAAAAAGGCGTTAGGAAAAACAAGCAATTGTACACACACAGTTTAAAAGTTAAGAGAGTACTCATAATGGATGCAAACACTTATGATATCAAGTGTTGCTTTAATCGAGATCAGCTTCTCCCCGAACAGGGGCTTATTTGCAAGCAGAAGAGATAATGAAGGGCCTGGCAGCCCTCACAGCTGAGGGCCATTCCCAGATAGGCATGACCTGGTAATTAAACTGGATCTCAAGCTTCTCCATGGCTCCGAAGCTTTACCAAATACTCACAAGGTGCCCAGCAGTGTAAACGCAACATAGAAAGCAAAATAAACACACCCTCTGTTCTCTAGAAGCTTGGTCTCTGAATTTATCATTTCATGAAGGTGCTATCAATTACGTATCAACTCCCCTTATGATCAATTTAAAGGGCTTTCCCAAACTCTTCGCATGGAAAGGACAAAGGGAGTTTAGATTTTTGCTGTACAGTAATTTCTGAAATAAAATAGAATTTGACTAAAAACCTATCATCCTGAAAAGCACGGTTAGCCTTTTAACAATGAAAATACCCAGGGTTCTGTTTTGCTCAGTAGGTTAGGGAGTCATCTCTTTGCCCTTGACTGGTTTGGTCCGTTACCCTGAGGTATGTATTTAAAGAAGAGACTACTGGGGGCGCCTGGGTGGCTCGGTCGTTAAGCGTCTGCCTTCGGCTCAGGTCATGATCCCGGGGGTCCTGGGATCGAGCCCCACATCAGGTTCCCTGCTCAGCGGGAAGCCTGTTTCTCCCTCTCCCACTCCGCCTGCTTGTGTTCCCTCTGTCAAATAAATAAATAAAATCTTTAAAAAAAAGAGAGAAGAGAATACTGGGCCCCACTCTTACTTCTGAATTAGAACTCGACTCGGGGTGATTCTGACATGTAACCAGGTTTATAAAATCTTGAGCTAAACTTTAAGTTACCATTTAGTAAACTACTAAATTTTTAAAAAGTATCTGCTTTCACATACAAAGATGCTACTTCAATATTTTATGGGGTAAGTATTCTAAGTAGTAATTTTTTTTCCCAGAAGTGCTGCTAGATTCATGCTGACTCCGCGACAAATTTCCTACCAATCTTTTTCTAAAATGGGGTTGGCATTTTTAAGCAAAGGAGGGAGGTTAATTATGTCCACGAAAAAGATAACAAATCTGTGGGTCCTAAAAAATAAAAAGAACTAAGGACATAACTTTTTAAGTGTCTAACATACAGGGACTAGCCCAGGTAAAGGGGAAACTCAGCAAAAACTGGCAATATGGAAATTGGTGGCTGAGTATGAAAAGGGGCCAGGACTAAGGTCAAAGAAGGAGGTAATACGATTTTTTAAGTGCAAAAAAAAATGTTTTCTCAATAATTAAGTAGAGGGGTAAACAATGTATACTTCCCTCATACTTTCTACCTATTATTATTATACATTCTATCAACTATCTACCTTTAATGATGACTGACCAAAATTGCCACTCAGGAGGTATCAAAACCAACTTTACAACTACCCAGTCTTCAGGGATGGGAAGGAACCACTCTGGCCCATACCCTTGATTTTCCCAAAGGGCTGACTCTTAAGTCCTATAAAGCATCAGTCATCCTCACAACCTGACTCTAAAAACAATGTTTGGCTGAATCAGCCAAAAGGCATTGACCTTAATAATGAAGATCAGAAAGATCAGAAAGATCTTCATTATTAAGATCTTCCAAAGGGTAAAAGTAACAATTGGCTTCCCTACTAGAGCAAGCTGTTCAGCCAGGCTTGCGGTAAAGATTTCCTTGTTTTTCCAAACACCACACGGTTTCTTGAATGCTTTTATAATTTATGCTGTTTTGCAGGCATGACCGAATACAGTGAAAGGAATATTCATAAGTGATATAATTCCATAAAATATAATCAAAAAGCTTTGTAAAATATATGTTCTAGAAATGATTTCAAAGGAGGCAGAGTTTACCTTTCTTCAAACGCAAGGTTTAAAATTTTTATTTTAGGGGCACCTGGGTGGCTCAGTCAGTTGTGTTCAACTCTTGATTTCGGCTCAGGTCATGCTCCCAGGGTCCTAAGAGCTGGAGTTCCATATGGGGCTCCCTGCTCAGCAGGGAGTCCACTTGAGATTTTCTCTCCCTCTGCCTCTCCTCCCACTTGTACTCTCTAAAATAAGTACTTAAAAAATTAAAGTTTTTATTTTTGATTATACCTCTTAAACTTAATTTTAAACAAAAATCAAAAACCTCCTGATTAGCCAGGGTGCAAATAAAACTCTATTCACATTATCTAAAAAATGTTCAGACTCTTATTAAAAAACACATAACTGGGGCGCCTGGGTGGCTCAGTTGGTTAAGCGACTGCCTTTGGCTCAGGTCATGATCCTGGAGTCCCGGAATCGAGTCCCACATCGGGCTCCCTGCTCAGCAGGGAGTCTGCTTCTCCCTCTGACCCTCTCCCCTCCTATGCTCTCTATGTCATTCTCTCTCTCAAATAAATAAATTAAAATCTTTAAAAAAAACCACATAACTTTTGCTTGTTTCTGATATTGAAAATGAAACTCATACCAAATAGGAGGTAAGCATTTCAAGTATTTTCTACAGTATGAGATTTTAACCAGGAGTTCATTTTTCAGCTATGATAATCACCTGTGTCTTCAGTTTGATCAAACATTTTATTTGCTAGGAATCTCTGTATTAGAATCGTTAAGTCACTCCAACTACCCTGCAACTGGCAAAACACAACATTATCAAATTGGTTAAAGGCTTTCTTAGTTAATACCAAAAAAAAAAATTTCTGAAATGTTTTTTAAAGACTGTGTTTGTTTACTTATTTAGACAGAGAGTGCCTGAGTTGGCAGGGGGGGGTGGGCACAGGAACAGAGGGAGAGGGACAAGCAGACTCTGTGCAGAGCCCAATGTGGGCTGAATCTCACGACCCTGAGATCATGACCTGAGCTGAAATCAAGACACGGGGGCTTAACTGACTGAGCCACCCAGGTGCCCCTGGATATTTTTATATTATCTAAAGGATCGGGCATAAGTATGTATCTTCAAAAACATAAAGTTTATTTAAAAATATTTCAAGATAACATTTACTTTATAAATCTGAAAGGGCTATAACAGTGAATTCCATTATAAATCAGTGTATTATGAATACATAAAGTCTAGAAATAAACCCCAGAGTAGTTTAGATAAGAAGGTTAGTGTTCCACAACTCTTTGGTAAGGTTACTATACAAATAGCTAAACTGGCTAATTTTCCCTTTTCCCTTTCAAACAGTGCAATGACTAAAAAGGCTGAGAACAAGAGAGGTGTAGGAAATCCACAAACTGGGATTCAGCCCTTTGATATTTAAGAACTGAATATCTGAAACAGCAATAATCATGAATGCTACTTTTCAATTTTTACAAATAAACTCAGATGCATACATAATATTAGGTTTAGGTATATAAATAACATTAGAAAAACCTCACTGATAAACTTTGCACTATAGCAAACAAGATAAAACATCCTTTAAAAGAGAAAACTGTTTTAATGATATTAATCATATTGCATATCAAGTAGAAATATCTTGAATTGTTCTATAAATAACTACACATTTTTACAGAAAAATTTTATGATGATATTTGGATCACAGAATATGAATTTTCTATAATAGAACCGATTTAAACCCCAAATGCCTAGAACATTCTCTGGCATGGAGTGATTAATACACTTATTAAGTTAATGCATTTGTCCTTAGGATAACTTTTGAGTGAAAGAAAGATGCCAGGAAGGAAATGTTTCATAAGAACACAGCTCTGAATTCAAAGTCTGGACAAGTAATATTACGTACTTCTCTATTTTCAAGTAATTGTCTATACAGTTTTCCAAATTTACTTGGCAAATTCCTATCTTGCAGATTCACCACATATATTGTGCTTGGTCTTTTGATAACGGATTCGATTTTCTGTCTTCTCTAATTTGTTTAGATCCTGTTAAGGGTAACTACACTACCAGCAAGAAAGAGTCCAAACATGGCACCGGACTTGTAACATTTTAAACCAATTCTGTATTTGCAAAAAACCCACCATTATTACCACAGCCTCACTCTGGTAATAACTCTGATCATTTAATTTAAAAACTCTTCATATGGCCAGAATTTACTAACATAAAGCTGTCAAGCCATTTGAGACAGATGGCTGCATCTTCCCTCTGCGGCTAAATCTCTCCCTCAAACGCCATCTATGCTGACATCAAGCTGAGTGCTCAATATTGCAGAAAATGAACTGTATGGCTTTTTCATTATGTTTTTCTTCCCCCAAGGAATAAATATCAAAATAAGTGGAGGGGCGCCTGGGTGGCTCAGTCAGTTGGGCGGCTGCCTTTGGCTCTGGTTGAGATCCCGGCATCCTGGGATCGAGTCCTGTGTGGGGCTCCTTGCTCAGTGGGGAGTCTGCTTCTCCTTCATCCCTCTGCTGCTGCCCCCCCTGCTTGTGCTCAACGCTCTCTCTCTCAAATAAATAAAATCTTAAAAAAAAAAAAAAGTAGATTGGGGTTCCTGAGTGACACAGATGGTTAAGTGTCCCAATTCTTGGTTTTGGCTCAGGTTGCAATCTTGGGGTCCCAGGATGGGGCCCCAAGTCAGGCTTCGAGCTCAGTGCAGAGTCTGCTTAATAAGACTTCCTCTCTCTCTGTCCCCCACCCCCCGTCCATGCGTTCTCTCTCTCAAATAAATAAAAATCTTAAAAAAAACAAAACAAAACCCAAAATAAGTGGATTGACAAGATATGTAAAGTACAGAAATCTTTCAGGGCAATTAGTATAGTAATGATTCTCACCAAAATTTAAACCCAGAAATTCAGAACAAGTACCACCAATAAATCTTGCACGTGTCCAAAATTAAATAAAATTTCTGAACTTCAACATGTTCTTTTTCCAGAATGGTCTATAATGTTCGGAATCAAATCAGGAGGAAAACCCTATGTCCAGAATGAAACTGGACATACTTCTGGAAAACAATGTTCACACTCGGAAAAAAGCCAATAGTAAAGTTTGCTGGGCCTGGCAGTCACACAGATGTCCCTTTCAGGACTACATGCTTCCTGGGTGACACAAGCGACTTGTCTGTTCATACTTAGGTTTGTGGAATTTCAGCGGTTTAACTTCAGTTTCTTGTGGAACATTTGCCACTGGGCTTGGTCTTTTAAAAAGCCAATAAAATGCCATGAGGTCCGTTTCCTTTAGATTGCAGGTCCCTAGCACTTTCCCTCCGCTTTCTATATTTTCTATTTACACAGCTAACAAACAGTACTTTTATAACTAGTAGAGTTCTGAAAAAAGAATAAAAACAATCTCATATATGTGGTTCCTCATTTTATAATAAGTATCAAAACAGCTTTCTCTGCAATCAATTTAAATACCTCAATGACATAAGTGCAAAAAGAAGCAAAAACTAGAGCTCGAGATAATCTCAAACTGTAATAAAAAAACTCCATTCATTCAGAAGAAATCAATTATTGATTTATCCCAAATGTTCAGGATTAATGGATACATATGTTCCTGGGTTATTTTTAGAAACTCTTTCTACAATTAAAACCCACACTAACTTCCGCAACCAATTCAATTCCATCATCTTTCAAGGACCCAACATAAAAGTTCCGTAACTAAGTTCTCAGGGTGGGTGACTGGGGAAAGGGTGGGATGAGGATTAAACAATTAAAATGTGACATCAAGGGGCGCCTGGGTGGCTCAGTTGGTTAAGCGACTGCCTTCGGCTCAGGTCATGATCCTGGAGTCCCGGGATCGAGTCCCACATCGGGCTCTCTGCTCAGCAGGGAGTCTGCTTCTCCCTCTGACCCTCTTCCCTCTCGTGCTTTCTATCTCTCATTCTCTCTCTCTCTGAAATAAATAAATAAAATCTTTAAAAAAAAAAAAAATAAAATAAAAAATGTGACATCAAGTTTCACAAGGATAAATGCATGATTCTGGCTTAACAATAACCAATGAAAATATTTAATAATGAGATTTAATAATAACCAATGAAAGTATTCATTAAAAAATTCTCTTTGCATTTACTTACATAATGCGAGGTTTGAAAACCTTCCATTTTTCTAATTAATTTTATTTGTATCATTCTTTCTAAATTACAAAAGGACACTTTTGGCACTTTTAGTTTAAAAACATCAAGTATGTATCTTATTTCTAAAAAATTACATATTCAATTTATTGGATAGATACTGCATGCATATATACACACACACACAGAAGAAAAATACGTAATTGTTTTGCTTCAAATTAGCTTCAAATACCCACTTCCAAACTTTAAAAGCACTAATATAAAAACAACACTAAAAAATAACCAATTATACTTGTGTCCACATACTTAAGAGGTGTATTAAGGCTATTACATCTGTGTCTTCTCTATTCCTTTCATTGATGCTACCGAGAAAAATACGGGCTGAAAGAAAAGAAATAAGAGTGTCACCCTAAGAAATGTGGTGTGTGTATTATTTTCCTTCTCACAACCTGAAATACACTGTCCTAAAGAAATAGGAGGGGAAGGGTCTCCAAGTGGCAAAAACTATGGACAAACTGAGACAGGCAGGGTAAGAACTGACCCAAGTAAATAGGGACTTGGAGGAAAATTCAAATGAACTGAAAAATCAAGCAGGTAGAAATGTAAAGACACATTCAAAAAGCGGTGTTTCAAAGACGCAATTTAAAAAGCTGCAATAAAGCTAGATACATAATCTCTTGATTTAGTAAGTTCTCCTAAGAAACTATAGGTGGAATATTAAAGGGAAGAGATAAAAAGAATACTGTCATCTCAAGAAAACCGGGAGTTCGCCAAAGAAGAATGTTGAGTTCACAGATCTACAGACTGTATAAATGACACGAACAGTACAATTAGGCATTAAAGCCTAGAAAGATAAAGAAATTAGAAATTAGGTATGAGGAAGCCCCATCTTACTGCTAATTGTAACCTATTCTTGGCTCAAAAGCCAGATTTCTCAAGGGAATTTACATTTACTTCTAGCTCTCCCGAATCTCATTTCAGACCACTAAACACTGTTTTTTCTCTCTCACTGCCTTTTCCTCCTGTCGTTCACATACGACTCTCATGGAACAAGATTTTTATATTTAAACTATCAGGGACTTAACAGGGTCTGAGTTCCAGGAGGTCTACTCTGGGATTTCTAATTCAGATGGACATGCAGGTGGTTACAAGGTTACAGAAGGAATCTGCACCCCTTCCTCTACCCCAATTCTGTCCTGTAACTGCTCCTATTACAGCATCAATTGTATGAGGCCAACATCATCATGCATTTTTTTAACACCTCTACCTTTTACAGTCAAAATGCCTCTTTAAGGGTTTACCATGAAAGAAAAGCAAAAAAAAAAAAAAAAAACAAGAAAGAAAGAAAGAAAGAAAAGCTCTCACCCATTCCTAATGAGTACAAGGCTGTACTTACTTTGGGATAATCCAATTCGAAGAATGTCTCCAAGTTGTTGATTAGGTTAGGATCTACCCCTTTCAGGGGCTTCAGAAGAGACACGCCTGGGAGCTTGCTATACGGCTGTTTGTCCGTTGCCTTCTTGTTGAGGTGTAATCGGCTAAAAAGCAAATGATGTATACGTCATTTCTGCAGAACACATTAGTGCCAAATCTGTATAAAGTATGTGTTAAGCTATCAAGAAATTACTAAATTCTAAGTTTTAAAAAGCTATCTGAAAATGAAGGGATGTATAAGCATACAGTTTAAGAAAACCAGAACCAAGCAGAATGAATGTTCCAGTGAAGGCTGGAGCTGAAGACTGTTGTTTATGGCTGTACTCTCAGTGCTTAGAGAACCATGCCCAGCAGAGAGGAGGCATTCAATAAATACATGGTGAAGAAATGAATTATAGTGTTAGCCCACATATTAACCACCCTTCCTCCCAAACTGCCATCACTGTAGACCAAGAACTATAACAACAGTGGGGGGAATCCCTATCTTCCCCAGAAAAAGAGAAATATAACCAGAAAAATCTGAGAAATTTATAGAAATCTGTAATAAGCAGTCCACACAACACAAGACTGAAAGAAGTACTACACTCCCGGACAGCAAGCAAGAAAATGGGATAACTAGCAGAACTCCTGATATACATAAAATCAGAATGGCAGGGATGGGACAGAAGGAATTTGAAAGTAAGAAAAAAAAATCTCAATGATAAGAAAAATGTCTATTAATGCCACTGGAAGATAACCAGTGCCACCAGTACACAGATAAGTTGGCCAGCGTTCTCAGTGCTGGTCCATCCCAAGGGTGCTACAGCACGGGGCTCCTAAGGAGGGAAGCCATGCCAATTAATGAGAGAATTTGCCCCAGTTAATGTTCATGGTGTGACAACAAAGAGAAGAGATGCCTTTCAGCAGAGTGGTGATGTTTCTATTTTTTTTTTTTTTAAGATTTTATTTATTTATTTGACAGAGACACAGTGAGAGACGGACACAAGCAGGGGGAGTGGGAGAGGGAGAAGCAGACTTCCCACGGAGCAGGGAGCCTGATGCGGGGCTCGATCCCAGGGCCCTGGGATCATGACCTGAGCCGAAGGCAGATGCTTAATGACTGAGCCACCCAGGCGCCCCGAGGGGTGATGTTTCTAAAGGAAGTCACTGAAGGTTTTCCTCCTTCTCATAAGCAAGTCTCCAAGCACTCAACAGTAATTAGAGGTTAGAACAATCACGGGACCATGCACAAGATATTTTAAGACACACGTTCTTCCACATTTTAACATCTCTAAAATCGATGGCATCTTAAAAATTGGTGGCATCCAGATGGCAGTCCTAAATTAGTAGCATGAAAACCAACCAATGAAACCTTCTAGAAGATCAAGAAAACACCAGCATCAATGCATCTTTGATTTGATGAAATACACTATTAGCAGTTAGCCATGGGCTCATGTTCAACTAATTAAAGGCTGGGATGTGCCACAGCGGAACGTCTAATGTTTCAGATAAGGCCACAAAACATTTTATAGAAAGAAAACAGGTTACCTACAACGGAAAAAATTTAAACAGTAAGAGATTTTTTTAAAGAACAAAATGGTATCAATATCTGATCTACAGCCCCCAAATACCAGAAAATAATGGGGTACCATTTCCAGTAGTGCTGCTTGGTGTGGTTAGTGCATAACTTGCTTTTTTACTGGTCTGAGATGAGAAGAAACGGAGGGAAAGCGTTTAGAAACAGTTACAGCAATCTGACATTTCCATGCCATCCAAGCACGTGATCAGTATTTATTTTTATTGTAGTCTACCAAAGTATCAGTCTATGCCAGACTGGAAATATTTTAAAGAGCTGATCCTCTGCCATAGATAGTTTGGAAAATATTCAACTAGCAAGTTCATCGAGAGGCTGAACAGAGGTAAAACCATGATCTAAAATTTATATAACCACTGGGGCATGTGGGTGGCTCAGTTGGTTAAGCGTCCGACTCTTGATTTTGGCTCAGAGGTCATGATCTCAGGGTCGTGGGATTGAGCCTGCACTGAGTATGGTGCCTGCTTAGGATTCTCTCTCTCCCTCCTCCTCACCCCCCACGCACACGTATACATTCTCTTTCTCTCTCTCTCTCTCTCTCTAAAAAAAAAAATAAGGGGTGCCTAAGCAGCTCAGTCTGTTAAGCATCTGACTCTTGATTTAGGCTCAGGTCATGATCTTGGATTGTGAGATTGAGTCCTGCATGGCACTGAGCATGGAACCTGCTTATTAAGATTCTCTCTTTCTCTCCCCCACATGCCCCACCACTGCCACTCTCACATGCGTGCATTCTCTAAAAAAAAATAAAGAAATAAAACAAAACTTATATAACCACAAAAATGACCACTATTCCATACCTAACAAAATGGCAGACTAGATGTCTGGAGAAACCTATCCAATACAGAACGTACAGATTGCTGGAGAAAAAAAGTTTATATATTTAATTGACTGACAGTAATATCCACATGGTTCAAATCACTGAAGATATTAAACATGAAAGAAGTCTCCCTGTCACCCCTGCCCCCCATTCTCAGCATTATTAGTTTCTTACTCATCTTTCCAGAGACTTTTTAAAAAATGCATATACAAGCCAACACACATGTACAAATTCTTACATATTTATAATGTTTAACATAGATGCATTAAAAGCTTCTTTTAAAATACATAACTGAACTGTTAGGAAAATAAATGAAACCTCCCAGGTCAGAAACAAGGAGAAATCTCTGAGTGAGGGAATGCTGACTGGCCCCAGGGACATCTGTTGGTGGAGACAAGCCTGAGACAAGAATGAGGGAACTCTGTTCTGTCCACCGTGTATAAATATGGAATCTCTGAAAGGCAAAGTAGAAAAATGCTGGCCCACAGTGGGAAGATGGGGATGCTGCCTTCTTGGATTCACTCCTGAATGAAGTGGAATAAAAGGAAAAAAGTCTTCCAAGAGAACACCCAAACACATGGGTTTGGAACTCATAATGCAAACTACCTGTGATGCTTGAACAAAACCAAGGGAAATAAAAAAATTATAATCACTGACATTAGAAACTCAATAGACAGGCAGGACAAAAGAATGCATATACAGTTTAATAGAGAACTGGAGAACTGGAATCTAGATCTGAAGAAATTATTCAGGATGTGGCAGAGAGAGAATGGGATGGAAAGCCACTGAAATCATGGAACAGTTGGAGACATGGGAGGATAAAACAAGAAGGCCTGAAATCCCAGGAATTTTTTCATCTCTTCCCACTCCATGATCTTTAAGTGCTATTAAACTTATCAAAACATGCACGAGGTCATGCCAATACAGAGAAACCCAGACCACTAACCCACTGAATTTGGCAAATCTTTAGATTAAAAACAACAAGGATAACTTAAACAGTGTTAAATAGTCTAGTGTTGATTCTATTCCCCCCTTCCCTTCTTCTTTATTAAGACATTTTAGTTTAAGACACACAGATCAATGGAACAGAATACAGAGCCCAGAAATGGACCCTCAACTCTATGGTCAACTAATCTTCGACAAAGCAGGAAAGAATGTCCAATGGCAAAAACACAGCCTCTTCAACAAATGGTGTTGGGAAAATTCGACAGCCACATGCAGAAGAATGCAACTGGACCATTTCCTTACAGCACACACAAAAATAGACTCAAAATGGTTGAAAGACCTAAATGTGAGACAGGAACCATCAAAATCCTAAAGGAGAACACAGGCAGCAACCTCTTCGACCTCAGCCGCAGCAACTTCTTCCTAGAAACATCGCCAAAAGCAAGGGAAGCAAGGGCAAAAATGAACTATTGGGACTTCATCAAGATAAAACGCTTTTGCACAGCAAAAGAAACAGTCCACAAAACCAAAAGACAACCGACAGAATGGGAGAAGATATTTGCAAATGACGTATCAGATAAAGGGCTAGTATCCAAAATCTATAAAGAACTTACTAAACTCAACACCCAAAGAACAAATGATCCAATCAAGAAATGGGCAGAAGACATGAACAGACATTTTTTCAAAGAAGACATTCAAATGGCCAACAGACACATGAAAAAGTGCTCAACATCGCTCAGCATCAGGGAAATCCAAATCAAAACCTCAATGATGTATCACCTCACACCAGTCAGGATGGCTAAAATTAACAAGTCAGGAAACGACAGATGTTGGTGGTGATGCGGAGAAAGGGGACCCCTCCCACACTGTTGGTGGGAATGCAAGCTGGTGCAACCACTCTGGAAAACAGTATGGAGGTTCCTCAAAAAGTTGAAAACAGAACTACCATATGACCCAGCAATTGCACTATTTACCCCAAAGATACAAATGTAGGGATCCGAAGGGGTACATGCACCCTGATGTTTACAGCAGCAATGTTCACAATAGCCAAACTGTGGAAAGAGCCAAGATGTCCATCGACAGATGAATGGATAAAGAAGATGTGGTATATATACACAATGGAATATTATGCAGCCATCAAAAGGAATGAGATCTTGCCATTTGCAATGACGTGGATGGAACTGGAGGGTATTATGCTGAGCGAAATAAGTCAATCAGAGAAAGACATGTATCATATGATCTCACTGATATGAGGAATTCTTTAATCTCAGGAAACAAACTGAGGGTTGCTGGAGTGGTGGGGGGTGGGAGGGATGGGGTGGCTGGGTGATAGACATTGGGGAGGGTAGTGCTATGGTGAGCGCTGTGAATTGTGTAAGACTGTTGAATCACAGACCTGTACCTCTGAAACAAATAATACATTACATGTTAAAAAAAAGAAGATAGCAGGAAGGGAAGAATGAAGCGGGGGTATCAGAGGGGGAGACGAACCATGAGAAACTATGGACTCTGAGAAACAAACTGAGGTTTCTAGAGGGGAGGGGGGGTGGGGGGATGGGTTAGCCTGGTGATGGGTATTAAAGAGGGCACATTCTGCATGGAACACTGGGTGTTATGCACAAACAATGAATCATGGAACACTACATCAAAAACTAATGATGTAATGTATGGTCATTAACATAAAAAAAAGACATTTTAGTTTAAATGCTAATACAGATGTACCTTCTATCCTTTGGAGAGCTTTTCATATCAAGAATGCAATATTTTATCAGACACATTCTGACTCACCCAACAGCAATGAAGCTCTCTCCAGGCTTATGAAGAAGAGAACTGGTTAATACTAAATCTGAAATTTCTACTCAGAATAACTATAACCTAAACTATATCATAGGACCTTTAAAAAAAATTCTCATTTGTGTTTCTCCCATACCTATCTCTCCTCCCCCACCCCCCAATATTTTCATTCCATACCCCAAGGAGTCACCTTGTGGAGTATACCCTAGGATACAAGAATCCTACTTTGGAAAATATTGTTTCAATTTATGTAACACAACTGACAAAGCCCCTTGTTACAAATTAGGTGAAATGTTTATCAAAAACAGTAAAATATCCATTAAGTCACACACAAAATCACTCGGCACTGTGCTCAGCACACAGTGGTGCTCCACAACTACTTTGCATTCCCTTGCTGAACTATCATTTTTGAACCCCAAACGTACCGCTCGGCATTACCTTGTGCACTGGTGGTATAGTGATGAACAGGGGAATTCCCAATTATCAGGGAGCTGCAGTCTAATGGGGCAGTTGCACACATATATAAGCTCTTCTCCGTATAAAACTTGTATGTACAGTCAACCAAGCTATGTTCTAAAGCAAGAAATATATTAACTTGGCCTGCCACCCAGAGAAATGATGCAGGTGGGTGCCTTAGCCATAGCCAGTGTTTTGTAAACCAATCTGTATTTTTCAAAATATGATCAAAAGCCCATTTGCCCAGAGTCTCAAAAGTGGCCTGAGTGATGGAGTCCTCCAAGTGGGGTGTCTGTGACAGGGTCTACAAGGTTTACTGGTTTCAAACTTTGGTATCTGGTTTTTAACTTTGGTATCTCAGGGTAGGGGTTCTGTATTACTTAGAACTGACTTGAGCCCACCGCATCCACACATTGCACAGGCTTTATCACGGGTGCCCATTTCTACCCTTGGCCTAGAGCAAGTGACTCGCTTTCTGTCAGGATCCTTTGTACAATACTTTCTCAGTTTCAGTTTCTACCTGGGAATCCAGTTCTACCTCCCCATTGTGCATTTGGCTTGCGGGCCTTGTCCTTCTTTAAGAGGGTGGGGGAGAGTATTTTTTTATTGATGGGTAACACACATATAGTGAAGTCACATGCATTTTCTCAGAGTGAAACACCCATGTAACCAGTACCCACATCAAGAAGCAGAATATTACTGGAAGCCCGGAAGCCCCTGCCATGTCCCTATCTACTAACAAGGGTAACCACTATCCCGACTTCCAACACACTAATTCTGCCAGCATTACAACTTTATCTAAATGGAATCCCATAGGATGTACTCATTTGTGTCTGGTTTCTTTGACTTCAATGTTTGTGAGATTCGTCTTTGCTGTTACATTTAGTTATAGTTCATTTTTAAAAAAGATTTATTTTCAAGAGGGAGCACACGCATGCACCCATAAGTGGGAGGGGGTACAGGGAGAGGGAGAAAGAACCTTAAGTGACTCTGCACTGAGCGTGGGCCCGACATGGGGCTCAATCTTACAACCCTAAGATCATGACCTGAGCCCAACTGACGGTCTCACTCAGGTGCCCCTAGTTCATTCATTCTTATTACAGCATGTATTCCTTGTATTAATATACCACACTTCATTTAGCTACTTTCTGTTGATGGGCATTTGGGTTATTTCCAATTTGGGGCTAATACAAATAGTCTGCAGCCTTGTCTCTGTCCTTACTAAAGTATCAAAAACCCTGGCCTAAACCCCACTCCCACCTCTGGACTTAAACTTTTAGACAAGATGAAGAAATAGGGACTGAATCTGCTTGCCCACCTGAAGCAATTTTTTAAAAATCAGACAAAATATGGGAAACAATGGTTTTTAAGATACCGGACATAAGGTAAAGAAGGACAGTGATTCCTGCGACAGGGAAAACAAATGAAGTAAGCCCTCCAATTGCCCCAGCTTACTGCTTTGAAACAATTTCCAGGCCAGGAGACTAGTGTTTCTCAACATTTAATATACATAATGCCCAGAGGTAAAAATCACAACTTAATGGACCAGCTGCAGAGCTTAAGAATCTATTTTTATAAGCATCCCAAATGATTCTAATGCAGGCTAGCATGAACCACACTACAGTAGACTATAAATTCTCCAGGCTCCAGGAAAATAATGATAAACAGTATGTTTATCTCAATTAAAAAAAAAAAACACTGACTAAATAAATAAGAGTAAATAAACATACACAGAGCTCAGAAGGTAAGGTTTGGTTCAGAGATAAAATTACGGAACCATCCAGAGTTTGTTAAATACATTAGCTCTCTCAGGTAGAGCATGCCATTAGCAGGTACCCACAAATCAATGTAACTGATAGAGGGCCAGTAATGCATGAAGGAGACCATGAGTGAGTAAGCCAAGAAGCAGAAAGATAGGCAGGAAGAAAGGATTTAGTAAAGAAGGCTTTATTTGGCTAAGCTGTTTTTCTTTTTGAAAGTGTTGAAGGAAGAGCAACACTAAATGTAGCTGAGAGAGAGGTCAAGACAGGTCTCCTGACTGTCCCCCTGACTGTGTGGCCTTGAGGCCCTTGGAGCACTGTGGGCAGGGGGAGGTAAATGAAAATAGGCTAAGAAGTAAATGAATGAGAAGTGCAATGTGGTAACAGGGAATAAACACTATTCTCTCCTGAAATCTGACCAGAATAAAAGTTACTCTGGCCAGAGGAACGAGATAGAGAAAGGTTTTTCAGTTTAATTTTGGAAAAAAAATTTTTTTTTCTTTAATACTTGAGTATAGAGAGTAAGGGGAACAAGTTAGTCAAAGGTAAAGAGAGAGAAAACTTAAAATAATTAACGGCATGCTAGGACCCACGGCGTGAAGCAGGAGTTAGGAAAGGTTCTGCCAGTAACGGGTGACAGGGGCTAAATAAAGAAACAAAGCATTGCCAGATAGCACCGCGGGCTCAGCAGAGATCTGAGACCATGAATGTGGAGTAGTACTAACCCACATGGCTGTGTGGTTGCCCTCTGCAGGATTATGAAAGTTGAGAAGCTATAAATTATAAGATGGGTTCAGGATAACAAGGCAGACTGATAGGAGGAAAGGTGAGGGGCAAGATGATGGAGTGATGAACTCTTGAGTTCTGGCTAGATGAAGAACTCGACAAAACAAGAGATAATAGGTGGAGGCCACAACTGTGGATAGACAGCCTAGGGCAGTTGTTCTCAACTCTGACTGCACAAGAAAATCACCTGGGGAGTTTAAAAAAAATCCTGAGGCTCAGACCAATTAAATCAGAATGTCTAGGGCTAAGATGTAGGCAAGCAGTATTTTTTTTTTTAAAGGCCTCCCCTGGTGACTTCAAAGTGCAGTCAAAGCTGAGAACCACGGACCTAGGAATACTAGGATCACTGTAAGAAGAGAAGAACGCAAGGGTGGAAACTCAGGAAGATCCGCAGTTACAGGATGGCTGAAAACAAGGAGGCTGTGAAGGAGCAGTTCAAGTGGTGTGAGAATGGGGAAGCGCTGCAGAAAAGAAGTAGGGGGTCTTTCCAGAGTACTCTCACTGTTGCCAGTTACCAGAAACTTAAGATTCACAGCAACTGGAGAAAAGTCCCATACAGATACTCTATCCCTTGGGGATTACTTCCGGGGTTAATTTTAGGTTATCGCTAGCTGTATATACGAGCAGCATGCTGGTTTAAGAGCCTGGGCTGGAGCAGATCGCTTGGATTTTTATACCAGCTTCACAGCAAACTGAGTATCCTTGGATAAATTACTTCTTTATCTCATTTTTTAAAAAAGTGGGGGCCATTGGCTCCATAGCTCAGGGGTTAGAGCACTGGTCTTGTAAAAAAGTGGGGGCCATTAATACCTACCTCATAAAGTAGTGAGAAATACATGAGATTAAGCCACAAGGTAAACATTCAATGATAGCTATTACTGATAATTTCTTAAAAACTGCTAATTTTAAGGACATTTTCCACTTCTCTGAGTTACCAAGAGATTTACAAATGTCAAACATTGATGAGGCTTATACACCAGAATGGAAGAACTGGAAATTCATATATTTAAAGATTCTTACATAGATATTTAAATATTAAGCCATTATGTTGGGTTTTTAAATTACTTTTATTTTTTAAAGATGTTTTTAATTAATCTCTATACCCAATGTGGGGCTCAAACTCACAACCCCAAGATAAGAGTTGCAGGCTCCACAGACTGAGCCAGCCAGGTGCCCTTATGTGGGTGTTTCGTCTTATTTTGTTTGAGAGAGCAAGCGAGAGAGCATGAGCACTGGGGGGCAGGGACAGATGGAGAGGGAGAGAGAGAATCTTAAGCAGACTCCATGCTCAGCATGGAGCCCAACATGGGGCTGATCTCACGACCCTGAGATCATGACCTGAGCTGAAATCAAGAGTTGGACACTTAACCGACTGAGCCACCCAAGCACTTGGGGTTTTTTTAAAACATAAAACCACCCTTGTGTATTAAGAAAGATTAAAGGGGGAAAGGGGAATCATCAAAAGTCCCAAATCACGGTTAAAACAAAGTCAAAACATGGCAGAAAACACATCTAATGTAAAGTTTAAATTATATGCAGTATATAGGCTAAAGTTATATTCAAAGTTAAAATTATGCCCACTATTTAGGAACCAATTCAAAATCCTACAGAGATCATTCAAAAGCATAGAGGCAATTAAGTACAACAGAGAGGAACATTAAATATCACCAATGATCCACTGAAAGTGGCCTGAGCTCTCCTTTTAAACCACCAGAAGGTTCTCAACTGGCCAGAGGCACTGCACAGTCCTGGCTTCTCTGAATTCCTCTACCCTCAGAGCCTCACTCAAAATGCGGGATTCCACTGCCACAAGAACCCTTCCCTTGACTCTGCTGGAGGGAGAGCTCACCACGCTCAGAGCTGAGAGAAGGCCAGACACGATGAGCTTGCCTTCTAGGATGGAGACGTTTTGAGGGATTCCAGAAGAGACTGTTTTGCTGACCATTAGATCACCATGCCCAGGGCAGTCCCCAGAGTAAACGCTACAAGGCAGCCTTCTCACCCTAGTCCAGGCCAGGGGGAGGCCCCTCTGCACAACCCCTAACACCGGGTGGGCCCTCAATCCAGTGGTAGCCATGTCCCAGGCCGCAGGCCCAGCAGAACCGTAAGTGGGGATTTTAATAATAATCTTAGTTTTTTATGAAATAGAATCTCCCCTAACACCTATATCCATTTGATTTTCAGAAATTTGACTTTATTACATTGTCAGGAACACACTGGATATAAAAGGAATGCACCTCCGCTATGTCCGGTCAATGGTTTTGATTTGTTTCATTTTTAAAGAACAAAATGATCCTGGAATGTGAGTGAGCAATGTTGGGGAGACAGAAAGCACAGGAAAATTTCAATGTGTCACTCCTGAGGAATGATTTCTAAATTAAATTCTCAATCAGAAGCTAGTCACTCTGTCACAAAACTCGTAATTAAGGTCCCGTCACCCTCAAGCGCAGGGGGAGGAGGTGCTCACAGCAGGCACCTGCAGGGCTGCACCTGCCAGCAGCAGTGGGACTGGGAGCCGGAGTGCAGGCAAGTACACCATCCTCGGGGCTTCCTCAGAGTAAGTCTAAAAGGTTGTGAGGGATGAATCACAGGCAAAAGAGAGAGGCCTTCAGGGTCCTGCTTTCCGTTGTGAGCTAGAAGGACATCTTTTCAGGGAACACTTCAAAGAGCTCCAAGCAACTGGTAAGAAATATTCAGGGTTCTGCTGGACTTTATAGCAGCTTTACCTTCGTGAAGCCTAATCGCCTCTCGGCACAAGGGTTTTCAACTTCTGAGCTGATGGAATGGCCTTCTTTCATCTTAGGTGATTTTTTATTTCCTAACAGCTCAGTCTCTAAAACTGTTACTCTTTTTCATCATTTTGGCTTACTGTTTCATCCGTCTACTCTTTAGTTCCCCCCTCTCTCAAGTTTTTGATTTGCTAGTGTGCACCACTTTAAATGATTTATTTTACCGGTTCATATTCTAATTTCGTTCTGAGCAGGAGGTAAGGGAGTCTGGTGCGAAGGGAAGCTCCCTGGAGAGAGGGCAGGCTGCGCCCCTTCAGTCAGCTGGCAGCAGCCTCTGCAGCAATCCTAATGCAAAGCTATGCCTCCCAGAACGGCGGCACAAGGTCCTCACACAAGGCTTGAAGGGAAAATGTGGATTCCTTGAGAGCAAAGTTCACCTTGCTTAACAGCCCCAGATCGTGCTTTTTTATAGTTCTGCTGGGTGGCTCAGTTGAACCAATTTATCTGATTCTCGGAATTTATCTCCTCTATCTACTCCATGCCACCACGCTTGTTAATATGTCATGTAAAATGAGGCTGACTGCTGTATCAGCAGGTCCCCTCCTTCACAGAGTCCATGCCTGCAATTTCCCATGATTAAAGGCTTCTGTTGTTGTTATTTGTGACTGTGCCCTGGAAGGCTGTTACCGTGTGTTTATGATCAGTATGTGTCATGACTCATGTTACTTCCATATTGCATCTATCTTTTCAACAACGGTACTGCATCAAAATGGGCTTCTTAGCAACACAAAGCACACATTCTGGTGCAACTTGAACTCTGCAGACTCAAGATTCGCCACAGAACACATAATAACCAATACTGAGTTAGCTTTATGGGAAAACACAAACTATTTCCACTGGACAGTAGACTTATATACTACAGAATACAAAAGATTCCATTACCATTGAAAACAAGTAAGAGATCTTTATTAATTTTTACCACACCCTCCCCCCAAAAAACCCCAATTCACCAATCCTTCAGTGACAACAGAGCTGCCCTAGTTGGAAATGGATAGAGCATGGTGTTTTGCTAATAGCAACTAAGTAAGCCAGGCGCCCAGCAGAAGCTATGGTTCCAGCACATAGTGCTCAAAAACACAGGAGACCCTCAAACATACCACATGTTCAAACTCTTTTCAAATCAAAATGAAACTAATGGGACGATCTCAGTGCTCTTCTACAAAACTGGCTAAAGCAGAATGTGATGTTTAATTATTCTGTGTATAAAATAAAATTCTGTGGATGGAGGAGTGGGGGGCGCTTATGATTTGCACATCAACCAACTCAGGAGAGTACTGGGCTCTGCATCCCCTGAAAGTCAGATCTTAGTGTAAAGATTATTTATGATAAGACAGGCATTCCCATAGGAAAACCTTGGGGAAGGGATTCAGATTTGTAGGTAAGCATGTTATTAATAAAACCGTTTCTATTTTAATATGTTTAATATTTATATTAAATGTATATATTTAATATATATATTAAATATATACATTTAATATATTTAATGTTTCTATTTAATGTGCTATTAATTAGAAATAGTGAAATAAAGATTCCATTTGGTCCAATAAATTTCATTAAACTCCATCACCACTGAAAGCATCCCCAAATCTGACCATCTACCTCAGATCACAAGGGCCAAATGACACTGAACTAAAGACAGTGAAAAATCCACTTTTTCCAGTGGAAAAAATTCAAAGTTCATTCATTCAACCAGCAATAACTGAGTGCCTAGTACACACTGGACATTGAACAGTAAATAAGACACTATCTCTACCCTCAAGATCTTACAATCTAATTGGGAAAAGAGACAACTGAACACATTTACAATCTGGATGGGTAAATTCAAGGCACTAAAGGATATATGAAGAGGTGCCTGGGATGCCTGAGTGGGTCAGTTTGGTTAAGCGTCTGCCTTCCGCTCTGGTCATGATCCGAGATCAAGTCCCACATCCTCTCCCTCTGCCTGCCGCTCTCCCTGCTTGTGCTCTCTCTCCCTCTCTCTCTGACAAATAAATAAATATAATCTTAAAAAAAAAAAGAAGAGGAAGAGGTGCCTAATAATGCAGTAAAAAGCTAAAGTCTAAATAGACTTGAATGAGTAGAAGTAAAACAAAAAGGAAGGGGGGGAAAGGAAGGAAAGAGAATTCTAATACACAGCACATTCAGGGAAATGTCAGTAATTCAATACTGCTGAAGAATTAGGTACAAGGGCTCAGCTCCTGAAGAACTATGTGTGTCTTGTTAAGGAGCCTGAATGTTAACCTAAGTCAATGAGGGAACCATGGTAATATTTTAAGCACATGATCTAAGATTAGTGCTCCAGGAGGATAAGGCTACAGTAAGAAAAATAAAGTAGAAAGGGAGCAAGGCTGTTGGTAGAGATACCAGTGAATAGAGACAGTTTCAATAATCTAGAGTAAAGGGTATTGCACTCATGATGTAGGAAAATGGTCGGATTATGAGTTAACAGAACCATCACTGACTATTAACACTGAATTACAACCGTCATGTTGCTTTTTAGAGCTATCACACTGTCGTCCAATTCGGTATCTTCCCAGGCTCAGGTTAAAGAGGCTCAACTGCCTCATCCATTCTCCCAAAAGTGGTCCTGGCAGCAATGACCCTAACTGATCAACACATGACCAAAGTTCAAGAGCATCCTCAGAGGAGTATGTCAGAGGGGGAGACGAACCATGAGAGATGATGGACTCTGAAAAACAAACTGAGGGTTCTAGAGGGGAGGGGGTTAGGGGGATGGGTTAGCCTGGTGATGGGTATTGAGGAGGGCACGTTCTGCATGGAGCACTGGGTGTTATGAACAAACAATGAATCATGGAACACTGCACCAAAAACTAATGATGTAATATATGGTGATTAACATAACAATAAAAAAATTAAAAAAAAAAAAAAAGAGCATCCTCAGAACTGAACCCAGAAGAGAAGCTCTCGATTTACAATTCTACTACAGCTCAGAACACCAATGTATTAAGGAATTTTTTTTTTAAGATTTTATTTATTTATTTGAAAGAGAGAGACACAGTGAGAGAGGGAACACAAGCAGGGCAAGTGGGAGAGGGAGAAGCAGACTTCCCGCTGAGCAGGGAGCCCGGTGCGGGGCTCGATCCCAGGACCCCGGGATCATGACCTGAGCCAAAGGCAGACGCTTAATGACTAAGCCACCCAGGTGCCCCTGTATTAAGGAATTTAAGGCAAAGATCATACTATCTAAAAATATTATTTGAAATGCTAAAATTTACATTAAAAACAATTAGTTTCTGACAGGATGTTCACAGACATCCTGATACAATGAGTATTTAAATTCCACTCAAGAGCTATGCAGCAGGTATAAAAGTTGCTGTGCTAAAAAGGTTTGAAAAAGTAGAATGAACTTGAAAGGAAACTCCAGGGAAAGACCTCTGCTTTACTAGAGGGCAGTTAATATTTACAGATACAAGAAGTATTTCCACACTAGCCTGACACCTCCAGTCACTTAAAAGATAAAGCCTAGCACTGAACATTAGAACTTTACAATCAGAGGACAAAAAATAATAATCCAAGGAGAGAGAGAAATGGGAAGAGAGAGAAGGAAAAAAAAAGGAAGATGGAGGGAAAAAGGCAAGATGCCTCGCTCAGATACTCTTATCATCCAGCAATATGGCTCCTAAGGGCTAAAGAGAGAAGAAAGTGACTGGTTCCAGACTTTTGTAGGATTTCACCGCAGCTCCCAAACTATCAAACCACACTAGCTCTCAAAAAGGAAAAACTCAAAGATCACTTAACTGTTAACTCTGCCTACTGAGGCTAGACTCATTAGTTTTTTTTTTTTAAGAAATTAAAAAAAAAATCTTGGGAATAAGAGCCCTGAATTTTAGGCTCTAATTTGAATATTATCCTGAACATTACAGCAGTAATCCCACAGAAGTCTGCCATCTAGAACGTATTACAAAATGACTAAGCATCAGTTCAATATGAAAACCAGAAAGGCAGGTGCCTCAGTGGGTTGGGTATCCCACTCTTGATTTCGGCTCAGGTAATGATCTCAGGGTAGTGGAATGGAGCCCCTCATCAGGCTCTCTGCTCAGCGGGGAGTCTGCCTCTCCCTCTCCCTCTGCCCCGCCCACCACCCATGGTCACAAGCCCTTGTGTATGTTCTCTCTCTCAAATAAATTTTTTTTTAAAAAAATAAAAGGAAAGAATGGCTTTCAAGCTTATAAATTGTCTCAATTTAAAAAAATCTTTTTAATTATTTTTTAAATATTTTATTTATTTATTTGACAGAGAGAGAGATTGAGCGCACAAGTAGGCAAACCAGCAGCCAGAGGGAGAGGGAGAGGCAGGCTCTCTGCTGAGCAGGGAGCCTCACGCGGGCTCAATCCCAGGATCCTGGGATCATGACCTGAGCCGAAGGCAGACACTTAACTGACTGAGCCACCCAGGTGCCCCCTCATTTTTTTTTTAAATTGCGGGCTTATAGGAATTGTGAGACATTTGTGAAATCTGAATAATCTGAGCAAGAACTGTTCACTGTATTAAATCACACTGAGCTCCATTTTTTTAAGTTTATTTATTTATTTTTAGTAATCTCTGCACCCAATGTGGGGCTCAAATTCACAACCCTGCCGTCAAGAGTTGCATGCTCTACCAACTGAGCCAGCCGGGTGCCCCTGAGCTCCATTTTTTAATACAGGCCAATACTCAGCTCTGTCTCTTTCTAAGAGGACACAATTCAATAGAACACTGAATCTAAATTAACTAGATACCATTACACACTGTATTTAATTAAAAAAAATAACCAATTGGTTTTTAAAAGTTCTATAACTTTTCTTAGCCATTTACTATAATATTTGCATGACTTAAATGCTTTTAACAATTAGGTGTCCATGATTAATCTCTTTAATGTGACAATCAGATAATGGAGCAATATAAGCTTTTGAAATAGGCTCCATTTCCACCAGTTGCAAGCACAAAGTAGGAGTTTCAATATCTGCTTTATTTTATGTACATTTTACCCTATTTCAAAAAAAATTTGAGAGACACAGACCATGTGTTCAGAAAATATATTCTTCAATAAAATACAGAACGTAAGCACACTATTTTAACCAAAATATTGTTGCCAGTGTTCTTTAGCTGTCCTTGTCAAAATGTTAACAAATTTGCAATTTCACTAAATACAGTGGGGGTGGGGAGCACAAACTGTAGTTCTATACCTAAAATAACTCATTAAACTGGGAAGTATCTTTATTTCAATAAGTAAGTAACGAGATCAAACACATAAGTAATTTTGAAGGTGGAACGACAAGAAAGGAACTTATCCAAAAAAAAGGGTTAAGATTTAATTTATACATAAATTAAGCTGTTGACTATTTGCTCTATGCTGAATTACCCATTTCAGAAAGGTATTCACAAGATTCCTTTAACTATATAATCTGTTATAAACTAATTGCATTTTCTTCATTCTATTTTCAGGATCCTGTTACTATCAGTCACAAAGGTAACTATATGGAGCATTAGAAAATAAACACAAAGCCTCTCTATAGTATTTTAACTAAGCTAAGTGTTTGCACTATTCTCAAACACAAAGTATTTAAAGAAAACTCTATAAACACAAAATAAATAACTTAAAACAATTGTGGAGTTGTCTCAAGTCTAACAGCACAGGTTACTTGGAATATTAGGCTACATCACTAGTGTTCATTTTAATTAAGGAAGTATGACTTTACCATTATGTATATATAATTGAGGGAAGGGGAATATCATAGTCCTATGTTGAAAGAAGTCAAATTTTTCCAAATTGAGCTGTAAATTTAATAATTCCAATTTAAGAACAAGATTTAAAAATTGCAGTTACAAAACAAGATTACTTAAGAGTCTTGGAAAAAATGTTAAAATACACCTTTAAGTAAAAATATGTAAAAGCCAATAAAGTTTGGAAAAGAATGAGGGGTTTGCCTCACCAGTAATAAGGTAATAAAACTTCATTAATTAAAACAGTGGATACTAGTTTAAGAACAGATCAATGAAATAGCACTGGGAGCCTTGAGACATATGCAAGTATACAGACGAATTTAGTCTATAATAAAGACAGTATTTCAAAACTGTGGAACAATAAAATAGTAATTCACTAAGTGATTTTGGGACAAGTGGCTAAATATTTAGGTGAACCTAAAATTAAGGCTCTGGCTCTCATCATATAATGAAGTAAAACAGGTACATTACAGGATAAAATGTAAAACAAAAACAAAAACAAACAACCAACGAAGGGGCGCCTGGGTGGCTTAGTCGTTAAGCGTCTGCCCTCAGCTCAGGTCATGATCCCAGGGTCCTGGGATCAAACCCCACATCAGGCTCCCTGCTCTACAGGAGGCCTGCTTCTCCCTTTCCCACTGCCCCTGCTTTGTTCCCTCTCTTGCTGTGTCCCTCTGTCAAATAAATAAATAAAATCTTAAAAAAAAAAAAAAAAACCAATGAGGAAAATTCAAATTACTAAAGAAAAACAGATATTAACTATATAATAATTGGAGGGATAGATATAAAATTACACAAGTCAGAAACATTAAAAAAAAAAAAGCCCTGAGAACCCAAAACACAGGCACACATACTTTTCTCTATGTTAAATATATGAACATAGTTGAAAGACAAAAAAAAAAAAAAGCTAGGGAAAAAAACTTCAACCTACCACAGAAAAACAATCTTCATATAAAGATTAACAGAGCAATGGATGGCAACACAAAGGATTATGAGTATGTAATTTACAACTAGATGTAACTAGCGTATCAATACATGAAAAATGTTCAGTGGAACCAGTAATTAAAGGAATGAAAATAAAACAGTGAAGAGCCTGATACTTAGTAAAGGGAAATGGGCACCATCACACATTGTTACCAGGACTATGAATAGATACAACTTTCTATAGGGCAATATGTATCAAAGTTTAAAATGCGCAGGCTTCTGGCTCAATAATTCCTCTTTCAGGAAAGTAAACTAAGGATCCTCTCTCAAAGATATACACATATGAATTCACCACAGTGTTTGTTATCTTGATGAATTGACAACCTAAATGCCAATTAATAACAGATACAAACTAGTACCTCATAAACAAAAATGCTATGCATCTATTTAAAATGATACAGAGATCATACATTTACTGACATGGAAAAAAAAATGGTCATGACACTACATGTAAATTCCATGTGAGCAGGCTGGGCAAACCCTGGGTGTCCTGTTCTTCAACCTTATTTCCAGCACCTAGAATAGTGCCTTGTACGAAAGAGCTTCCCGGAAAGCATTTACTAAATAGAACAATAATCATAATGTTGACCCCCCCTTCTCTCCCTCCCTCCCTTCTATCTCCTTTCTCTCTCCACACACACACACAAAGATAGTCACAAAAGGTTAAGGAGTTTTGGTTCATGTGTTTAACTTTCTTCTTTATTCCACTCTGTACTGTCTAAATTCCTTACATAGTAAACATTTTTTATGATTGGAAAAAAGTAACAAAATTGATTTTTAAGAACTCATATATTAAAAATGAACTCCAGAAAGTGTTCAGTGATGAGAGCTCACAAACTACAAAAACTAAGATCAGCAATATCCAAGGGGCATTGTTTTGTTTCATCTCCAAAGAAATATCTTAGGTCTTCTACAATGTAGCATCTTTCTCCAGTACCAGGAAATGCCACCCTATACTAATAAAATACAGAATTTCCAAAAGAAAAAGCACATTTTTTTCTGTAGTAAAAGGGGGGGAGAGCAACAAATTTCTTAAAAGTCCTCCCACCTCCTCTATTAACACATGCCCTCTTCTAGTTGGTGATAAAGATTACTATGTATAGTCATTTTTTTTTTCAGGCTAAAATGCCAGTGAATCCATATCAGAAATGTGCTCTATGCAATTCTTTCATTTCTTTGGAAAAACAGATTTTATTTTAAAGACATTTAAAAAATTGAAATATCAAAACTAGCCACATACCCTCTGTCATTATTCATCCCACCACCCTGTTTTACATTACTCACAGATTTTATCACTACCTGAGATAACCTTATTCGAATTTTTATTATCTGTCTCTCCCTTCTAGAACGTAAGCTCTATGAAGACAGGAATTCTGTCCTCACCACTGCGTTCCCAGTGAATGGCATCTAGTAGGCCTCAAGGAGTATTTGTTGAATAATGAAAAAGGGGTGTGGGGGGGGAGGGACAAATCTAAAGAAGACTATAAATAAGGGATTGGAAAAAAGAAAAGAAAACCACAATGAAATATACAAGCTGACATGACTCAAGGCTATAACGTCAGTCCGGAGGTTTGGTGGACGTTTTTCAAGGTGGACAGGTGCTCCACACCTATCTAAAAGCATAGAGCTCTTTCAGGAAAAAGAAAATCTACAGGGAGGTTCCCGGGTAGCTGTGTGCAGCTCCCAGAAGAGTGGGAACGATCATCATCATACTAGAAATGTCGTCCAGATCTAGAAAACAACAGCAACAACATACTATACATCTTGGCCCAGATGAAAAATCAAACGAATTCCCAACACAATGAAACCAAGCAAGCAACCTTCCGCCCGACACGTAGAAAGAGCACAGTCTCCTTTCCCCTGGCCGTGCAGTCGCCCGCAGCCCAGCAAAACCCCTCACTCATCACTTTCCCCCCTCAAGGACCCCCGCCCCAACTGGTCCAAGGGGAAAGGGAATGGGGGGGCGGGGAACAGTATGAGAATCAGCTTTCTCCACCCCCACCCGAGCCCAATCCTCTCCAAAGCGCAATGCCTCCCACCCATCCACCCCGAGGCCCTGACCCCCCCGGCAACGGCTCCTCAACCAGCCCCTCACTCACGTGTAGATGATGGCCATGAAATGCATCAGCCACAGCACCAAGAAAAGGACGAACCCGAAGACGGCCATTCCCTCCAAGGCCAGGTCCAGGAGCGCCATCCCCCGGCCTGGCCCGGCCCGCTCCGGCCGCCGCCGCGGACCGCGCTCCCGCAGGAGGACAGGGTGGGCGCCCGGCGCGGGGGCGAAGTAGGGGAGAGGAAGGAGGGGAGAGGAAGGGGCGGAGGGGGGTGGTGACGGAAGGGGCGGGCAGGGCCTGCGCGCCCCGCCCGCGCGCACTCGTTCGCGCCCTGTCCTGGGCGCGCTCGCGGCTGCAGGCGCTGCGGTGGCCGGGCTCCGTGGTCAGAGCGGCCGTGGCCCGCGCTCAGGCTCGCTTCTCCACACCCTCGCGGTCGCCGGCCGGACCCTGCGCGCCTGCGCCCCCGATGCCAACGCCCCGCCGCCTCGCCGCCCGACCCCGGACAGCACAACCCCGCACCCTGCTCCGCCGCCGCAGCTCCGCGGCCGCAGCTCCGCGCACTAATCGGAACCGGCGGCCAGCGCTCCGACTCCCCGGCGCGCCCCGCCCCGCCCCGCCCCCGCCCTCCGAAACGGCGGTGCCCGTCCCTCTAAGGGGCGGTGCGCGCCGCTGCTCCCCGCCCACCCTGCCGCCCTCGCGCCCGCTGCGTCACCGTCGGGAGCGCGCCCCTGGGAGGCTTCTGCTGGACGCGAGCCGGCCTTTCCCGCGGGCTCCTGTCTCCGGCCGCGCCTAAGCCTCGGCGTTGGGCGGCGGCGCCCGGGGCTGCCAGCACTGCTGCCCTGGGCCGGCCTCCCTCGGCGGTGGCGGCACGTGACCCTGTGTCCGGCTCGAAGGCGGCTTGCCCTCTGCCGGGCTCCAGTGTTTCCGGGCGCCCCAGAGAAACACACGGAGTTCCAGGCGGCCGCCCGAGTTGTCTAGAAATCTGGCTTCCAAAGCTGCGTCTGCAGCTTCTCCACCCGGCACTGCTCAGAGAGGTTTAGGCCCTCCTTCAGGCCACGTTCCTGGACGCTTGGCTGTCCCATTGCCTTCCTCCCTCACTGTTTGTAATGCTGTGTTGTCTTGGATCACAGCCGACCCAAGAGCAAAATAATCTTATTCCTCACAGATCTGTAAGCACCATAGAGACAGCGTGTAATGTAAAAGGAATTCTCAAACTCGGAATGTAAGGAATCACTATCAAAGTCCCCTAAGACTACTGTCCAATACGGTCGCCATACGGGGCTATCGAGCGCTTAAAATGTGGCTGGTAGGAATTGAGACGCCCTGTGCGTCTAAACCATACACCGGATGTCAAAGACCACCTCAATACATTTTATATTGATTACATGTCGAAGCAATATTTTTGATATATTGGGTTAAATTAAAAATTACTAATTTCACTGTTTTTGTTGTTTTACTTTTTAAATGTGGCTAGCTACTAGAAAAATTATATATGTGGATAGCACTGCTCTATAGGTTACCTTGGCCTTTATCTTACTTTTTTTAAAAGATTTTATTTATTTATTTGACAGAAAGAGAGAGAGACAGCGAGAGAACACAAACAGGGGGAGTGGGAGAGGGAGAAGCAGGCCTCCCGCTGAGCGGGGAGCCCAATGCGAGACTCGATCCCAGGACTCTGGGATCACGACCTGAGCAGGAGGCAGACGCTCAACAACAGAGCCGCCCCGGTGCCCCAGCCTTTATCTTAATTTTAAATCAGTTCAGAGAGATGTTTTAATCTAATACTAAATGTTTGTTTGTTTCTTTAGCCTAGATGAGTTTATATTGTTTCTTGATTGTTTTATGTTTAGACAGTGTTTATTTCAAGTGATTTCCTTTTAAATAATCCATGACCTCCCTTGAGAGATTTCAGAATTGAATTCAATTTTCAAAAGAAGTTGGTTACTTTATCGTTGCTATTTATTATGTTTGATATTGATTAAATGAACTACCTTAATCTACAGTTAAATGGTAAACTATAATCAGAGAAGAGTTTAATGTCTGTACTGAGAACCAATTCTGCATTCACTATACTCTGTGTTTTACTGGGGTAAAATCAGTAAGAAAGAACAATGTTTACAAATGAAACTTCCATTGTTCAGTTACTGGTTAATGAATTAAAGTTATAGCGGGATAGAATACTACCAGCAAAATAACTATAAATGGAAATTTTAAAAACATCACCATTGTAGTTCATTAATTCTAGGATTCATTTTAAAAAGAAAAAGATTTTTTTTTATTAATTATTTGAGAAAGAGAGAGTGAGAGAGAGTGGCGGTAGGGACAGAGGGGAAGAGAGAGAATCTCAAGCAGACTCTGTGATAAGTGCAGAGTCCTACCCCCTACCTGGGGCCTTGATCTCACAACCCTAAAATCATGACCTGAGCCAAAACCAGGAATCTAATGCTTAACCCACTGAGCCACCCAGGCACCCCCCAGGACTCACTTTAAAAAACACTTTAACATGGGGCACCTGAGGGGCTCAGTTGGTTAAATCCCACTTCGGGGTTTCAGCTCAGATCATGATCTCAGGTTGTGAGATTGAGCCCCGCCTCCTTAAGATTCTCTCTCTCCCTCTGCCTCTCCCCCCTCTTTAAAAAAACAACACTTTAACACATTTTAACATTTCTGAAATGTACATGTATCTCACAGTAACATCTTAACACTAACTGGTAGATGATTTTTTCTTGGTCATATGTAAGTAACAGTGCATCTTACAATGAATGCCCTCTTACATTCAGTGAACTATATCAGTTGGTCAATTAAAGCATTTTGTTATATTCTGCTTTTCTCCAAAATCTTTTTTTGGAACCTTACAACAAAAGATTTTATATAATATTAACAATAACATGGAAAATGAGGCCAAGAAAGGTGAAAGAAGCACATATTCTTAAGAACAGAATTGGTATAATTGAGTATAATCAGTAGATTAAAGATCAGCTATGTTGTACATAGGCCTAGTTAAACTTGGTCTTGTCCAAACCATTCTATAGTATCTATAGAATATTAGGATTACATATTCTAAAATGAATATGCATGAATATGTAATCCTAACATTAGAATATATAATCCTAACGTTCTATAGATACTGTAAAAGTGTATATTTCTTCCACGTAGCACAGGAACATAGGAATCTAGCAAAGACCCTGTCCACTGATCTTACTTTTTGGCAGTTAACTTTTTTTTTTGGTTGTCTAAAGGGCCCTCTTCTCTTTCAGAAAACCAGTTTCACCAAGGTCAGGGCTTCTGATTCTTTCCAGGAACAATCCAGTAGCATTAGTGTATATTAGAATTCATACACTTTGAGGAGCAATATTTTCAGAGACGAACAAAATCCAAATTTGACTGTCATTTAATGGCCCTAGATATTTTAGTTTATAAAACCTTAACAAGAAAAGAATTCAAAATATCTGGCTCAAACCAAGTAGTTGGAACACATTTTTGGCTTGAACCAAACCCAAACCAAAATATTTAGCTGACTCGAAACTGAAACTGAAATGAAATTGTATTGGTTCTATCGCAATATCCCAGAAAAAATAGGGCAGAAGGCTGGGAGAACACAGGTACCTAAGTTACTCCAGAGAAACAAAACAATTTATCTTTGGCAAGTTGATACTCTTAGTTACATTATGCCCCAACTCCCTGTATTTAAAAGTTGGTGTAACATTTTTTAAAGTTACATTTTCAACAATCAGGATTCCTGATTTGGGTTGTGTCTAAGAAAAACATCATCTTTGGTGAGATTCTAGATAAGTTTAAAATGTGGCACTGAAAGGCTATGCACAGAAAAAAAGACAAATTACACCGGATGATTATAAATATTTGTCTTTGAAGAATGAAATGTGTTAATATTTTTTACCTGCCTTTTTATGTTGTTGATTTCCTATAATGAGCATTATTGTTTTTATGGTGAAAAATGGTTATTTTCCTATTTTACAAAGGAGTTGATAAAAACCAAGTAGAAATTTTTCATAATTTTTTTTCAAATTATGAGTGGTACAGTCACTTTGGAAGATAGTTTGGCAGTTACTTACAAAACTAAACATACTCTTACCATACGATCCAGCAATCACATCCTTGGTATTTACCCAAATGAGTTGAAAACATGTCCACACAAAAACCTGCATACAGATGTTTATAAGAGCTTAAATCATAATTGACAAAACGTGGAAGCAACCATGTCCTTCAGTAGATGAATGGATAAATAAACTGTGGTATGCCCAAACAATGGAATATTATTCAGCACCAAGAAGAAATGAGCTATCAAGCCATTAAAAACTTGGAGGAAGCTTGAATGTGTATGACTAAGTGAAAGACTCTTTCCCACTATACGACATTCTGGGAAAGGCAAAACTATGGAGACAGTAAAAAAGATCAGTGGTTGTCCAGGGAGGAGGCGAATAGGGATGAATAGGCAGATCACAGAGGATTTTTAGAGCAGTGAAACTATTTTATATAATACTATAATGGTGGATACACATATTATACATTTGGCAAAACCCATAGAATTTACAACACCAAGAGTGAATTCTAACATAAACTGTGGACTTTGGGTGATAACGATGTGTCAGTAGAGGTTCATCAGCTCTAACAAATGCACCATTCTGGTGGAGATGTTGATAGTGGGGGAGACTGTGCATGTGTTGGGGCAGAAATTATGGAGAACTGTCTGTAATTTCTGCTCAATTTTGTTGTAAGCCTAAAACTCCAGAAAATAAAGTCTATCTTTTAAAAATAAGTACTCCACTCAAAAATATATATATTGAAAATGTCTGGATAAGTGAGATAAACTAGTTTGTCATCAGATACTAGGGCTTTGCACCTTCTAGGCACTCAAATATTTGTTGAATGAATGAATAAATAATCTACATTGAGAGAAGTCACTGGAAAAACTGCTCATCTTTCTCCTTTGTTTGCAAATACTTTAAAAATATTTTTTCTTTGTGGAAAAAAATACACATGTACACATTAACTACCATAACCCTTCCTTCCTATTATACAATTAGATCACAGAGTGAGAGTAAATACACATTAGTTTGCCTAATCACAACCTGAAGACCTGCTCCAACGTCCATGCTCTACTTGACAGTCAACAGCATGATTTTTATGTCAGCATTGGACATATTTTCCATCTTTGTCATTATTATAAAGAAACTTTCATATAAACATTTTTAAAATCACAATTAAGTTCCCTATGGTTAATGTGTTATTTTTAAGAGACAGGTATACTGTAAATTTTCAGCCCTATAAAAAAACTTTTTAAAAATAAGATTAAACAAAACAAGGTGATGGATCCTCCAGAAACTGAGTAAATCTGAAGTTTCAAAAACAAAGTTAGAATCAATTGATTTGAAATTTGTGGTGCTAATGCCAAAAGAAACAATTTAATTCTTGTTCTTTTTTCTGTAAGCATGTTTGCAATTAGTTAGAAAAATGCCTTATCTACTTCTTAGCTCAGGTGCTTACTATGTAATATTACTGTGAATAGATACTATGTAATATTACTGTGAATAGCCTTCAAATGCACAAAGGTTCTAGGCAAACTCTCAGTTCAGGGCCTGATCCTGACAATCCACAGGTAGACTGTGTTTGTATGTATGGGTGTGGTCCAGGGGAGTGCCTGGAGTTCACTAGAGTTCATTTCATTCACAGGTGTTTTGCTAACTCATACCCAAATGACTAATTAAAAAGATTTACCTCATATTCATTTTTCTTTTCAAATTTCATATTTAATTTTATTTTAATCCATAGTGTGCTAGTGTGCTAGGTTGAAGCACTAATGTTTATTCTTAAAGGAAGCTAAATTTAAGGGGTGCCTGGGTGGCTCAGTCATTAAGTGTCTGCCTTCAGCTCAGGTCATGATCCCAGGGTCCTGGGCTCAATCCCCGCATCTGGCTCCCTGCTCAGCAGGAAGCCTGCTTCTCCCTCTCCCACTCCCCCTGCTTGTGTTCTCTCTCTCACTATCTCTCTCTCTGTTGAAAAATAAAATCTTAAAAAAAAAAAGGAAGCTAAATTTAAAATATTTGAAATATGTCTCATATATATGTCAACTATTTTCTTTTTCAAAATGTTTTTTAAATTGCTTTTAATTTTTTTTAATTTTTTAAAAAATTTATTGATTTTCTTTAGATTTTTTAAAAAAGATTTTATTTATTTATTTGACAGAGAGAGAGAACACAAGTAGGCAGAGCGGCAGGCAGAGAGAGAGGGAGAAGCAGGCTCCCCACTGAGCAGGGAGACTGAGATCCCAGGACCCTGGGATCATGACCTGAGCCGAAGGCAGACGCTTAACCGACTGAGCCACCCAGGTGCCCCAAGATTTTTTGTTTGTTTGTTTTTAAAGTAATCTCTACCCCCAGTGTGGGGCTTGAACTCATGACACTGAGATCAAGAATTGCATGCTCCACTAGCTGAGCCAGCCAGGTGCCCCTAAAATCGTTTTCTTTTTAGATAGACTCAATTCAATTTATTTATTAAAGTTTATAATGTTAAAAACTTCACCTAAGCTGTGTGTGTGTGTGTGTGTGTGTGTGTAAAAACGTGGTATTTTATTGAAATAGACACTTTTACTGAACTGAGGATGATACTCTAATATTCATTGAACACAAGAACATAAGTTATATACCAATGAGTTTTTGAAATATTAACTTGATTTTCACAAAAGTCATGAAATATATAATTAGAAGCCAAAAGATTAAGTTAGCTACCCAGGTGACACATCTGGTAAGTGAGGGAGCTGGAGTTTGGATCTTCAAAGCCAATACTCTTTGTATAAGCAAGTAAAATATTAAGTTATTTTAAACAATATATAGTGGATGATCAATCCTCACAGTTCAGACTGCAAAGTAGATTTTTGTTTAGCGTTATTTAGTTTGGAAACCAATGTTCTGTATAGGTCAGTTTCACCATCGGAGATGTAGGAAAATATATTAAGAATAGATCATATTATTTTATGCTGATACACTGGCAATTTAAACATCTTGCTCTTGGGCGCCTGGGTGGCTCAGTTGGTTAAGCGACTGCCTTCGGCTCAGGTCATGATCCTGGAGTCCCGGGATCGAGTCCCACATCGGGCTCCCTGCTCAGCAGGGAGTCTGCTTCTCCCTCTGACCCTCTTCCCTCTCGTGCTTTCTATCTCTCATTCTCTCTCTCTCTGAAATAAATAAATAAAATCTTTAAAAAAAAAATAAACATCTTGCTCTTTTACCACATTTTTTGCTTCAGTTAAGAGGAATTTCATAAAATATGCTGTCATTTTAGAACAATTCATCTAAGAGAGTAAACAACAAGTAGAAGAATTAAAAAGAACTTTTTTTCATAAGTGCTTTCTTCCCATAAAATAATTCAGGGAAATGCCAATCAAATCTGCTTCTTCTGGTACTTATTTCATAGTATTAACAATATAATTCAAGTGTGAATTTAACTTTTACTAAGTAGCAAAGGCTGTTGAGATAACCTGTATCACCTGAGCTTAGGATCTCTAGAAAATACCTTTTATCTTAAGAATGCTTTGTTTTAGGATTCAGTTAAGCACATCCACTGTGTCTGAGTTTGAATCCCAGTTCTACCATTTACTAGCTATATGTTGTGGGGATTAAAGTACATATTTTAATATTCAGAACAGTTTCAAGCACATGTAAATTCTATGAAAGTTTTATTACCATTCCTTAATAGAGTTCATTCATTCTAATTTCATCTAGATCACTTGTTTTCTCCACTTCTCCCTCTACTGTTTTTACCTATAAAAAAATAAAATTATACTTTATAGGATTTTTTTTTAGCAAATCAGTCTATCCGTAATAGAAGCATATAACATTCTACAAGTCTTGCAGTTTACACAAATAAGAATATCCTATAGAACTCATTTTCTTGCCAACATAACTGGTTTAGTCAACCAGAAACAAGTGCAATTAGATGACAATTGTATGGAATAGGAAAAATATAATTAAATAGTAAAGAGCAAACAAAGATGCTTTTTTTTTTTAAGATTTTATTTATTTATTCATGAGAGACAAAGAGAGAGAGAGGCAGAGGCAGAGGGAGAAGTAGGCTCCCTGCCGAACAGGGAGCCTGATGTGGGACTCTATCCCTGGACCCCTGGATCATGACCTGAGCCGAAGGCAGCTGCTTAACCGACTGAGCCACCCAGGTGCCCACAAAGATACTTTTATTCCACGAATAAATTCCTTTTATTTCAGGCCTTGACATATAATATACCAAGCAGAGAGTAAGATTAAAAAGGTATTTAGATATACCGGGGGCCTTCTGACATGTAAGAAACAGTGATACTGAATAAATGTTCATATTATTTGGTGTAATAAATAACTTAAAAATACTCAGAATAAAATGCATCAGGCTATCAGGATTGACAGAGGCAAAGCTTCTAGAGTCTAGTTTACATGACAATATATATACATTTTTTTGTGGTTTTTTGGTTTGTTTTATTTCATTTTTTTAGCTCAAACTTGGTTTAAAAAAAAAAGATTACAATGGGGCACCTGGATGCCTCAGTCAGTTAAGCATCTCCCTTTGGCTCAGGTCGTGATCACAGGGTCCTGGGATGGAGCCCCACATGGGCCTCCCTGCTCAGCGGGGAGCCTGCTTCTCCCTCTCTCTCTGCTTCTCCCCCTCCTTGTGCACTTCTCTCTCTCTCTCCGTATCAAATAAATAAATAAATAGATCTTAAAAAAAAAAAAGATTATAACATTTGCATAGCTCCAAACTAAGAATGAATTTGTGAAGATGAGCCCTCCATCTAGCCTAGCAACTTTATGGTTCAAAAATCCTATCAGATTATTTTTAAACCTTTACTTTATTGTGGGCATAAATTTGAAGTGTTATCTCAAGTGTGAAGAAGGATGAAACAGCCCATTGTGCAATTCCAGGAAATAGAAACAACTACTGGGGCCTTTTCCATACTAAGCTCATCCCTAAATTCAATAGCCCATTGTAATTATTTTGTAATCATTTGGGTTTGGGAGACATCATTAAGGGCCAGTCACTGTACAATGGAAAATATTGAGCAAAATTGTATGAACAAGACTGTTCAGATAACAAGGTAAACAAATGGCTTTCCTAATCAGATATTTCTTTTCCTTTATTCTTCAACAAATTTCAAAAGAAACTATGTTCCAGGAGAAGATTGTTCTCATGCTTTGGATACAAAGTTAAAATTGATGTAATCATTTTTTTCCCCCAGAAGTTTGCAGTTGACTATGGAAGATAAACATGAAAACAGATCATTGTATGCAATGTTATAAGTGTTGATAAAGAGGTGTGAGGAAAATTGTTTGGGATTGGGAATGATTATTTTAATTTAGTAAAGTCTCGAAAGACTTCATGGAGAAGTCCTGGGTCCTGGGTCCTGGGTCCTAAAGAAAGAGTAAGAGATTACCAGGTAAAGTGAGAGGAAAGCAAGATGTTTTGTGTGGTTCCTTTGTGACTCCAAGTATTTTAAACAACTGAATAATCTGAGGGAGCATGCTGGGAGTCAGCCAGAAAACAGTTTGAATGGATACAATCTGAGAAACAGTTGGCCTTGGTTAACTAAGAATTTAATTGATATGTAATTGAAAATCCAGTTACAGAGAATGTGACCGTATAAATGTTTGTCTGTCTAAATCAGGACCCTTTTGAGAAAGCAAGGGGGCACTATTACCAATCAGGCTAGGAGAACTGCTATAAACTGAGACTGTCTTTGGCAAATTAGTCATGTGGCCACATACAATTTAAAAGACACAGGAGTCAGCCAAGGCTCCATTAGAGCTCTTCCTCCATTTTTCTGTGATAGTCTTGGCTTTCTCCTTCTCAACATGTCAGTTCTCTCTTCCAGCTGACTTCTCTCATGGTTGTTAAGATGGCAGCTAACAGTTACCTGTCCCTCATAGTTTTCCCTTCACATGCAAGAAGAAAGAAAATGTGTTAGTTATTCAAACCCACCTAACAAAACCCCTTGATGCCACTCGTTAACTGGCTTAAGCTATGGCAAGAAGACTAGAATGGTCAAATCAGGACCCATTGAAGCTGGTAGTAGGGATAATCACACCCAAACTGCATAACAGCTATGTAATGAATGGGGGGAAATAGAACTGGAGAGATAACCACAATATCCACTACAGAGTTTTTCTCAATGGAAAATTTCTAGAAAGTCTTAAATATGAAAGATCCCATTTAACTTCTTTCAGCTTTTATTATTTTTTATTACACTTTTATTGAGATATAGTCGCATATCATAAAATTCACTCTGTCAAAGATTACAGCATTATTCATAATAGCCAAAAAACCCCGAAAACAACCTAAATCCAACTCAACTGATAAAAGGATAAATAACATGTAGTATATCCATACAATGGAATATTACGTAGCTATAAAAAGGAACAAAGTACTGAAAAACACTACCGTGTGGATAAACCTTGAAAACATTATGCTATGAAAGAAGGCAGTCACAAACTGCATAATTTTATTTTAATGAAATAGCCAGAATAGGAAAGTCTATAGAGACAGAAATTAAATTAGTGGTTACCATGGGCTGGAGGGAGAGGGAAATGGGAAATGGCTTCTAATGGGTCTGCGGTTTCTTTTTGCAGTGATGAAAATGTCCTGAACTTAGGTAGTAATGGTTGCACAACTCTGTGAATATACTAAAAATCATTGAATTGAAATCACATTTAGACCATAGAAACAACATTAGCCATTAAGGAAATGCAAATCAGAACTATAATGAAATACCATTTCACACTTACTAATATAGCTATAACAAGTTTTGGTGAGGATGTGGGAAAATGGATACTCACATACATTGCTGGTGAGATTGTAAAATGGTAGAGCCACATTAGGAAAAAGTCTGACAGATCCTCAAAAAGTTCAAGTTACCACAAAACTCAGCACTCCTATGTTTGTATCCAAGAGAAATAAAAATATATGTCTACACAAAAATCTTTCAACTTGAAAGTTTGTGACCCCCCTAAAATGCATTTGTTGAAATCCTAACCTCCAAAGATGACATTATTAAGAAGTGGAGGCTTTGGGAGGGGAGTAGGGCATGAAAATGAAGCCCTCATGAATAGGAGGATTACTGCTCTTTTAAAAGAGATCCTACAATGGTCCCCAGCCTCTTCCACTGTGTGAGGGCACAGTCAAATGATGCCGACTATGAACCATGAAGAGGGTTCCCAACAGGACACAACCATCTTGGCATCTTGATCTTGGACTTCCCAGCCTCCAGAACTATGAGAAATAAGTTCCTATTGTTTATAAGTCCCCCAGTCTGTGTATTTTGTTTTAGCAGCCTGAATGGACTAAGACAGATGGTGAACATATTTTCCTGTGTTTATTGGCTATTTATATATATTCTTTGAAGAAATGTCTATTAAAATCCCTTGTTGATTCTTGATTGGTTCTTTATCTTTTTATTATTTGGTTGTACGAGTTCTTTACATATTCTAGATACAAGTCCCTTAGCAGATATATGATTTGTAAACATTTACGCCATTTTGTGGATTGTCTTTTTTCCTTTCTTGATGGTGCCCTTTGAAACACAAAGTTTTTCATTTTAATGGTCCAATTCATCTATTTTTCTTTTGTCACTTGACACCATTTCCTAATTCAAGGTCACAAGATTCACTTCCCTGTTTTCTTCTTTTATAGTTTTAGCTCTTGTATTTAGGTCTTTGATCCAATTTGATTTAATTTTTTTTAAGATTTTATTTATTTATTTGACAGAGAGAGCAAGAGAGCACAAGCAGGGGGAACAGTAGAGGGAGAGGGAGAAGCAGGCTCCCTGCCAAGCAGGGAGCCCAATGCGGGGCTTGATCCCAGGACCCTGGGATCATGACCTGAGCCAAAGGCAGAGGCTTAACCATCTAAGCCACCCAGGCACCCCTGATTTAATTTTTTTTAATTAATTTTTTATGTGATGTGACATAGGGGTCCAACCTCATTCTTTTGTACATGGCATCCAGTTGTTCTTGGCACCATTTATTTAAAAGATGATTTTTCCCCCTTGAATGGTCTTGGCATGTTTATTGAAAATCAGTTGGCCATCAATGCATGGATTTATTTTTAGACTCTCAATTCTATTGCTAGTACCATATGGTCATCACTGTAGATTGGCAGTAGGTTTGAAATTGGGATGTGTGAGTTCTCCAAATTTGTTCTTTTTCAAGATTGCTTTGGCTTTTGAGTTTCAATATGAATTTTAGGATCAACCTGTCAATTTCTACAAAAAAAACAGCTGAGATATTGATAGGGGTTGCATTGGATCTATAGATCAATTTGGGTAGTATTGCCATCTTAAGTCTTCTGATACATGAATATGGGATGGCTTTCCATTTAGTTAGGTCTTCTTTAATCTCATTCAACAGTGTTTTCTACTTTTTAGTGCACAGGTCTAACCTTTCCTTTCTTAAATTTATTCCCAAGTATTTTATTTCTTGGGAAATTTATTTCCAAAGTATTTTATTCTCTTTGATGCTATTGTAAATGGAATTGTTTTCATTTGTGGACTGTTTATTGCTAATGTATAGAAATACAACAGATTTTTACATATTGATCTTGTATCCTGAAGCCTTACTGAACTTGTTTATTAGTTCTAATGGCTTCTTTGTGGGTTCATTAAGATTTTCTGTATAGAAGATCATGATCTTCCAATAGAAATAGTTTTACTTCAAAAAAAAAAAAAGAAATAGTTTTACTTCATTCTTTTCAATCTGAGTGCCTTTTATTTCCTTTCCTTGCCTAAGTGCCCCAGCTAGAACCTCTAGTATAATATGAATAGAAATGGCAAAATCAGAAATCCTTGTCTTGTTCGTGATGATGGGGTGGGGGACCTTTCAGTCCTTCACCACTAATTATAATCTTAGCTGTGAGTTTTATCAGGGTGAGGAAGTTCCTTTATATTCCCAGATTGTTGAATGTTTTTATCATAAAAGGGTGCTGAATTTTGTCACATACATTTTCTGCATCTACTAAAAGGATCATATAGTTTCTGTCCTTTATTCTGTCAGTACGGTGTATTACATTGATTGATTTTCAGATGTTAAACCAACCTTGTGTTCCTGGAATAAATCCCACTTGGTCATGGTGTATAAACCTCTTTTGATATTGCTGGATTCAGTTTGCTAGTATTTTGTTGAAGATTTTTATGCCTATATTCATAATGGTAGTTTTATGTTCTTACAATGTCTTTCGTTTTGGTATTGGCCTCATAGAACAGCTGGCTAGCATTCCCTCCTCTATCTAATTTTTGGAAAGTTTTTGAAGGATTTGTGGTAGTTCTTCCTCAAATGTTTGGTAGAATTCACTAGCGAAGCCATCTGGGCTTGGGTTTTTCTTTGGGTTTTTTTTTTTTTTTTAATTATCATTTTGATGTCTTTACTTGTTATAGGTCTATTCAGATATTCTATTTCTTCTTGAATCAGTTTCAGTAGTTTGTGTCTTTCTAGGAATTTTTCTATTTTATCTAGGTTATCTGCTTTGTTGACAAAGAGTTGTTCATATTACTTGTAATCCTTGTTTATTTCTGTAAGCTCAGTAGTAAAGTCCCCTCTTTCACAGCTGACTTTAGAAATTGAGTCCTCTCGTTTTCTCTTGGTCAGTCTAGCTAAATGTTGTCAGTTCTGTTGATCTTTACCAAGTACCAACTTCTCATTTCACAGGTTTTCTCTATTGTCTTTTTTATTCTCTATTTCATTTATTTCCACATTCATTTTTATTAGTTTCCTACTTCTGCTTACATTGAGTTTAGCTTACTCTTTCTTTTTTTCTAGTTTCTTAGGGTGGAAGTTTAGATTCTTGATTTGAGATCTTTTTTAATATAGATGTTTACATGTATAAATTTCTCTCTGTAGTGCCTTAGTTGTACCCCATAAGTTTTGGGATATTGTAGTTTTGTTTCCATTCACCTCAAAGTATGCAAATAGGACAAATGAAAATGTCACAAAACCAACTGTTCTTACCCAGATTCAGACATTTTTCTTAAATGAGGTCTCCTCAGATGATTGTAGGTTTTTGGTTAATTTACACAGTTCTGAAAAAATTAATTTTGACAGTTTCTGCTAGTGTTCATATTGCTTTTAGTGTTTCAAAAAGATAGAATTTAATATTCTTATGTTGTGATATTTAACTGCTTAGCATACATAGTAAAATGGGAGTTAGGTTATGTCTTAACTTATGACTGCTTACGAAAGGGAAATTTTTACTAGCATTTACAACCTCCTATGTTACAGTAACTTTTCCAATCTCTTCTTATGTCTATGTCCTCCTATCACCTTGACCAGCTCATCTTGTACATGGGCCCTGATGATTTATTCCATGGTTTATATTACCAACTAACCTTGGCTAGGATACATACCCTTATCAGTAGAACTGGAATCCTGTCAGAGGACTATAAAACGTATATGCTGGAAAGAGATAGGAATTAATCTAATATTCTAAAGAAGAAATGAAAGTAGTTGTGTTAATTTTGGTAATTCATAATTCTTCCAAGACGAACTATTGTTAGATTCCTAGAAGAGAATGAATGAGAGGCAGATTCACAAATTTTATACCTTTCTTTGATTTGCAATGTAATCTACTCATTATTAATATTAGGGAAGGTGCTCCTCCACATTGAGCCAAATTACTCCCAAGATTTTATTGAACATCCTCTCTGGCTCCAAGTGTTGGATCACCCAACAGGCAGACGAAGCACATTTATCTATTCACTCATTTAACAAATATTTGTTGAGTACCTATTATGTAATAGATACTGTTTGGAGTGATGGGGAAATAGCAGTGAGCAAAACTAAGTTCCTGTTCTTATGGAGCCTGTATTCTAATAGAGAATGCAGGCAATAAAAATATATACATAGTATAGTGTGGTAGAAGGGGTAAAGAGTAAATATCTCTGCAGTAGTAAACAGGACTTCTCTGAAGAGATGACATTTAAGTAGAGACCTGAACAAAAAGAGGGAGTAAGCCATGTAAATATGTAAAGAGGGAGAGTTTCATTTAGTGCAAAGTCCAAATGCAAAGGCCCTGCAGAAGAGTACATTTGGCTTCTTGGAGGAAGAGCACATAAGCCAGTGGGAGTGGAGTATAGTGAGTGAAGGGAAGAAAGGTAGGAAATTGGGTCAGAGTAAGGGCCAGGGCCTAGACAATATAAAGCTCTGGCAGTCATAGTAAGGATTTTGGATTTTACTTTGAGATCTGAAGCCACTGGAACATTATGAACGCATGGATGACATGATTTTGATGTGACTTCAATAGGATCTCTCTGACTGTTGTATAGTGAAGAGTCCATGAGAATAAGAATTGAAGCTAATAATCCAGTTGGGAGACTATTAAAACAGTCCAGGAAAAGGATGATGTGGATTGTATTAGGGTACATATATTTTTTTTTATTGCATGCCTTCTCTATTAAAATATAGATTCCATGAGAACAGGAACAGTGGAGGTGAAGTAAGCAATTAGACTTAAGATGTATTTTGAACATGTGCCAACAGGATTTGCTAATAAACAGGATAGAGAGTATGAGAGAAAGAGGACAGTCAGGAATGTTCTAACATACAGAGCCTGAGTAACTGAGTGAACAGTGGTCCAACTTACTGCGATGGTGATCACCACAGGAAACAGGTCTGGAGAGAAAATTAAGAGTCTTGTTTGGATGTGTTACAAGTCAGATACCTATTAGGCATCTGCGATAGATTAAAGATGGCTATGGATTCTCTGCTTCCCTTCCCTTTGAGAGACAGAGTCTAATTCCTCTCTTCTCAAATCTGGGCTGCAATTGAGACTTGCCTGACCTACAAACAGTGGTAAAAGTGATATTTTGGAACACCCTAGGTTAGGCCATGAGAAGCCTTGCAATTTCTACCGAGGCCTGTTGGAACATACTCTAGGGTGCCCTGATCCTCCATGTAAAAAATCTTACCTTCTCAGACCACCACGCTGGAGAGGCCACAGTAGGTATTTCAGTCAATGATCCCAGATAGGTTTAGCTTTCTGGATGTCACTACCAAAGTGAAGCTGTCATAGATTCTCCAGGCCTGGCCATCTGCCAAATGAATGCTAATGAGTGATCTCTGTCAATGCCAAATTCTTCACCTACAAAATGGTGAAATAGAACAGTTGTTGTTTTATGCCACTACAATTTTTGGCAACTTGTTACACAGCAGTAAATAACTGGGAGAAAATCCAAGTATTAAAAATATAAATCCGGGGCACCTGGGTGGCTCAGTCGTTGGGCGCCTGCCTTCGGCTCAGGTCATGATCCCAAAGTCCTGGGATCCAGCCCCGCATCGGGCTCTCTGCTCCGCGGGAAGCCGGATTCTCCCTCTCCCACTCCCCCTGCTTGTGTTCCTGCTCTCGCTGTCTCTCTCTCTCTGTCAAATAAATAAATAAAATCTTAAAAAAAAAAGAAAAGAAAATATAAATCCAAGGGTCATCTACATGTAAATAAACTTTAAGAGCATAAATGAAATTATTATATGTAGGTGTTCTTAGCCTTTTGTATGACACAGACCCCTTTGGTAATCTAGAGATTTTTATGGATCCCTCCTCAAAAAACATTTTTTTAGATGTAAAATATTAAATATATAGTATTACAAAGGAAGTCAATTATACTGAAATATCATTCTATCCACATATCCAAAGACTAAAAAGCCATCAGCATTGATAAAACAGATTGATAAAGTCATCAGTACTGATAAAGAAGAGGCCTAAGAACTGAACTCTAAGACACTCAGACTCAGATGTTTAGAAGTTAGCAAACTGAATTAATCCAACACAGAACATTGAGACAGAATAACCCGTGAAATGGGAGGAAAATTAGAAGACTTCAGTGTCATAGAAGCCAAATAAAGATAGAGATGAAAGGGAAGAACATGATTAATTAGTAAGCTGAGAAAATTAGGTGAGAGGTCCTGAATACATAAGGGTGTGGCACATGGAAGTGCTGAGTTTGAGTCCACGTAGCATAAGAGGCTGTAGAATGTGTGGATGGCCTCATCCAAGGTCATGTCCTTTTCCCATAGCCAATGGATGATCACTATGGGGATATAAAGACCCAGCCCTCTCACTCCAACTTGGGACAATTCTGATGGGTCATCCCAGCTTCAGAGAGACATCTTGGTAGCTGAGGCCTCCAATGTGACCACATCACAGTTTAACTTCCTACTCTGTGCAATCTTATTTCTCCCCTTCTCCTTCATAGATGCAGCACAGCACCCAAGAGGACTTCCTAATAAACCTCCTGCATGCTTACCTCTCAGTTAGCTTCCTGTGGGAACCCAACCTTTCACCCTGCTTTGGGATTTAAAGACTTTGTAAGTCAGGTTAAGAGTCTGGACATTATTCTGAGGATAAAGTGAAATCATTAAAGGATTTTAAGAAGGGGTAATGTGATCAGCTATGGTTATTAAATCCTCAGGCTACAGTGTAGAGAGTAGACCCGAGGCTTGATTGGAGGCAGGGACACCATATATGCAGACACTGAATTACACAGACACATGATAATGCCATGAATTTGGAGATGTGACAATAGAGATGAAGATAAGCTGACAAATTCTAGAAATATTTAGAAGGCTCAAACAAAAAGACTAACTGATTATATGTAGAAGTGAAATTGTGGAAAGAGTCAGTAATGATGTCCAGGTTTCTGGCTTGAACAACTAGTGATGCCAACTAGTCACAGCTTTAAAAAAAGAGGACACTTCCTACTCCCTATTGCATCTGAGCAGCACTGTAAGTTGGTCAGCAGCCTAATAATTTTCTGGGTCCTATATATGGCGACTCTCTCCCACCCACTCCTGGTAAAATGTATAGCCAGCCTTTCCCCTTCCAATTCCTCACAACTAGTAAAAGAAAGAGGGAGGATTGGGCCCAACTATTTTGTGTCCACAAAACATACGTAATTTATTTATGTCCAAAAGAGAATGCAAATTAAACATATGAAAACATTAAGGAGAAGCAATATAGTATAGAGGTTAAAAGCATTCATTTTGGAGTTAGACCAAATTCAAATCCTGGATCTACCAGTTATATCAATTTGGCCAAGTTATTAACTTGCCAAATTATTAACTCTGTGGCTTAGTTTATCTCTGAAATATGGATAATGATGGCACCTACCCAAAGGATTATTGCAAATATCCAATAAATTAATACAAATAAAATGTTTACATATACTAATCACTTAATAAATGTTATCAATTATTATTCCACTGGAATGAAGATAGAACTTTTTCTTTTTTCCCTGATGAAATCCCAGTGTTTGGAATAGGGCCTGGTGCCTAATAAATAGAATCATACAATAAATATTTTTCTGATGAATGAAATCCCTGAGAGTACAAGTTACCTACCTCAGTGTGAATTCTTTCCTCCCTCCTCAGTAACAGAATCTGGATTTTTGTCTGGGCATCTTACTACCTGGAATTATGTTTTCCAGCTTCCCTTTTAGCTAGTTTTGGTCAATAAATGTAAACTGAAATGTTTTGTGAAATTTTCATGAAGGCCACATAAAGAAAACTGCCCCAACTGCAAGTGGCGCTTTATTGCCCTTATGCCTTTTCTTCTCTTTCTGGCCTGCAACTAAGACAAGATGCCTGCAGCTGCGGCTGCCATCCTGAACCACGAGGTGCCTTAAGGATGGCAGCTATGTGCTAATATGGCGGGCAGAAATACAGTAGCTTGAAGTCCATAGGTTATCAGATTGCTGCTGCACTAACCCAGGAATGCCTACCTCCAGACTTCTTCTACAGGAGAAATACATTTCTGTATTTTTGAGTCATCATTGTTTTAGGGCATTTAGTGGAATACTGCCCAACTAATCCTAAATTTTTTTTTAAGATTTTATTTATTTATTTGACAGAGAGAGACAGCAAGAGAGGGAACACAAGCAGGGGGAGTGGGAGAGGGAGAAGCAGACTTCCCGCCGAGCAGGGAGCCCGATGCGGGGCTCGATCCCAGGACCCTGGGACCATGACCTGAGCCGAAGGCAGACACTTAACGACTGAGCCACCTAGGCACCCCTCAACTAATCCTAATTAAATATATTTGTCAAATTTATATTTTAAACTATAGTAATAAGCCAATTTTTCAAGCTCTGAGTCCTGTATGACAATCTTTAACAGCATTATAGAAGGGGAAAGATGGGAGATCAGAGCTGGAATGGACAAGAATAAGGACTGTAGTGCTTAAGGGTTACTTTTTTATACCATGCATTATAGGGAGAAGATGATTACACAATTAGAAATGGTTGCAGGATAGGATTTTGAAAACCAATTAACAAAAGGCACAGTGGTATCTGGTAAAGTGGGTCTGAGTGGACCATTTTACCCTTGGGAATTTTTATACGAATTTAACAGGAGGTACTTTGTCCATAATAAGAAGAAAGGGAAATCCATATATATTTAATACCCATAATGAATTAACACATACATTATGGGTACCTTCTTCCACATACATGAAATTATTTAAATCTCACACCTGGGATAGTGGGTATTATTTGCTACATTTTCAAATAAAGAAATTGAGGCATATAGATGTTTAACTGGATTGCCCTCAGTCATAATGTCAGTAAGTAGTGGAGGTGGGGTTTGAACCTATGTCTGTTGGGCCCCAGAGCCCTTGTGCCTCCCCTCACCCCTCATTCCACATAACCAGCCACATAAACTCATTCTCAAAGGCCCAAGATCTGTGTTCCTCATCACATGTCTGAAGATGGTCTACATATTTCTTTCTTTCAGCATAACCTGCCTTTATTTTTCATTTTCTAACATTTTGGAAACTTGAGGTCCATTGCTCTAAATCCATCTTTATTTTTCACAGGTCTTGTTTTCAAACCACAGATTCCTATTCACAAGGTGACAGAGGCTCCTAATATCTCCCTCAACCACTCTGACTGGCTGGAGCCTGCCCTTCCAGGGCTAACCAAATGCAGGTGACTCAAATTGAGATTATGACCCTCTCATCAGACCAGCAGAGAGAGTAGATGGCCTGCCTTGGCCACACCCAGTTCTCCTTCCCAGACCTTTTCTCATTTACTATGTAAGACCTCAAGTTTGCTCCACCTCTGTGCTCTTTCTCGCAGCGAATGTCATCACCATCCGTCCTGTTGCCTAAGCCAGAACCTTCTGAACCATTCTTAACACTTCCTTCTCTCTCATCCACCACATACAAGAAATACCAAGCTCCTTCTTCCTTACTTTTTATGTGTAAAATTAATCCATCTCCTATTTCAGGCCACCACTCTCTTACTGATATTACTGCTAATATTTCTCCTTGCTTCCAGTCCATTCTACAACTAGAGTGGCCACTTCAAAATGCAAATCTTGTTATATCACTCCCCTTTTTAATTTTTATTGAGGTATAACTTAATAAAGATGTTAACTTAGTAAAGTGCCCAAAGTGTAACCTAGTAAAGTGCCCAAATCTTAAATATTTGACTTGATATATATTCAGTTCTGCATACCAGATCAAGATGTAAAACATTCTGCCATGCCAGAAGGCTCCCTCATGTCCCCACTTCAGTCATGCTCCACCTCCAAGGTAACTACCATTCTGACTGCTGCCACCACAGATTAGTTTTACCTGCTTTAAAAATTCATATAAATGGAATCATACAATAGGTTCTTTTTTTGTGTATGACCCTTCTACTCAATGTCTGTGATATTCATCCAGTATGTAGCATATATAAGTAGTTCATTCTTCTTTATTGCTATGTAGTATTTAATTCTATGAATATACCCTCAATTTATTAACCCTTTTTACTGTTGATAGCTATTTGGGTCATTTGTAGGTTTTAGATAATATGAACAAAACTGTTTCAACATTTTTGTGTTAACACATGCATTCATTTCTTTTGGTACGTAACCTAGGGTGGAACTGCTGGGTCGTAGAGCATTAGTAGGTATTGCATATGAGAATTCTAGTTACTCCATATCCTTATCAATTCTTGGTGTTGTCAATATTTTCAATTTTAGTCATTCTGACTTTCAAAAAATCGTTCTCTGACACCCCATCTAGATAAAAGTATAAACTCCATAATGTGATGGACGGAGTCCCTCATGATCTGACTTTTGCTTGTATGTTCAGCCTCATATCCTCCTTGAATTTTAAGCTGTAGTCCTGCTCAACTACTTGTGTATCTTTTAGAGTTCTTTGGTTGGTTGGGGTCATTCTGTTTTTCTCCTGGCCTTTGCACTATTCATCTCTTGTGTCTTTACATTCAGATTGAGTCCTTCTCATCCCCTGAGTTTCAGCTTAGACAACACTTTCTAAACTTTCCAACTTTCAAGATTCAGTAAAATGTCCTTCAATGAGCACGCAGGGTTCCACGTGTTTACTCTTTTTTTAATATGCATCATACTATATTGCAATTGCCTATCAACTTGTCAATTTTTCCTGAGGGCAAGGATTGTATCTTGTTCACTTTTATATCACCAGTGCTTAGAAGGGTATGGGCACATAATAGGTGCTTAAGAATGCATGAGTTAATGAACAAATTAATGAATTAATCAACTGAGTATCAATGGAGTAATTCAAATTATTATGAGGAACTCAATTAACAGGCTACTTTGGGATTAATATATTGGTTTCTAAATTCTCATTCCTTAGGTTGTACTTTTGACAAGTGATAGTAAGGAAAAAAACACAGTAAGTCTTAAATGGTTATTCAATCCATAGAATTAAATAAGTCTCAACTGATAGGAGGGGATGAGAATTTTTCAAAATACACATGCCTCTAAAGGTTCAGTTCCTGCAGGCGCCTGGGTGCCTCAGTCATTAATCGGCTCAGGTCATGATCCCAGGGTCCTCGGATCGAGTCCCACATTGGGCTCCCTGCTCAGCGGGAAGCCTGTTTCTCCCTCTCCCACTCCCCCTGCTTGTGTTCCTGCTCTCGCTGTGTCTCTGTCAAATAAATAAATAAAATCTTAAAAAAAAAAAATTCAGTTCCTGCAATTTTCAACTAAGGCAAAACATTGGGAAAATCTGGAAAGCTTTCAAAAAATACTGATGCCTGGAGACCTAACTCTGGAGTTTCTGATTTGGGTTGGAGTGAGTCTTTTTGAGGCTTGCCCACTATAAAACAGAATAGGGATACAGTCAGAAAGTTCTGGGGCTGGGGGGAGTGACTTATTGACAAGAAATGAGTATAGAAAAGCCAATTGACAGTTATATATAGTGTATATATATATATATATATAGTCATGCCTCTTGAGGGCTGTGAAACTACAGGGTCTGTCATGGTTCATATTAAACTCTCATTTTCAACGGCAAAGCTTCTTTAATGTGGAAAGAAGAGAATTTTATATACAAGGTAATATTGTAAACATCTGCTCTTAAGTTGGAACATCTGTTAGGAAAATAAGAAATTTGGTTATCTAGCTGGGATCTTGGGCTTAATATAGATTCTTGTATCTTAGGTGTGAATAACCCCTTGAAATGTGTCCAGTAATAATGTAATAAGAACCTTAGATAATTGGGCCCCAAATATTTAAACTGAGTCTATTGAGGCAATATTGGTGTCAATTCTTCTTTCTTCCAAAGGCCCTTTTAGATATAAGCAGAATGTATTGGCAAGATTCTCCCCACTCCTCTATTGGGCCCACAAGTGCCTTCCAAATGATTTAACCCTGTTTAACAGATTTAATTTTAACAGATCTCAGATGTGGCCTCCCTGGTCTTTGAGAGATAGATAGAACTGACTCAACTGTCCTAATTCCATAGCCAGCAAGAATTCAGAGCCCTTTGCAAAACTTTGGCACAGTCCAGGGGGCTTACATCTCATAGCCTTTCCTGCATACTGGGCTTCAGCCTCTTCTGTCCCATTTTCCATTCTGAGCAGGTCACTCTGTACACGAAATTCAGTTTCTTCATTGGTTCCCACACAAACCCCACTCATACACACAGAATTTATTTAAGAGCAGGGGCTTGTAGTGGGGAGAGATTACAACACAGAGAACACATTAAACAACTTTTTAAAAAGTCGCTTTAGATATTCTTGTTTTAAAAAGTCTTGCTGGTGCCCCTCCCATTCCCTGATTAGAGGACCCTTCTCCTGATCAATCTGCCTATGCAGAACCCAGTCTCATATATTCCCCAGGGACCCTCTTTTTCCTCCACTGTCACAATCAACTGTTCTGTCCGGTTCTGCTGGTACCCCATCCTCTCCAGATAAACAAACTCCTCTCTTTGGCTTGGTAGCAAGGCTGGTCTCCTTAGGTTGGCCATCAGGCTGACACACATGCCCTTATGACCCCATCTCCTACCCCAAACAATTTTGAGGCATTTTTCCCTCCTTACATTTCCTCCCTTAGAAACTGTTAATTGAGTACTTTCCTCAGTTTGTTAATTGAGTACTTTCCTCAGTTTATTACAAACATTTGCCAGAGTTAGAGGTGGCCCTGAAATAAACAGGATGGACTTGCTTTCCTCACTCCATCTAAACTTAGCTCCTGGCCTGCTTCTCTCCCCATCTCCCCTGTGCTCCAGGGGAGCAGAGAGAGGAAAGGAAGGAACAAACGTGGAGAGGACTGGTCAAAGAGGAACTCGGGGGAAGTTAGTGTTCCTGGCTTAGGAAAGAAAAACTGAAACTACAAAAAGGGGACAGGAAGTATTTGTTCTTCCTTGCTGTATGTGGGCCCCTTTCTTTCATTCCTTCTCCCACCTTTATCAGGAAGTACTGGTGGTCCTGAGATCTGGAAACTGGTGCCCTTGGGTCTGGGTGGGTTCCAGCCTGATCCTTACTTTCATTAAAATTTTGGTATTTTGTTCATCATGAAGTTATGTGGGTTGTTTTTGTTTTTGTTTTTAATTAAGACTGATGCTTTGGGGAATGCAACTCTTTTTCTTTTTTTTTAAGATTTTATTTATTTATTTATTTGACAGAGAGAAAGAGAGAGACAGCAAGAGAGGGAACACAAGCAGGGGCAGTGGGAGAGGGAGAAGCAGGCTTCCTGCCAAGCAGGGAGTCCCATGTGGGGCTTGATCCCAGGGCCCTGGGACCATGACCTAAGCTGAAGGCAGACGCTTAACGACTGAGCCACCCAGGCACCCCTGGGGTTTGTTTGCTTGGTTTTTTTTTGCATTAATTTTTTTATAACAGCTTTATTGAGATATAATTCACATACCATAACATTCATCCTTTTAAAGTGTACAATTCAGTGGATTTTCAGTATATTCATAGAGTTGTACCACCATCACTGTTATTTAATTATTTTTTAAAGATTTTATTTATTTTTATTTGAGAGAGAGAGAGTGAGACAGAGAGTGTGTGAGCCGGGGAGGAGTAGAGGGAGAGGGAGAGAATCTCCAGCAGACTCTGCACTGAGCACAGAGTCCAATGCAGGGCTCGATCCCAGGACCTTGAGATCATGACCAGAGCAGAAACCAAGAGTCAGTCACTCAACTGACTGAGCCACCCAGGTGCCCTACCATTATCTAATTTTAAAACATGTTCATCACCCAAAGCATTAATTTTTATTTAAAGAAATATTACATTAAATATTACTGAGTGTATAATTACATACACACTGCCTCTACTCAGCTTTCACATCTGACACACACATCCGGAGCTGTCACACACTCTCTATCCCAGCCCCAGGGATATCACTCATCTTTTTTTTTTTTTTAGATTTTATTTATTTATTTATTTATTTATTTTAGAAAGAGAGGGAGAGAAAGAGCACACATGGTGGGGGTGGGGGCAGAGGAAAAGGGCGAGAGAATCTCAAGCAGACTCCATGCTCAGTGCACAGCCTGATGCAGGGTTCGGCAGGAGGCAGGGCAGGGGTGGGGGGACTCAGTGTCACAGCCCTGAGATCATGACCTGAGCCCAAACCAAGAGTCTGATGCTTAACTGACTGAGCCACCCAGATGCCCCATCATTCATCTTGCCTCCACTCTCCTCTACATCTTTATCTCCCTGCTGCCCTCCCGCCCCCTGCCAACATCATGCATTGCTCAAACACAACTCTACCACAGATATCTCATTCTTTCCTTCACATTACAACATTAAAAGAGTGGAGGGACATGTAAGGATTCCAGGGGTGTTGGGGGTAACAGTTACGTTTACTGTACATACAAATACTCTCTTTCATGTTGAAGGACTAGTTTGGGTTTCCATGAGTGACTATACTTTTGAGTGACACTCATAAAATTTCCCCCATGGACATGCAGTTACTTGTTTTCAACTGTTACATTGTGTTCCTTTTGAAAAAGGTCAAGGAAAGGCTGGCCACGTACAGACACAGAAACTTATAAATCAAAGATGAACTGAAAAATTAAGAGCTTTTTACATTCCATTAATAGCAATGACTTTCTTGTCTTTATGCCCTACAAGATCTGAAACCAAAGGTAGTTGCCACATCATTAATACATGCATGCAACCATTATACATCCTAGGTCTCAGAAGGGCAGCATTCAATAGCATAGGCAACTTTTAAGCTGCAAAGGGGAAAAAAAAATGTGTGTGTGGAGAGAGTACATCAGCATCCTTAAATCTTAGGACTAGAAGTAATCTAACAATTCTCACTGCAGTCCAGGAATTTTGTCTGTGGCAACAGCTTCTTACCAGGTGGGAATCAGCCTCCTCCTGAACACTGCCAGGGTTGGGTGCTCTTGCCTTCTCAACGCTACCACTCCAACCTCTAATGGCAGGAATTTTGGGGGGGTGTTGAAGCCAAAATTATTTTCCTAAGCATTAATACTATTGGGCCTAGTCCTTCTCCCAGAATAAAACAGAACACTTTATTCCATCTGTTCTAACAGTCTATCAGCTAAGTAAAATCTTTACTTAGCTGATTTGACAAATATCTACTGAACTCCACTAGGTGCCATACAATACAGTAGCTACTGGGGAAATAATGGACAGAAAACCAGTCACAATTTCTGTTGCAAAATTTAGTAATCGTACTTGGAGACGAAAATGAAGGAGAACTTGAATAAATGGGAAGAACTGGTAACATGAATTGGGAAAGATAAGTGATTGTTTAATAAACTCAGGATGCATCTGTTAGTTATTTCTGCATTTCTGCTCTGTTGTTGACATGGGAATTAGGAGGCAGAAACTCCAGGAGCCAGGATTTGGCATTAGACAATACCAGAAGACAAAAAAAACTGAAGACATGCCAACGGATTCCAAGGAAATTAGATGGTAGGCATATCACAGATGTTTGGGGCAGCCCAAGATCCACAGGTGTCAATGATGCTAGGGTTCCAAGATAAAATAGAGGATGTTCAAATAAATTTTAATTTCAGCTAGACAATACATAATTTTTTTAGTGTAAGTATATGTCATGCAATATTTGGAGCACATACTAAAAAATTACCCATTGTTCATCTAAAATTCTAATTTAACTGGGCATCCTGTACTTTTATTTGCTAAATCTGGCAACTTTACATGATCCCAATAATTGGTGAGGAAGACAAGATTCTCCAATATGTGTAACTGGCCTTTTTAATTCGCTAGTAAACAGGAAGTAAATGGAGTCAAACTGAAGAAGCCCGAGCTCCAATCTCCAATGAGTAGAAAGAGGCAGAAGGAAGAGGTAAGAAACAGGGGAGTGACAAGTGGTAATGAAACTAAACCCAGTGACCTAGGGCCCATTCCTAGCATGGAGCCTGTATTATAGATCCTACAGCTTGGTTTTATTGCCAAACCAAAATCCATTTCAGGTCACGTACATATCTTAATTTAACATTTGGGGCAGCTAAAAATGAGGTGGAAGGGAGCCAGAAGTTATAGACCCCCTTAACTGTCCTATCACATTTTTTTTTGGCCGAGTTCTAGTTCACTTTGGGATAACCTGTAATCTGAAATTTTATTCTTTTCTAGCTATCAGTATAGCTGACATTGTTTGCCAACTTATTTTCACAGTAAATCTTCCTTGTAGAAAATTTCAACTGGTCTAAGAAGAAAAGGATATTTTCTATACCTCGAATGGGCTACACAATTTGTGGGTCTCAGTGGGAAATGAAAATGCCAGGCCCCTTATTTGAAACTTGTTATGAATTTCAAGGAAACATTAAACCAAGCACAGGGTCCATCTAAGTGCAGAGCCTTGTGCAACAGCACAGATCATATACCCATGAAGTCAACCCCTCCCATACCTTAGTCATGATAGAGAGATAAAATCTGTGTTCTAGAGCTAGGGCCAGGGATCGAAGAAGTCTGAACTCATTTTAGAACTCACAGGGATAAAAGGAACTGGGCAGACACAGGGAGTCAGGGAGGACAGATATGGGGATCAACTTTAGCTATTGCTACAATCCTCTTGAGTTGTTGTCTGGCTCACACTGACCTTGGGATAGTGAGTCTCCTCCTACTTGCTATTTTCCAAGTTTTTTTCACCACTTTCATCTGACATAGTGTATAGACCCTCTTCTAGTATTCTGACCTCTCACTGTCCTTCCCCCTCCCTCTACCTTACCTGTTCTGCCTCACCATAGAAAATCATGTTTCAGATAGGACAACACACAGTACAGTATGACAATTCCTTCCTTTGATCTGGACCCTACTTTTAATTCAGTCTAATAATATGTTAGCCTTTTCAACAGCTGCTTCATGCTGTGGGCTTATATTAAGCTAATATTCAATTAAAACCCTTCATTCTAGTCCACATGAATTAATCCCAGTCAGGACTTGAGTTTCTGCCGGTTCTCTTTAAATTTAACACATTGGACTTTACATCTGCCTGATTTAAATTTCAGCTTGTTGATTTCATACCAGCATTCCAGCCAATTGAGATTATTTTGGAAACTGATTCTGTCATCTATGCCTTCATACACATCCCTGTTAAAAGTGCTAAACAGATACCAGAGAGTTAACTGATGGAGTAAGGCCCTGAGTTAAGACTTTGTGAATATTCCAGCTTTCCTCAACTGGTCCAGCAAGTTGAGAATGATCAGGTGTGGGTGGTTATTGCATGCTCTGACTACCAAGAAGCCTTAGTAATCCTAACATACCCTGATTCTGTGCCCCCCCCGCCTTTTTTCACATAGCAGGGTAAACCAAAAGGCAGATAAACCTTTACCAACAGATTCTTTGTGTACTTTCTAAAAACTCAGGCCTTCAGCACCAAAAGCAAGCATACTCTTAGGATTTAGGTATGAGGTCAGAGCCCAGGGGGATCTCATTTTCCTTTTCTCCCAAGAAATTCTCTTAATCAGGTACTCTAAGTCCTGGTGGAGCCATTTGGTAACTGACACAAGATGCATAGACTGTTCATAGAAGCAGACTGAGGTAAAGGACATGGTCTAGAAGTTCATGGTCATCAAACCAACAATGCAAAGATGGCTGATGGTCAGGAATTCACAGCCATTCTGATCTTACAGTGCTCAGGTGTCCCACCTGGCAGAGAGAGGGACTTGAGCTCTCTTACATGATCAGTCAGGAGGTAAATAAGCAGAAAACTGCCCTTCTCGTTGAAATCATCCACATGCTATCTATGGTCTTTCCTTCCAGTTACAATGGTATGTCTCAAGATAAGGTTTCTAGGACCTGCAGCTGGGTATATCTCTGAAATGGATGGTTCAAGTTCTCGGTACTGGCTCCTCTCAGCTACCCAGTTCTACTGCAGTTAACTGGGTCATTCTCAGCTTCATTCTAGGATATGACAAGTTCTCATGTGGAGAAGAGATCTTTGCCATTATTACTAATAATAGATATTTATGAAAACTTATCATGTATCAGACATTTTATAGATATTGATGCATTTAATCTTTTCAACAATTTTATCAGGTTGGCTCCATTTTTTTAGATAAGGAAATCGAGAAATTAACTAACTATACCCAAGGTCACAAAGCTAGTAAGTAGCAAAGTTGGTCTTCAAACTCACAGTCTGAATATGGAGACCTTGCTCTTCACCAGAACATTATACTATCTTCCTTGCTTGTTTTATAGAGATAGGAACAGTGTATGATTGCCTAGTGGAGGGAGTGAAATTCTTGAAGAATTCTTCAGTTCTGGGTATCAATAACAACACAATGGGGCTTCAAATCACAGATGGGTGACAGGAGATAGTCAACTTATCAGGGAGCGTTGAGGTTGAAATTTAAGGGGACTTCCCAATGCCATTTAAGTGAACCCATTGGATGCTAACCTCTTCCACACACACACAAATTTATTAGGTCCAGCATAACTGGAGGAACCTATCACTTCAGAGAAAAAACATAAATTTTTTTTTTATCTTTCTAATTAGATACCTCTTCAGATGAAACTAGTGAAAAAATGGCAGGAGTGAGATTTCAAGTCACAAATAGCCAAGTGCATACCTGTTTCATGCCTGAACTTGTGTCATTAGACAGTCAATTCACCCCTCCACGGTGCAAAATTTTAATAGTCTTTCCTGACACGTGCACACTGGTGGTGGGTGTTGGCAGCAGCAGGGCCAGGGAGAAGTGGATGGGTAGGAGAGGAAAGAAGTTCATGTATCAGCCAGGCCCCGTGCTATATGCTTTTTACACAGAATCGCATTTAATCCTCACAGCAGCAATGACACAGGCATTATTATCTCCACTTTACAGATTAGGAAACTGGGAATCAGTCACATAATTATTAAGGGGTGAAACCGAGACTTCAAAGCTCCTGGGTTTTTACTGTAGCAAAATGCATACTCATGTACAGGTGGGAGGGATGGCAACTTCCACAAGGGCTTAACGAATAAAAGGAGAAGTGGAACTGAAGTAAGTGTAGTGATATTTGGTATGCCAAGGACAATTATATCCTTGATTCACTTGGCATGAGCTGAATAGGGAGAGAAGACAGGGCTCTGAGCCTTCCAACCATATCTTTCCTCTTGTCCTAGATGTGGGCTCCACGGGACTACAAACCAGTCCTTGCTGCCAAGTCACTTTTATGCTTCCAACCTCTGAAAGCCAAGCAGGGTATAACCACAGCCTGACAGAACAATAAAGACCCAATCCTCTTATCATATAGACCAAGAGACTGAAGCCCAGGGAGAGGTAAGGACTTATTCAGGAGCAGGCACATAAGTATGATCAAAACCACAACTGGAACCTCGTGTTTTCCAGGAAGGTTTTTTAGGGGACAACAAGGTTGGCCCTGGGGAATCAGCAGTTCTATGCCACACTTCCTCAAATGCTTAGTGTTCAAGTTCAGTTGCATCTTCCTGGGGATTCTCTAGAATTCCTCATACAAAGATATGTCAGTGAGGATAAAGAGCATATATTCACATTCAGGGGAGATAAATATCCGTAACACTAATGTGAGGAATGACTGGCAAGAAACCAGAAGACCCATAATGAAGTCAGAATTCCAGGTTAGAAATGGATCTTCAGAAAAACCCTGGCTCTAGGCTGTTTCAAAGCAGGGGACCTGATGTGGATGGTGATGTCCACTCAGTACCTCGCTTTGTAAAGCCTGTGTCTCTCCATACAGCCAGTGTTCCCACTCTGGTTTAGAACTCCTTGACCTTGGGGTGCCTGGGTGGCTCAGTCGTTAAGCGTCTGCCTTCCGCTCAGGTCATGATCCCAGGGTCCTGGGATCGAGCTCCGCATCAGTCTCCCTGCTCGCCCGGAAGCCTGCTTCTCCCTCTCCCATTCCCCCTGCTTGTGTTCCTGCTCTCGCTGTCTCTCTCTCTGTCAAATAAATAAAATCTTTAAAAAAAAAAAAAAAGACCTCCTTGACCTTCCCATCAGAGAATTACAATCAGAGAACATGGATCTGCTTCCTACAACATACACTACTCTTGTGGTAATGAGAAAAATGTGCCCATGCCCTGCAGCCCTTGCCTCACGGGTTAGTGCACTGAGCACAGGCCAGATTTCTGCCCTGAGTCTCCTCCAGGCACTCCATTGCATAGCAACTTACACAACAATACTGGGCAGTGGCCCTTTCTCTTCCTCCTTCAAAGAGCCCAGATGACTCAGGGGAATCTTTCTATCCATGTACTTACAACTGCACACAGGATCTTATCAACAAATCAGGTGTGGGTGTAGGAGAGGGCATTACTCAAGTATATGCAACTCTGATGGGAATTGCTCAGTTTTAATTGGAGTTTGTTCCACTTATTCCTCAATTAGAGTCTGAGAAAAAACCCACTTCAGGTCCTAATATTGGGGTCTTTCAGACTTTCCTAATTTAAAGTTGGCATGTGGGGCACCTGGGTGGCTCAGTCAGTTATGGCTCAGGTCATGATCTCAGGGTCCTGGGCTGGAGCCCTGAGCAGGGCTCCCTGCTCAGTGGGGAGTCTGCTTCTCCCTCTCCCTCTGTGCTCTCTCTCTCCCACTCTCTCTCTCAAGTAAATAAATAAAATCTTTAAAAAAAAATAAAGTCGGCATGTGATTCTTACCACCTTCTTATTGGAGTAGTGTATGACACGCGTAGCTCAAAGCATGCCTAGTGAGTGAAGGAAGGAAAAAGGGACAAAAGAAAAGAGATGGGGGTAGGGGAAGGAGCAAGAATGGAGAATCCTCTGTGACAGAGATCATATCTATGTGATGAAAAATACAGAATTCCAGCCCTGGGCCATGCTCTATTCAGAGAGTGGATGCAGGATTAATTTGGGCTCAATGGTACGCTGTGTGGCAATGATCTCCATATGTCTTTCTCCCTACCCCTAATTTTCATGTCTGCAATTGCCAGACAATGCTGTAGTGGATGTGTCTGGCCCCTGAGAGATAAGAACGCATTGCTTAATAATATGCTTTCTGAGATTCTTCACTTGACTAGTAAGCACATACAGCTTCCTGAAATGTAGGTTTCCCCAAACGCACGGATCACTCTCAACCACAGCATCAGCTACTGAATGGAGAGAATTATGAGAGTCATGGCTACCAGATTTAATGATGTCTGAAAACCCATTCTGGGGGCAGAATGATATGCTAAGAGAAAAAAACAGGAGAGACTACTTGCAGCAAGTAGAAGTCATGTGAAGGGCCGTGCTCGGCCCCAAAGGAAATGGGCAATGACATTGTTGACATGCCATTCTGGGGCAAGCACAAAGCTCCGGTGCTTTGGCTTGGGTAGTGATGAAATGAGTTCTTGCTCATCTCATCATTGGCACTATCATAATCATTATCTACAATAACAACACCAACGTCAGCAAATATTTATTGGGTGCCTTCTCTGTAAAACTGTCAACAGGATCTTTGGGCCAAGGTTCTGAAAGACCTTCTCTTCTTTAAAAAACCTTCCAGAGAGAGCCTTAAAAATAAGGAATATTATCAATTTAAGATTTATAGATTGAAGCAGGTAGGTTTCCATAGACTTTTTGAATAAAAAAGAAAATTCACTCCCCAAATTTGAAAGGTACCAAAGCGTAGACTAAGAAAAGTAAGTCTCCCTTAGGCTTTAGTAGCCACCTTTTTTTTGCATCCCACCAATACTCTTCATTCTCCTATCTGCTTAGTAGCCATCTTTATTAGCAATAAATTTGTGTCTTGAATTTTGTTTCGTCTTAAGTGAGAATTTATCATTTATTTTATGGCTCTCTCTCTCTCTCAACCTCTCTCCTTGCCTATCATTTTTTTTTTTTTTTTACCTCCACTCAGCCCTCTGGGTCCCTAATTCAGAACTAGGTCTCATAATAGTAGATCAGAGCTGATATTAAGGATAAGGCAGATTGAGGGCGCCTGGGTGGCTCAGTTGGTTAGGCAACTGCCTTTGGCTCAGGTCATGATCCTGGAGTCCCGGGATCGAGTCCCGCATCAGGCTACCTGCTCGGCGGGGAGTCTGCTTCTCCCTCTGACCCTCTTCCCTCTCATGCTCTCTCTCATGCTCGCTCTCTCAAATAAATAAATAAAATCTTTAAAAAAAAAAAAAAGGATAAGGCAGATTGAGTCATGTACCATTGGGTGTCTTGGCTTATATCCTGGTTGCGAAGCTATGATCTTGATCTTGGCGTCCTTAGGACTGCAGTTCATTAGAAGTTATGGTCCCAGGCAGCAGTTAGCAGTAGTTAATTTTCATTCTCTTTTCATGGTGTTGAAGATGCACCACTACTGCTCAGGGTTCTGAGCTACGTGTCTGGTTCCAGTCTTCTATCTCATAGGTATATTTTCAATCCCTTTCACTTTATAAAAGGCAAACTTCAAGCTGCCTCAGCTTTAGTCCTTTTTACTGGCTTGAGTTTCTGTTCCTTTTTGGATTTTTTGCATTTATCTGGTATTTGAGCCTACTTATGCCTTTTGGTTTTCTTTCTTTATATTTTTATTATTGCTATGTATATGGAGCAAAGTGGGATTTCATGGTATAAATCCACTGTACCATCTTGATCCGAAAGTCTTTTGCTTCACATTTGAGTCATGACTTTTTTCTATATTTCTTAATTCTTTTCCTGGGATTTCTCATGGCTTTTCTTTCTTCTTGATTTATTTGTATTTATGGTTTCCTCAAGTTTTCCAAGTTGTCAAAAATATTTTCTTTAATATTGGGTTCCCTTTATTTCTGTAAACTTTTGTCTAAGAGCCCTTAATCTTGCAGTTTCAATCTGGAGTACCTGTTCTATAGACTTGCTAATTACTTCAACCAGGAACTTCTTTTCTCTGTGTTTTTTTGAGTTAGAGTGGTACACTGTTTTCTGGATTCCATATCTCATCTTGGTCTGTTCTCTAAGTTTGCTGGGGTATATCCTCAAGTAAGTTCTAAGAACAGTTACTTGGAAGGTAAAATTTTAGTCTTTTCGTGTCTGAAAAGATGTTTTCTTCCCTTATCCTTGATTAATAGTTTGCTCAGTGTTGGATTATATTTTGAAAATAATCTTTCCTCAGACCTTTAAAATTCTGGAAGGACTTTATATGGAGGGACATGTTCTGGAAGTTGGCCCAGGGACATTCATGATCAGAAATAGGTGAGCAGTTCCTTAGGCCTCTGAAGGCCTGTCTTTACATCTGGTTAAGGTGCCGTAAGTGTGAGAACATTAGAAGGGGGGATATGTCAGGCTATCAGATGTCTCTGTGGGGCATGTTAAGGGCTTTGGATAATCTGGAGAGGTTGGCTAGATTCATTTTAGGACAAAAATAAAACACCCAGAAATGGGCTTCTCTGGCCTGAATTTCATTTCATTCATAACTGTTCCTGGTCAGAACAGTTCCCCTTTGAATTCTGCATTCCCACAGGCAAACTCTGGATGGTTGGGTGGTCATAATCAAGCTCAGGTACAGAGCATCTGCATGTTTCCTGTACCAAACAGTTCCAGTCATCACTGGGGCTGGATTGCTGAGATACCACAGGACAGAGGGAATGAGGAATAGAGAAGTGTTTGTATTATTATTTCCCTTATTTGTGAGATAAGGCATTATCCACCTGCCTGCCCAGTGCCTACAGGACAGAAACAAAAAGGTGGACCACCTTGTAGGACGTGAGGTAAGCCTCTAGGTCTATCTCAGTTGCTCCAAGCTTACTCCCTGAGATTAGCCTTCATGCTTCTAAGGCAGCATTTAAAACCATTAACTCTCACTCCCACAGGAGGTAGTTGTGGAAGTCAGTTATCTGTGCCTATATGAATATTATAACCCTATACCATGGATAAAAGTAAAGTTTCCAACAGTATGGGGGTGGGGAAGGCTTGGAACAATGGGAGCTTTCATGGCTTAAAGATGCAGCATGTTCTCTTTATTGAGGTGATTTGGATAAAATTGGGCTGATGAATTGCTCATAAAACAATAAACCCCAAGATATGCTAAATGCTTTTGAAAAAGTCCTATTTCAAAACAATTGTTAAATTATTAGGTATCACATGGAAGCCTCTTTTGTCTATGTGGACCAGTAATCAGCCTGTGGGTCCTCAAACACAAATCTAACAGTTAAGCCAGTTTTTACTATACTGTGTCCAGGAATACCCATGTCATGCTAGATTTTTAGAATAGGAGGATGTCCCCAAATAATAAGCAATGTACTGCCATGGTTAGCACTTGGGCTGTCAAGTCAGGTTTCTGGGTTCTTCGTCGCTCTTTTACTTACTAGCTGGGTGACCTGGAGCAAGTTATCTGCCTTTATTAATCTTCAGTTTCCTTTTCTGCAAAATGTGATTAATACTGGTACTTAACCTCACAGATGTGTGGTGAGGCCTAAATGGGATAATCATGTAGAGTTCGCAGCATAGTGCCAGCAGACAATAACGTCTGTAATACAGATAAGCAGTTACTAATAGCTATTATTTTAGGAGGCCCTACTTTAGGAGCTTATCACTAACTTTATCACTAACCACTGGAAGATGGTGGTGGGAGGGTTATCCAACAGTCCCAGTAGTGCAAGAGTGTTCTCAAAGGCCAACAAGTACCATGGGACCTGGAGAGTCATGTTTATTAACTGCTTTAATTGTAGGTACCCCAAAGACCCAGCTTCACAAACACCCATGTTCTGGGGTTGGTCTCAAGGTTGGCCATCAGTGAAACTGTGTGGCTATCTCTGAGCGCAAGGAAGCTGAACTAATCTTGCACCAGGCAGAACTCCCTGTTTCTAACAGAACAGCTCCAAAATTGCCATAGATTTGAGAAGCACCTTAGTTTTAGGTTTGGCAAAGGCATATAGCGATGTAATGGAAATACATTTCATTGTCATACACATTCATGCATGCAAAATGGAAATGACTTACTTATAACTCAACTTACTTTAGCTCTGGAGTCCTTATGGCACTGATGATGGAAAACCTAACTCTGTAATCCAAAGTAATCTTGGTAAATTCTATTTTAAACTCAATCTTTTGGGCGCCTGGGTGGCTCAGTTGGCTCAGTCAGCGACTGCCTTCGGCTCAGATCATGATCCTGGAGTCCCTGGATAGAGTCCCGCATCAGGCTCCCTGCTCGGCAGGGAGTCTGCTTCTCCCTCTGACCCTCACCCCTCTCATGTGCTCTCTCTCTCTCTCAAATAAATAAAGTCTTTAAAAAAATAATAAACTCAATCTTTTTTGGACAAATGGTCAAATGAGTATTTTTTCCCTTCACATTTTCTGTCACTTTCTAGTACTCATCTAAGATCTGGATGATCCAAGTCCTGGGCAGTCTATCATCCTGACTCTGGGGGAGAGTAATATGTTTTGCAGTCATTAGCAAACCACCCAATGGCTTCTGCTGAGAGGAAAAATCCATTTCCTGTGTAGTAGCTGCCTATTTCCACTATTACCATGCCAAACTGTGTGTCAGCATCAGGGCTTCACAAGTCACTCTGTACCCCCCTGTCCTGACCCACTGACTTGACTTTCAGTCATTTTTGTCTTCCTACTGGGGGCATGGGAAAGTTTTCCCCCTGGATTTTTAAAAATTCTGGTAAAATATATATCACACAAAATTTCCATTTTAATCATTTTTAAGTGTACAGTTCATTGGCATTATTATTCATATTCTCATTTTTAAAAATATTTTATTTATTTATTTAGAGACTGCACATGCAAGTGGGAGGAGGGGCAGAGGGAGAGGGAGAGAGAGACTCTCAAGCAGACTCTGTGCACTGAGCATAGAGCCCAACATTGGGCTCAATCTCATGACCCTGAGATCATGACCTGAGCCAAAATCAAGAGTCAGATGCTTAACCTACTGAGCCACCCAGGCGCCCCTCATATTCTCATTTTTGTGCAACTATCACCACTATCCATCTCTACAACTTTTTCTTCACCTCAACTAAAACCAATACTTATTAAACTCTCCATTCTCCTTTCCCCCAAGCCCCTGGTAATCACTATCCTACTGTCTCTGAATTTGACTATTCTAAATATGCCATATAAATGGAATCATACAGTATTTGTCCTTTTGTGTTTATCTTATTTCACTTATCATGTTTTATAGGTTCAATCCTATTGTAGCATGCATCAGAATTTTATTCCTTTTTAAGGCTGAATAATATTTCATTGTGTGTATATAACACATTTCACTTATCTAGTCACTTGTCAATGGATATTTGGGTTGTTTCTACCTTCTGGCTATTGTGAATAATGCTATGAACATGATTACAAAAATTATGTGTGAGTTTCTGCTTTTAATTCTTTGGGGTATATAGCTACAAGTGAAATTGCTGGATCAAATGATAATTGTGTTTGCTTTTTGAGGAACTATCATACTGTGGCATAGGAACTTTTGAAGGTTCTCTCACACTACGCAGGGATGTGCCGAACGCCAGGAAGCTGCCTCAGGCCCAGCTACCTGGTGACATTTAGCAATTGCTCCTCCTCAGTTCAGATGCTCTCCTAGAGACTAAGCCTTCACTATAAGGTGTGCCATCTCATCAGGCAACATTCTGGGGAGTTTGATGATGGTTCTCCTGCCATGACAGCCCCCTAAATCTCAGTGGAATAGCTAGCTGATGAGTTTCTTCAATATCCCTCTTGGGACTCAACCTGAAAAGTGTTAAGGATAGAAACTACACCCATAAAGACAAGTTCCTTTCATGTCCTCTCCAATTCTCTTTCTCCTGCCAAGTCCTGGAAATCTTTCTTTTGGCTAGGAAAACTGCTCTTCCAGCGTCCTATATTGTTCCAAAATCTGGTAATTATGGTATAAACTTTATATTTGGATTTTGGCTGTTGGTTTTCAAAGACAAGTTTCTGATTTTAAAAGTACCTTCACTCTCAAACAGCCCAACTATTGCAATTTAAAAGCCTGTGCTTGCAAGTCTGTTTCCTCTGCTATCAATTTCAACAGCCTACTTCAGAATTCAAAGCCAAGAATTTGACTTTTTGTTCTTGACTGTATAGGCCAACCCCTCTGGATCAGTACCTTTAGAAGTGATTGCTGCCATGCAATAGCTTGTTCAAGAAAGCTAGGAAGAGCTTAGCTTGTTCAAGAAAGCACAAAGGTCAAAAGGAAAACAATCTTCATTATCTCAAAATATTTTACAGCTGTTTGCTTGGCTGTACCACAGGTCATGGATACAAAGTGTGTTACTTAGTTACTAGGGGTATGAAACCAGTCAGCCAGAGAAGAGCCTGAGACAGTTTCTCAAAACCAGAGTATAAGAGAACATGAGAGAGCTCTGAAATCTGAGAACTCAGAGTAATAGGATACTCATCATCCTGGGATGAGGATCATAACTAGGCAAATGCCAGGATCCTAGGTAAATACTGCTGGCATTGAGAGCTGTTACTGGCGACTGACTTTGACACACTCTCTATGGGCTGGCTAAATCACAAGGGTCAGGAAACAGGGTAACACACAGGAAGTGAACTACCTTATATCCTAAAATGTTTCTAGTACCTCTATATATAACATCTTAGTCTGAAAGTCCCCCTAAAGGGACTCAGCAGGACATATTTTGATGTACTTATCCTTTGTTTATCTAAAAGCACTTATTAGTAGGTTATTGTTTAGGAAGGAATTTTCTTAATAGATTATGTGTGTATGTTGGGGGGGAGGGGGGGAGAGAGAGAGAGAGAGAGAGAGAGAGAGAGAGATTTTAGGTACAATTTCCTTTGCTTCTTTATTATACACACCAAGGAACAACAATAAAGCCCAATTCTGAATCCCACAAGCACAACCACAGAACCATAAAATTGTTGAAGGTTAACAAAAGTTGATTATACAAGACAACTGTGATTTGATTTTTGGGGTTTGTTGAAGTCTCTAGTCTTTATCCTTGCCCTTAACTTGTCGTGGCTCTGGCTTGGTCACATTGTTTCGGTGCTCGTGTTCCTTCACTTACAGAACGAGGTTAATTATAAGGACCAGCCTCACTCCCAAAGTGGTTTGTGGTTGTTGACTGTTTTAATTAGGAAGTCTTTTAGTACTAAGGATTTATCAGTATAAACCATCTATACTCTTTACTGGTAATTGTATGGGTGGGGGTACAAATATCACATATCTGAAGGTTTTGACAAAAAAAAAAAAAACCATGTGAGGGTCATTCTCCTTCAACAAGCACTAATTCACAAGAAATAAATGTTTCTGTTTATACACTGCAGACGCTTAGGTATCTCTCCATGAATGCCCTTCTGGGAGAATAAAAATCTTAAATCTCAGGACCCTAAAAATGCAAATTAAGTTCATCATCTTCATAATTTTAGTCTTTGCCATTCTTGTAATGTCTCCTGTGGCTTCGGTAAATCCTACCAGGCTCTTTGTTTCCAAACTTTTCCATGTTTGCAGAAAACAGGTCATAGAAACAGGGACTATTTTTCCCAAGCAGATGGAGACACATAAACTCCTTAAAGTTAATGGGCACTCATGTGAATGTCCCATATCATGTGATATGGCCAACAGACAATGTTCACTTAGCACCAATTTTTGTCATCTGCAGGTTCACAGGGTAACCAACAAACATAAGAGGGAAAGGACCATTATGTGCCAGCACCTACTAGATCTTGTGCATACCTGATCTCATTTATTTCCACAACAACCCTAGGAGTACTTGGCATTTGAAGAAACTTAATATTAGAGTTTAAGAACCTACTTCCTATGACCACACAACTATAAACTGACAGAACCAGCATTCAGACTCAGACCTATAGGACTCCAAACCCAGGTTTTTCCTGAGGTAATATATGAAAAGTATTAATAACAGTCCCTGATTTATAGTAAGTCCCATGTAAATGCTGGATATTTTTTAAGTCATTATTACACACTACAGTGTTTCTCAAGAGTGCCCCCTCTTTCTTCTGACAATGATTCCCATGTGCTGGGACAAATGTGGAGACATTACTTGAAGATGACTTCATTCTGTAGGGGAAGAAAATTTTTCCCTTCTTCCTTTCTAGGTGCTTTGGACTGTCTAATAATTAAATTGATATAAGACAGATTAACAGGAGAAAAACAAATTTAATTTTGTACATACAGAAGCCCCAAAGATATATGAGACTCAAGGGCAAGTAGAGCAGTTGAGGCTTCTATGCTATCCTGAGTTAAGGAGTGGGATAGGGGCCTGGAGCTTCAAAGGCAAGGAGGGTAATTCATAGGATGATAAGAAGATATGTTTGGTAATTAGATATTTGCCCTGCCCTACAGATAGGTCTTTTAGATAAAAAGTTATCTCTGGTAAAAGAACCCTCCTGTACTGTCAGTGGGAATGTAAATTGGTGTAGCCACTATGGAAGACAGTATGGAGGTTCCTCAGAAAATTAAAAATAGGGGCACCTGGCTGACTCAGTTGGTGGAGCATGCAACTCTTGATCTTGGGGTTGTGGGTTCGAGCCCCACATTAGGTGTAGACATTACTTAAAAATAAGATCTTTGTGCCCGGCTGGCTCAGTCAGTACAGCATGCGACTCTCAATCTCCATTTCATGGGTGCAAGCCTCATGTTGGATATGGACCCTACTTAAAATTTTTTTAAAAAAATTAAAAATAGAAATACCATATAATCCAGTAATTCCACTATTGAGTATTTACTCAAAAAAATGAAAATGTTAATTCAAAAAATATATGCACCCTATGTTTACTGAAACATTATTTACAATAGCCAAGATATGGAAGTAACCTAAGTGTCCATGGACAGATGAATGGATAAAGGAGATGCGGGGGAGACTGACATCTTGCTATTTGCAACAACAGAGGGTATTACAGCAAGTGAAATTAAGTCAGACAAAGAAAGACAAATACCATTTTCCACTTACATGTGGGATCTAAAAAACAACAAATTAACAAACAAATAAAACAGATGCATAAAGACAAAGAACAAACTGATGATTGCCAGAGGGAAGGGTTGAGGGGATGGGCAAAACAGATAAAGGGGAGAGGGAGATACAGGCTTCCAGCTATGGAATGAGTAAGTCACAGGGATGAAAGGTACGGCATAGGGCATATGGCCAATGGTACTGTATGGGGGCAGATGGTAGCTACACTTGTCAACATCACGTATACAGTTGTTGAATCACTATGTTGTACACTTAAAACTAATGTAATATTGCATATCAACTATACTTCAATTTTAAAAAAGAATACATTAAAAAAAGTTATCTCTGGTAATAGCTCTTTTTTCTGGGCCAGTCCCCTTATCTAAATTCTTTTAGGTATTTGAGAGGTAAAAGTTCTTCTTGAGTCTTCTGGGTCTTAATCGACTTCAGCTCAAAATAATCCACGTTTTGATCAGTTTGTGGCACATTCTTCTCTCCTTCAATTTCCAGATCCCATTCATACCAGGAATTTGAGAACAAGTATTTGTCCAATTTATAGGTGAGGACACTGTGTTTCCCACTTAAAAAGCCAGTTTTCGAAAGTTGTTTGAAAGTATGTCTTCCGGGGCACCTGGGGGGCTCAGTCGGTTAAGTGTCTGCCTTCGGCTCGGGGTCATGATCCCAGGGTCCTGGGATCAAGCCCCACATCGGGCTCCCTGCTCAGCGGGGAGTCTGCTTCTCCCTCTCCCTCTGCCTGCTGCTCTGCCTACTCTTGCTCTCTACCTCCCTGTCAAATAAATAATATCTTTAAAAAAAGAAAGAAAGTATGTCTTCCTCCTATCATATGCCCTTCCTCTGACCTTTCTGTCAGTTGTGAAGTAGATGACTTTTTTTGAAGTCCCCAGAGGGCACTGGGCTGGCTGTCACAGGTTTACCTCTTTCTTAAACCTTCTGAAGACACCATTATGTCTTGTGACATGCACAGTCCATACATCTAAAGCATTCAGCATGGATACACAAGTTTATGAATAAGGCAGACTTGTTCTTGCTTTGCTTGGGGGAGATATGAAAAGCCATGTGAGTGCCACATAGGATAGAATCAAGAGTACTTTCACCACAAAAAAGAAATGGTAATTATGTGACATGAGGGAGGTATTAGCTAATGCTTCACTGTTAATCATATTGTAGTACATAAATGTATCAAATCAGCATGCTGTACACCTTAAACATATACAATATGTCAACTATATCTCAATAAAAAAAGAATCAAGAGTACTTTATTAATCTACAAGATATTCTGCATAAAACTTTATGCGATTTCAGATTAACATTCTCATACTGTTGATTTTTACACATCAGATAGGGGCATAAAGTTCCTTCTCTAAAGGAAAATAGGAAATACAGACTAACCTTTTACATAAATGCTGTACCTCCAGCAGCCATACTGGGAACTCAAAACTTGTGGGAACTCAAAACTACATCTGTTTTGCTGCTAGTATAGAGAGCAGCTGAAGTTCAAGTATGTGTGAAACTAGTTTTAATGTTTTATTCACTTCCTATTCTTGTAGATAAGAATGAGAAAAAGTGGCTGGTATATTGAAGGAAACATTAAAAAACTTTAGGGAAAGTGGGTTGAGGAAAGAAAGTGAGAAAGTAGATACAGAGAGAGAAATTCTCCAGAACTCCATCCTTCACTTGCGAAATCCTGAATATGTTTACACAAAATGTAGTTTACAATTAGGGTGACTATATTCCCTGTTTTGCCTGGGACGACCTCAGTTTGTTACTGTTGCCATGGTATGATTATTAATTTGTTTCTTTCGTTCTCAAAAGTGTCAGATTTAGACAACAAATTTTATGATCACTTTATTTATAATCTAATCTCCCAAGTTCTGGTTTCATGTCAATGGAGTATTTTTTAACTATCGAGGATTACATTTCAGCAAGTCAAAATTTGTATTTACATCTAACTTTCCTCACACACAGGTGATTACATAAATGTTGGCACCACTCTAAAAAGGTTCTGGCAAACATTCCTGAGTTAGCTGAAATAATGTAAGTTAAATAGCTGTAGTAGAAACTGGAGAGCACATACTTCCCCATCATATAAAATGTTCTGTTTCCTTAGGTAGTCATAGGATATCCAAAGTCAAATTATGTAGAGGGCTATTTAGAATTGTTTTTTCTTTTTTGGTCTTGCCTTCTGTCTTCACACCTGACTGGTTGAGATAAGATGGTATAAGAGTTAAGAATATAGTCCTATTCTGTAAAATAGTTGTGTCTGCTGGAATAGAGTGGTACTAAATCAGAGCTCAACCACACAACATAGCTCAGCAACAACAACAAAAAATGAATAGTAGTAGACAGAATGCTTCAGCAATCCTCATTAGACAAAGCCTACCTGCCTGCCTGGTATCAGCCTCTTATTGTTAGGTGGTCCTCACAAAGCAATTAGTTAAATCTTTTAGCATTCATACTTCAATCCAAGATAGTTTCACCAAATGGCCAGATCAAATTACTGTTGGCTAACAGGAACCTCAGCACATATCAAAAATCATGGGGTGATTATATTACAAGGTCCTTTAAATTCCTTCAATTCTGGATTTAGTGGAAGTCTCCATAATTATAGGAAATCAGGGGCGCCTGGGTGGCTCAGTCGTTAAGCATCTGCCTTCAGCTCAGGTCATGATCCCAGGATCCTGGAATCGAGCCCCACGTCGGGCTCCCTGCTCTGCGGGAAGCCTGCTTCTCCCTCTCCCACTCCCCCTGTTTGTGTTCCCTCTCTCGCTGTCTCTCTGTCAAACAAATAAATAAAATCTTTAAAAAAAAATTATAGGAAATCAGTAATAGGCCACCTAAAGCCTATAGAAGCATTGTTTTCTTAGTTTTTCTTAACCAGTTTTGGATTATTTTCTCAGAAATTACTCAAAGGGTGAGTGTGCTCCTAAGATTCTACGCTGAATTCTAATGTATGGGGTTTTTCTCCCACACCGAGCAATTTCTGATACCAGCTGGGTGTCCTACAACTTACCTCAATTCTGACACTATCGACCCAAAGATAGCATCAGATCCCGCAGGTTAAGGGCTCAGTCCTATAAGATTGCACCCCACCCCTGACCCTGGTCCCCACCACACACACACTTCAGACACCAATTTCAAGTACAGGTAGTCACCTATGCTTCTGACCAACTGGGTATAGATTGGATATTCCAAAGACCCGTCCTTAGTTTCCATTAATTTGCTAGGGTGGCTCACAGAAGTCAGAGAAACATTTTACTTACTACATTACCAGTTTATTATAAAAGGATATAACTCAGAAACAGCCAAATTGAAAAGATGCATAGGGCAAGGTAAGGGAAAAGGGACACTAAGCTTCCATCCTCTCTCGGAACACACCACTCTCCCACAATCTCCGTGTGTTCACCAACCTGGTAGTTATGTGAACCCTGTCCTTTGGGCTTTTATGGAGACTTCATTACATAGTCATGATTAATTAAATCATCAACTACTGGTGACTGAACTTCACCACCAGCTCCTCTCCCCTCCCCAGAGGTGGGGGAGGACCAAACTAAAAGTTCCAACCCTCAAATCACAAGGTTGGCTCCACAGGCAACCAGCCCTAGCCTTAGGTGCTTTCCAAAAGTTCCCTCATTAACATAATAAAAGACACCTTTATCTCTTCCTGCATAGTTAACTCCAAGGGTTTAAGGGCGCCAGGGTGGATCAGTTGGCTAACATCTGCCTTGGGTTTAGGTCATGATCTCAGAGTCCCAGGATCAAGTCCTGGGATCGAGTCCTGTGTTGGGCTCCCTGCTCAGCGGGCTTCTCCCTCAGCCCCTCCTCCCTGCTTGTGCTCTCTCTCTCTCTCTCTCTCTCAGATAAATAAATTGTCTTAAAAAAAAAAAAAGAGCCCTATGCTGGGAACCAGAATAAAGATAAAATATGTATTTCTTATATAAATCACAATATCATAGCTCCATTCTCTCTGTGATATTTTGCAGGGATATTTAGTATATATTTCCTTTGAGGAGAGCTATACTCTTCCTAACTTCCTCTCATCTCAGGCATCATTATATGTACTGACAATCCAATTAATTTTTTCATTGCATCTTTCAATACTCTCCCTATACTCATAAACATCTGTACTCTGTCTGGTACCACTGATAATTTCCCTGAGGCTGAGATACTCTCACTTTGCCACTTAAGTTAGAAGCAACCCATAATTTATGTTAAATAAATACAGAAAAGAAGAAATGACGTGAATATGAAGGTGAAAGTCAAAAGAAGGAAGATGAGGAATAGAAGAAGAAAAAAAAAGTTTCTAAGTAAGAGGGATAAGAAAAGAAAACACTGGGGAGGAAAGATGCAAAGAGAGAAGATGGAAAATAAGAGTCTGTCCTCAATAAGATTTGAGGGATTAATGGGGCACCTGGGTGGCTAAATCAGTTAAGCGTCAGGACCTCAGCTCAGGTCATGATCTTGCGGTCCTGGGACCAAGCCCCACATCGGGCTCCCTGCTCAGTGGGGAGAAGCAGTTCTCCCTCTGCCCCTTGTCCTGCTCCTGTTCTCTTGCTCACTCGATCTCTCTCTCTCTAATAAATAAATAAAATCTTTAACTATAAGATTTGAGGGATTAAGAAAGTTGCTCTCAAATAGCCAAAATAATCTTAAGGAAGAACAAAGCTGGAGGCATAATACTTCCTGATTTCAAACTGTATTACAAAGCTATAGGAGTCAAAACAGTATGGTATTGGCATAAAAAACAGACACATAGATCAATAGAACAGAATAGAGAGCCCAGAAATAAACTCACACATATATGGTCAACTAATTTATGACAAAGGAGCCAAAAATATACAATGGGGTAGAACTGTCTCTTCAATAAATGCTGCTGGGAAAACTGGACAACCACATGCAGAAGAATGAAACTGGACCACTTTCTTATACTACCCACAAAAATAAACTCAAAATGGATTAAAGACTTGAACATAAGACCTGAAACCATAAAACTCCTAGAAGAAAACATTGGGGGTAGATTCCTTAACTTTGGTCTTGGCAATGATTTTTTTGGATTTCAAAACAAAAGCACAAACAACAAAAGCAAAAATCAACAAGTGGGACTACATCAAACTAAAAAGCTTCCGCAACAGCAAATGAAGAGGTAACCTTATCGAATAGGAGAAAATATTTGTAAATCATCCATCTGATAATGGGTTAATATCCAACAAATAAAGAACTCATACAATTCATAGCAAAAAGACAAACAATCCAATTAAAAAATGGGCAAAGGATCTGAACATTTTTCCAAAAAAGTATACAGATGGCCAACAGGTACATGAAAAAAGTGCTCAACATCACTTATCATCAGGGAAATGCACATCAAAATCACAATGAGATATCACTTTACACCTGTTAGGGTGGCTACTGTCAAAAAGACAAGAAATAACTAGCGTTGATGTGGAGAAAAGGGAACCCTCGTGCTCTGTTGGTGGGAATGCAAATTGGTGCAGCCACTATGGAAAACAGTATGGAGGTTCCTCAAAAGATTAAAAATAGAATTACCATATGATCCAGCAATTCCACTTTTGGGTATTTATCTGAAGGAAACAAAAAACACTAAATCAAAAAGATATCTGCACCCCCATTTCATTTCAGCATTATTTATAATAGCCAAGACATGGAAACTACCAAGATGTCTAAGGAAATGTGATTTCACACACACACACACACACACACACACACACACACACACACACACACAGGAATATTATTCAGCCATAAAAAAGAAGGAAATCTTATTGTTTACAATAACATACATGGAACTTGAGGGCATTATGCTAAATGAAATAAGTTTGACAGAGAAAGACAAATACCTATGATGTATGACATGATCATATATATGTAGGTATGAACATATGACTCACTTATATGTGGAATCTAAAAATCAAAAGAAACAGAAACAAACTCCCAGATACAAAGAACAGATTGACTGTTGACAGAGCAGGGGTTGTGGGGTGGGTAAAATGGCTAAAGGTGGTCAAAAGGAACAAACTTCCAGTTATAAAAGAAATAAGTCCTATGGGATGTAATATACAGCATGTTGACCACAAGTAATAATACTGTACTGTGTTTTTGAAAGTTAAGAGAATAGATTTTAAAAGTTCTCATCACAGTGGGGTACCTGGGTGGCTCAGTTGGTTAAGCATCTGCCTTTGGCTTAGGTCATGATCCCAGGGTCCTGGATGGAGCCCCGCATCAGGCTCTCTGCTCAGCGGGGAGTCTGCTTGTCCCTCTGCCCCTCTCGCTGCTTGTGTTCTCTCTCTCTCAAATAAATAAAATCTTAAAAAAAAAAGTTCTCATCACAAGAAAAAAAATTTATAACTCTGTGTGGTGATGGATGTTAACTAGACTTATTGAGGTGATGATTTCACAATATATACAAATATTGAATCATTATGCTGTCCACCTGAAACTATTATGTGTCAATTATATCACAATAAGAAATTATAGGTACACAAACCATAAGACCCAGCCATTCACTCCTAGGTGTTTATCCAAGAGAAATGAAAACACATCCACACCAAGACTTGTAACACAAACATTCACAGCAGCTTTATTTGGGATAGTTGCTAAATAACCTAAGTGTCCATCAAGAGGTGAGAACAAATTATGATATATATATATATTTTTTTTTGTTGAGATATAATTGACATGTAATATTGTATAAGTTTAAAGTGTACAATGTGTTGATTTGATATGTATGTATTACAACATGATTACCACCATAGCTTTAGCTAAAACCTCCATCACATCACATAATTATCATTTCTTTTTTGTGGTGAGAACATTGAAGATCTAGTCTCTTAGCAATTTTGAAGTATATAATACAGTATTGTTGAGTATAATCACTATGTTATGCATTAGATCTCCAGAATTTATCTAATAGTTGTATTGGTAGCAAAGGAAAAAAGCTAGTGAAACAAATGCTAAGTGAATGGATTCCTATTCTAAAACTGTCCTCACTCTCTGACTTTTGCTGGCCCTTGCCTCCTCTGGCAATGTTAGCCAAGCATGCTATTAGATTGAATAGATCCAAGATATATGCAGATGACAATTCCTTCTCATTCAATTTCATGAGGCTACACAAGGAACAGTTCACCTGCTTAAGAGTGCCTTGAAAGCAATGTTGCATTAACTACAAAAAGTACAGAGAACATAACAGAATGTAAATAGATTTGTGAGGAAATTTTCCATGTCTTTTGGTTACTTTTTTTACCCCACCTATTCTAACAGAAATTTGAGGAAGTATACAAATCAAATTGTAAATTAAAGAAAAAAGTCCTGCTAAGTTAAATGAGAGTCCTCAAGCTAAATATAGTTACTGCAACTGAAATTTTTTCTCTGAAATTGTAGGCAGCTCAGTTCTAAAGGAAAATATTCTAAGTTAGGTAGCTATTACAGAGGGGTATCCTCTATTTCTCTGGCTTCATGTACCCATGCAGTATTTCAGCTAGAAGAATACTCTTGGCCTCTCTTTTCTCCAATCACTTCACCATAGGAAGAACAACTGACTTGATTAGTACTTTTGATTAGTACATTAATAAATACATTGGCATCTTCTAGGCTCCCTACAGAGAAGGTTAACACTAGTCAGTTCTACTCTGTGATAAGAAGCTAGTGCCTTCAGGGAGGCCTGAGGTTGCCCAACTTTGCCTATAACAGGATAAGGAAGTTTGATTTTAAGGTGAAGTATTAAGAAGTCCAGTCTAGACATCAAAATCATGCCCTCCAATACAGCTTTTATAGTAATTAGCCAGCACTTTTTATTTCCAGTTTTGATCTGTGTATATTTCTCAATGGATTCTGCCAAATTTTTATATGTCAGGCTTGCAAAACAGAAATAAATTGACTCTATCTCAGAAGTTCACAGTTTGGTTGGGGAGACAAACAAGTTAACTAGCATTTACAGAACAGTATGATAAGTCTGTAATAGAGGTAAATACAAGGTATTGTGGAAGTACACAGAGCAGGAGCTTCTTAGCCTCAGTAGGGAGGGGTCAGAGAAGAACCAGAAGTGACCTGAGTTGAGTCTTTAAAGTAGGAGTTTGCTGGATGGAGAAGAAAATGTTCTAGGCAGGAATGATCAAACAAGGTAGCAAAGTAGGATAACATTAGGAGAAAAAAATGCTATGAAATATTTGAAGATTTACTTATTATTTAGCTGTAAATCATTAGAGGCTCATGTCTTAATATAGCGAATTATCTCTGCATTCCTGAAATAAAATCTATTTGGGTCATGGTACATTCAACTTTAAAAGTGCTGTTGTATTCAATTTGTTAATGTTTTATTTAGTATTTCTGCATTTATTTCATTATTAATTGGTCTATTGTTTTTTCTTTTCTTCTGCTATTCCTCACTAATTTGGTTTCATAGCTATGTTAGCCTTGTATAATGAGTTATAAGTTTTCCATCTTTTTCAAAGTTCTGTAAATAACATTGTTTCTAAAAGTTTTGATAGAATCCATGTCTTAAAACATCCTGACCTAGAGGTGCCTGCGTGGCTCAGTAGGTTAAAAGCGTCCAACTCTTGATTTCAGCTCAGGTCATGATCTCAGAGTCATGAGATCAAGCTCCACATCAGGCTCCACGCTCACTGTAGAGTCTGCTTCTCTCTTTCCTTTTCCCTCTGCCCCTCCCCATGGTCTCTCTCCCTCTCTCAAATAAATAAATAAATACATAAAGAAAATATAAAAAAAAAAAATCTTGACCTAGTGCCTTTTTCAGAGGTAGAACTGTCTGGTAACATGTCCCATTTCTTCCTTTGATCAGTTCAAGTTTTCTGCCTCTTCTTGTATCAATTTTCATAATTTATATTTCTTAAATAATATCCTATGTTATCAAAATTTCTCCTTTATTGATAGGTTAAACTTCGAGTATTCTTGTAATTTTTAAACTTCTTGGATATTTATATGCATCTGTTAATTCCATTTTTTTTTTTTGCATTTTCAGTGGTTTCTCTTTCTTCAGTTTTGCAAGAGGATTATTTGTCCTGTTAGTATTTTCAGTGAACTAGCTGTTGATCTTATTTATCTTAGTTGACCTTTCAAATGCATCAGACACACATTTTCTTTTTCATCACTTGGCTCTAAGTGACATAAAATTCTTATGAAAAAGAAGTTATAGGAAATGATAGTAATTCACAGGAAAGGGGAGCCCTCTGGAGGCTGAAATTTCAAAGTTTAGTGTTTATTAAGATTGCACTCAATACTCAAAATTAATAAAATGGCCACCAATAAGAAGAGAATAAGAAAAAAAATCAATTTTTAATAACAGTACATAAAACACAAATAAATTTAATAAGAAACACGAGATGTTTCTTATATATACCATATCATCATGTAATCATAGGTAGTACTCATAGGGTACTTACTATGTGCTAAGTATTGTTTTAAGCACTTTAGATATATTAACCCATTTAATTTTCATGATAACTCTAGGAGGCACTATTATTATCATCCCCCATATTATAGGAGGGGGAAATAAAGAACAAGTACACAAAGGTGAAAGAACATGCTACATGGCTAGTAAATGGCATAGCTGAGTTTGGAACCCAGGCAGTTGATTCTTGTGTGTATGAACTAAAGCACAGTGCTCTATTAAAGTGTAAACACACACACACACACATACACACACACACACACAAATACACAGAAGTTGTAAAATTGGGCGCTTGGGTGGCTTACTTGGTTAAGTGTCTGCCTTTGGCTTAGGTCATGATCCCAGGGTCTTGGGATCAAGCCCTGAGTTGGTCTCCCTGTTCAGCGGGGAGCCTGCTTCTCCCTCTCCCTGGGCTGCTCCCCCTGCTTGTGCTCTCTCTGTCAAATAAATAAATGAAATCTTTGAAAAAAAAAATTGGGCGCTTGGGTGGCTCAGTTGGTTAAGCATCTGCCTTGGGTTCAGGTCATGACCCCAGAGTCCCCAGAATCGAGTCCCACATTGGGCTCCTGGCTCAGCGGGGAGTCTGCTTTTCCCTCTGACCCTCCCCCCTCTCCTGCTTTCTCTCTCTCCCTCTCTATCTAACATAAATAAATAAAATCTTAAAAAACATATATTAAAAAAAGAAATTATAAAATTATAAAATCTTTGGGAAAAATGGCAGAAGACTTGAAAAAATGGAAAACCATATTAAGTTCTCTGATTCTGAAGACTGCATATTAAAATGACTCAATTCTCCAAATTAATCTATTGCTTTTATTTCATCTCAATCAGAATCCCAGTAAAAGAAAATGAGGGATCTTGACAAAATATTTCTTTTTTTTTTTTTTTAAGAATAAACCTTAGAGGGGTGCCTGGATGGCTCAGTCAGAGGAACATGTAGCGCTTGGTTTCGAGGTCATGAGTTCAAGCCCCATGTTGGGTATAGAGATTACTTAAATAAATACAAAAATAAATAAACTTTAAAAAAAGAATAAACCTTGGGCACCTGGGTGGCTCAGTTGGTTGGGCGACTGCCTTCGGCTCAGGTCATGATCCTGGAGTCCCGGGATAAAGTCCCACATTGGGCTCCCTGCTTGGCGGGGAGTCTGCTTCTCCCTCTGACCCTCTTCCCTCTCATGCTCTCTATCTCTCATTCTCTCTCTCTCTCAAATAAGTAAATAAAATCTTAAAAAAAAAAAAGAATAAACCTTAAAGGGTAGCTAGGAATATATTTTTTTAAAGAAGAGTACTGGGGGTACCTGAGAGGCTCAGTCAGTGAAGCGTCCAACTCTTGACTTCAGCTTAGGTCATGATCTTGTGGGCCTGAGATTGAGTGCCAAGACAGGCTCCAGTGCTCAGCGTGGAGTCTGCTTGTTCCTCTCCCTCTGCTCCTCCCCCCACTTGCTCGCTCTCTCTCTCTCAAATAAATAAATAAAATCTTTAAAAATTTTTTAAAGTAAAAAAAATAATAGTAGTGAATTAGACTGCTGCCCAGAAATTAAAACTTTAATAATTAAAACAGTGTTGGGGCGCCTGGGTGGCTCAGTTGTTAAGCGTCTGCCTTTGGCTCAGGTCATGATCCCAGGGTCCTGGGATCGAGCCCCGTGTCAGGCTCCCTGCTCAGCGGGAAGCCTGCTTCTCCCTCTCCCACTCCCCTGCTTGTGTTCCCTCTCTTGCTGTGTCTCTCTCTGTCAAATAAATAAATAAAATCTTTAAATAATAATAAGAAGAAGAATTAAAATAGTGTAAATAAATAAAAACAGCTCAGGAGTAAGTCATCAATAGAATAAATTAAAAATCTGGAAAGCTTAGTTTACATATATAATAATCTATATATGGACATATATGATAAAGACGTAATTTAAACCAGAAGAGAAAATCAATAAATAATTCACTCACCTATATAAGAAAAATATTAAATTATAAACCTATTACATGCCTTACACACATGTATAGAAACACACACACATGCACAGACACATAATCCCAGAGATTCTAAATGTAAAGAATGACATGATAAAAACAGTAGAAGAAAATATATTTGAGCATCTGTATAATTTTGGGGATAGAGGTGACCTTTCTAAAATGACCCAAAAAGCAGAGACGATAAGGAAAGAGAATGATAAATTTGGCTACAGAAAAATGAAAAACAAAAATTGAAAAATTACTCTCAATTTTCTTTCTACCTGCTGATTTTAAGTAACATAAAAACTTGTTTGTTAAAGGTGTGTGGCACGGGTGTTCTTAAGTGTATAATAATACAGACTTGAACCTAATGCTGCCTAAGATATTTTATCAGAATGGGAGGGTTTGTTTTCTTTCTACCTAAATACTATGTGTGAGGATGAGTCACATCCTAAAGTGCTGTTATTCTTGGTGGCCAATAAACCTCTCATGACTTTCAACCTCAAAAAGTATGTTCTTTTTTTTTTTAAAGATTTTATTTATTTGACAGAGAGAGACAGTGACAGAGGGAACACAAGCAGGGGGAGTGGGAGAGGGAGAAGCAGGCTTCCCGCGGAGCAGGGAGCCTGATGCCGGGCTCCATCCCAGGACCCTGGAACCATGACCTGAGCCAAAGGCAGATGCTTAATGACTGAGCCACCCATGCGCCCCTCAAAAAGTATGTTCTTAACAGACATTTACTCATTCATTCAGCTCATATTCAGTAACTACGATGACCAAGGTATAGAGCTGGGATATACTGGGGGGCCAAAATTCTGAAGCCCTAGGTAGTATAGTAGAAAGAACCCTCGATTAGAACTCTTGAGTTAGAGCTTGGGTCATATTGGAGTATTTCTGCCCTTTGGCAGGTCACTTGATCTCTCTGAGCCTCAGTTTTCTTATCTGTTAGTAAAGTATAATAATACCTTGGAGAATTACTATGAAGATTAGAACCAAACAAGCAAACAAACATCTATTGAGCTCTTGTTCTTTGTCAGGTTAACATATTTGAAAGAGTGCTTATAAAATTCTACACAAAAATATGTTACTTTCACATAATGAGTTCCCTGTTCTAAAGTTGGTAAAAATAGAGAAAGGGCAAAAAAGCATATACATACATTATAATATCAAAATTTGTAAGTGAGAAAAAGCCCACTAGGGGGAAAAGAAGGGAAAGATCAAAGATCGGCTGGGAAGCTTGGGTTGGGCTTGAAAATGGGTGGGTAGGGTTCTAGAGGGGAGGGGGGTAGGGGGATGGGTTAGCCTGGTGATGGGTATTGAGGAGGGCACATTCTGCATGGAGCACTGGGTGTTATGAACAAACAATGAATCATGGAACACTGCATCAAAAACTAATGATGTAATATATGGTGATTAACATAACAATAAAAAATTTAAAAAAAAAGAAAATGGGTGGGTATTTGGACCTCTAGAGATGCACGAGAAGATTAACATAGAGGGGATGATATGAATGGGAGCAAAGAGAAGAGAAGAAAGTAAAGAGAGTATGCAGAGAACAGCAGTACTTTAACATGAGTGTAGGGTGGATGAAGGTCGGCAGTAGCTGGAAAAAGTTTGAAGCCAGACAGAGAGACCTGAAGGCCAAAATCAGCAGTCTGGACTTGACACCTTAGGGAATAAAGAGTTGTGTAAAATGTACGCCAAGACTTTGGCATAAGACTGACTTGGATTTGAATCGGCTCCTCACATCCTAGCTATAGAGTTTTGACCAAGACACTTAACCTCTCTAAGCTTCAGTTTCTCATCTGTATGATGGAGATTAAATACTAACTTAAGTTCCAAGCATAGTATCTTGTAAATAAAAAATGCTTGATGCAGCATAGTTATTGTGTATGGGCACTGGTTGACTACTGAAGGACTTTGATGAGAGTAGTTGACATAATCTAAATTCTACAGCACAATGCATACTAAAGTAGAAGCTGGGAGAACAGTTAGGAGAAAATTACAGGAGTCCTAGGGGACACAGATAAGTTAAAAAACAGAAGGATCAAAGTAAGAGTTTTAAAGAATATTTTAAGATAGAATATAATTAAGTACTTTTTAGACACAGAGAGAACCCATTGTAGGGGAAAGAATGAAGACACATAGAGGAAATAACCTGTGAACTAAATTCTGGAGCTGGTGAGTGGGGATGAAATAAAGAATCCAGAGGAAACAGTACTCTTTGCTTGATTTCTTGTCTGTTTTATTCTGTGATACAGAATGCATTCTTAGCAGCAGCATAAATAATTTGGAAAATAGGGTAGGGCATAAATATTGGAAGAGATTAGTCTTGGAAAGAAAGAAGAATATCCACAGAAAGAAGTAAGAAAATGCCAAATGAGACTATATGGACATTTTGATATAAAAAGAGAAAAGTGAAGGAACACAATTTCTCATTCAAGAAGGTGAAGTCATCTCCAGGGAATGGGGTAAGTTATATATATATGACTAGAAGAGTGTGGATATCGTTTAGTCTTTAATCAGTTAAGATCAGGATTTCTCAACCTTCGTACTATTGATATTTTGGGCTGGATAATTTTTATTTAAGGGTGGTGGTAGACTTTCCTCTTAATTTTAGGATGTTCATAGCAGGATCCTGGCATCTGCTAATTAGATGCCAGTAGCAATCCTTCCCCCAGTTATGACAACCAAAAATGTCTCCAGATATGCCCAAATGCCCTCTGGGGGGCAAAATCACCTCAAACGAGAACCACTGGTCTAGCTGTTAGAATATGACAAGGAGTCTAAAGATACGGACATTGTCTTGTGACTCTCACATTCAGAAGATTGCTGGCACATACAGACTCTCTCTCTCATATATATATTTATTTTCTAGGTGCAGAACAGGTGAGAAATCAGGAAGCTAGAAAACTAAAGAGAAAGATATTTAAAAGAGAAGGTGCTCTGTGTTGCGATGAGCACTGGGTGTTATACGCAACTAATGAATCGTTGAACACTACATCAAAAACCAATGATGTACTATATGCTGACTAACTGAACATAATAAAAAATAAACAAATTAAAAAAACAACTTATAAAAAAATAAATAAGGGCGCCTGGGTGGCTCAGTCGTTAAGCGTCTGCCTTCTGCTCAGGTCGTGATCCCAAGGTCCTGGGATCGAGCCCCACATCGGGCTCCCTGCTCTGCGGGAAGCCTGCTTCTCCCTTACCCACTCCCCCTGCTTGTGTTCCCTCTCTTGCTGTGTCTCTGTCAAATAAATAAAATCTTTAAAAAAATATAAATAAATAGGGCACCTGGGTGGCTCAGTTGGTTAAGCGACTGCCTTCCGCTCAGGTCATGATCCTGGAGTTCCGGGATCAAGTCCTACATCGGGCTTCCTGCTCAGCAGGGAGTCTGCTTCTCCCTCTGACCCTCTTCCCTCTTGTGCTTTCTATCTCTTGTTCTCTCTCTCTCAAATAAATAAATAAAATCTTTAAAAAAATATAAATAAATAAATAGATAGATAGATAGATAAATAAATAAATAAAAGAGAAGGTGCTCAATAGTGTTAGATATTATTGTTTCTGGGTACTTTTTTCTCTTTTTTCCTCTAAGAGACAACACAAGTTGCTAATCTGCTAAGTTTGTACATACCAAGCACGTAGTAGGTGTTCAAAAATTATTTGTTAAATTTATTTACATTGTGAGGTATGAGATTGGTCTAAATTCAAAATATGAAGTTGTGAGAATTACTGTTTATGAAACATTAAGACTTCCTTTGGAGAGAAAGAAGTCCCTGCCCCTGCTCATTCTCTCTGTCTCTCTAGTAAAAATAAATAAGTAATTTTTAAAAAGACTTCTTTTGGAGAGAAAAAGAGAAATAGTTTTTCCATCTTGTATAAGGATGATATTGGCTACCCTGGATATTGGTGATTTGTTATAACTTATTATAGTTTGAATTTGCAGTTTAGACCTTAGGAAGTTATTTATTTTATAAGTTGGTTCATTTTCTATTAGGTACACAGTGGTGGTGTTATGCTTTTGTGGTTCAAACAGCTAGATTTCCCACAGGTGTAGTTAACCTGCTGAAATATCTAAATGAGATATTTACTCAATTATTCTGTATCTCTACAACTTACTTGTTAAAACAATAAAGCATTATTTCCTTTAAGATCCCATAACTCTTATGACATTAATTTCCTCAGGGAATAATTAGTTTTTATGTAAATGTCTTATTTCCCCTGCCACACTGACAGAGTAGAGTCATTTGCTCTCCCCAACTAACATAGTTCCTTGCACATAATATGTGCTCAAAAATGATTGATGGATGGGGCACCTGGGTGGCTTAGTCGATTAAGCGTCCAACTCTTGATTGGAGATAGGTCATGATCTCAGGGTCATGAGATCCAGCCCTTTGCTGGGTTTTGCCCTGGGTGTGGAGCCTGCTTAAGATTTTCTCTCTCCCTCTCCCTTTGCCCCTCCCCCCACCAAAGAAATTTATGGATAAATCGATGAGTGAACAATTACACCTCACACTGGGTGGAAGTCAAAAGACCTATATTCCTATCCCACCTATGTTATCTTTGGCAAATGCCTTAATTTCACTGGACCATAAAATATGAGAGGTGTTAGGGTGAATGTTACCCAGGGAAATATTAAAGTATAGAGCTAGCCCTTCCATTTTTCAGAAGGAAATAGACACAAGTATAACTGTTTATTCCAGCCTAAGACTTCTTTAGGGGAACAGAGTCAAGTCTAAGCATGGATAATGTTTTTATCCTAGCCAGAAGCTTAGCTTAAGTAAATTTTTCAATATGTGTAAAAGATACAATAAACACATAAAGTATGAGGTGACTCATAATCAGAAAAATGTTTAGGGGTTCAACATGTGAAAAAGAGAAAAGTGATAGTGTTTATGGAGACAAATGTGGCAAAAATAGGCTACAATAACATCTGGATTCTGTAGTTGAAAAAAAGGTAAACTACATAAATATGAAATATTAGGCTTCCCTTATATACTTGTGAAAATTTCTTTACATGCTGATGCTACCACAGCTTGTTTTTAGCATTATTATCTAGTTTAATTAGATTAAATATGTTGTGCCAAAATGTTTGCTCTCAATCTATTACATAGTTCCTTACTGATCAAAAGATAGTATGTGAGACTACACCCATAAATTAGGAACCACAAGACAATTTACTTATGCAACACATTTGTGCAATATTATTTCATTCCATATATCCAGATTTTCTGCATAATCTGGTTCAGACTAATCTGCAACTCTGTGTCAAATTGATTATCTGCCATATTTATGCCATGTCTCCTTTGGCTGATGTGTGTGTATGTGTGGGTAATATTTCATACACATTAATGCTTCTGCAAAAACACTAAAAACCTACATTTAATAGAAAATGCAAAAAAAATTTTTTTTTATTATTTCAAAATGACCTAGTGCCAAATTTCAAGTAGTGAATTAAATATCTATTTTAGAGCTTGCTCTAGATAAGGCATTGTGCTAGTATATACAAAGTATATATAGATAATTAGGACATGGTCCATGGCCCATGATCTCAAGAACACAGCAACCTGGTAGGAGAGGCAGGCATCAAAAAAACAATTATAATGTAAAGCATGGAAACTACCCAAAGTGGGACACTGAGAAAAACTGTAAGAGTGCCAGAAAGGTAACAACTAATTCTGAGATTATCAGTGGAAAGAGGAAACAGTTGTACTGAACCCTGTAGAATAAATAGGTTTTCAACATGTGATCAGAATACAAATAAAACAGGGCGCCTGGGTGGCTCAGTTGGTTAAGCGACTGCCTTCAGCTCAGGTCATGATCCTGGAGTCCCGGGATTGAGTCCCGCATCGGGCTCCCTGCTTGGCGGGGAGTCTGCTTCTTCCTCTGAACTTCCCCCCTCTCATGTGCTCTCTCTCTCTCATTCTCTCTCTCAAATAAATAAATAAAATCTTAAAAAAAAAAGAATACAAATAAAACAGCAAGAACAAAGACTTGGAAGTTGAAGGATCTGGGAGATGTTCAAAGAATGGCTAATGGTTCAGGGTTCCAGAGTAAATGGGATCGAATAATTGTTCCATGCTAAGAATTTCAGATTTCATCCTGTATGTGATAAATTATGAAGTTTGAGCAGGGGAGTGATATTCTCAATTAGTTGTTTTAGAAATATCATCTTGGCAGCAATATACAGAATTGTCTGAAGAAAAGAAGATGGAAAATAAGAATAACCCCAGACAAGGATTCACGAGCTTCTCAAAGGCTAAAATCTGTTTTCCTTATTTTTGCATCTTCAGTGCCTAGTATTGTGCCTGGCACAAAGTATGTTCTCAGTAAACATTAAACATTATTACTCTGTCCTCAACAGCATACCATGTGAATACAACAATGAAGCTTAATATTATTATAAGGGATTTCCACAAATGTATGGAATTGATCTGGATAGTAAAGGGTTTTTCCAGCTTCCTTTATGGCTCCTCAGCTTAGTTTACATTCAAGTGTGTTTAGGGGCGCCTGGGTGGCTCAGTCGGTTAAGCATCTGACTTGGTTTTGGCTCTGATCATGATCTCAGTGTTATAAGATCAAGCCCTGCATCAGGCTCTGCACTCAGTGTGAAGTCTGCTTGGGATTCTCTCTCCCTTTTTCTCTGCCCCTCCCTGTGTGTGCTCTTTCATTCTCTCTCTCTCTCAAATAAATAAATAAGATCTTTATATTCAAGTGTGTTTAAATTTACTTCCACCTAGATACAAAATAACAGTAACATAAATAATGTGAATTAAAACTTATAGGGAAAAGTAATTGTCTTAAGATTCTTTTCATATGCATAATTTTTAAAAAATGATGCAGAAATATCTACTGAGAAAAAACACAGATGACTTAGATATATAGGTGAAATTCACTATAAATATATAAAGAAAACTACTCTTAGAAATTTCCAAAGATAAGCAGGAGGAAAATCTTTGTAAAATATATGGCAGACCAAGAACAAATATTCCTTTTAAAGAGTATATGGCCCTGGGGCACCTGGGTGGCTCAGGAATTAAGCGTCGGCCTTCGGCTCAGGTCATGATCCCAGGGTCTTGGGATCGAGCCCTGCATCAGGCTCCCTGCTCAGCAGGGAGTCTGCTTCTCCCTCTCCCACTCCCCCACTTGTGTTCCCACCTCGCTATGTCTCTCTCTGTCAAATAAATAAATAAAATCTTAAAAAAATAAATAAATAAATAAAATAAAGAGTATATGGCCCAGCTAAAAGCATGGACTTTGAACCAGGGTTTGCAATTCTGTCTCATACTTTCTGGCTTAATCTTGGGTAAGACACTTAAATTCTCAATGTCCCAGTTTTCTTACCTGTAAACTGGGATTTGTAATATAGTATCTAATTTACAAGTAGTTGCAAAATGTTTAGAATAGTGCTTGGCACAGAGTAAGTGCTCAATAAAAGTTAGCTATTTTTAAATTATTATTCTTAATGTAGCAGAAACTATTTCTCAAAATCTGTTCTTTCCTTCTTATTTTAATAATAGAATCTCCAAGTTGTAACTATGCACATGACGGTCCAGAATAAACAATGATTCTTCTAGCCTTTACTACAGCCAAGAGTGATCAGGTGACTAGGGCCTAACCAACGAGATGTAAGCAGAACTGTCATGTGGCAGCTAATGGGAACCTTCCTTGAGAGAAACTAGATACCAGATACTCAAAATTAAATAATATGAAGCTGCTAAGGGTTGGTAAGGACAAAAAGCAATAGGAACTCTAAAACATTGCTGGTGGGAGTGTAAATTAGTACAATCACTTTGGAAAACAGTTTGCCATTATTGAATAAATGTGATGATATGTATACCCAATAATCCAGAAATTCATTCCTAAAATTATATTCCAGAAAAATGTATACATATACTAGGATATACGTACAAGGATATTGATAGCAGCACTATTTGTAATTTGTAATGATCCAAAGGTCCATCAACAATAGAATGGATAAATAAATTGAAGTATATTTATATGATGGTGTATTCAGCAATGAAATTGAATTAACATACATACGTACAATGGCATCCACTGAACAGAAACAAGAACCAAACTAACACAAACAGCAATATTTAAAAATAAGCAAAACTATATCATTTAGAAATGCATACTTGGATGAAACTAAAGAAAAGCAAAGCAGTGATTACCATAAAGTCAGGATTATAGTAATCTCTAGGTCTAGGAGGAGACTTCCTCAAGGGAGAGTTGTGATTAGAAAAGGAAACACAGCTTCTCAAGTTCTTGTAATGCTCTGTTTCTTTACTTTGAGTGGAGGTTGCATGGATATTTCTTTAAAATAATTTTTTTAAAGATGTTATTTATTGGGGCACCTGGGTGGCTCAGATGGTTAAGCGTTTGCCTTTGGCTCAGGTCATGATCCCAGGGTCCTGGGATGGAGCCCCGCATCGGGCTCCTGGCTCAGCAGGGAGCCTGCTTCTGCCTCTCCCCCTGCTCATGCTCTCTCTCTCTCTGTCTCAAATGAATAAATAAAATCTTTAAAAAATATTTTATTTATTTATTCATGAGAGACAGAAAGAGAGAGAGGCAGAGGGAGAAGCAGGCTCCCTGCGGAACAGGGAGCCTGATGCGGGACTCAATCCCACGATCCTGGGATCACGACCTGAGCCAACAAAGACAGACACTTAACTGACTGAGCCACCCAGGAACCCTTTTTAAAATAATTTTTTAAGCTATAGATTTTCTTATGTGTTTTTCTATATGAACATTATGTTTCACAATTTTAATTACAGATACATAAAGAAACATTGTGCCCTTGGCCTCTCCTCTTTTTCATTCCTTGCTCCATCTTGCTGCCTGAAACATAAATACTGCCACTTGAGACCATGAGACTAAGGACCACAACACAGGAATACTAGAGTAATGAGCTGGATGGTTAAGTCCCTGAGGCCTTTGTGGGGCACAGCTGCCATATCAGACCTGAACCTTTTACTTCCGTACCTCATTTACATGACAGAGAAACAAATTTTATATTGCTTGGAGATTTTCTGTTATCTGCATAGTCAAATCTGATAGTAACTAAAGTACCTATATACAAAATCTTCAAAAGAGAACCTGCTGAATAGAAAAATGGCCTGATCTTGCACACAGACACACACACACACACACACACACACACACACACACACACACACACAAAATTATGCAATTAATGGGATTCATGGAAGAAGAAATCCAAAGGGCTCATGAATATCTAAAAAATGTTTAATCTCAGTAGTAATCAGGAAAATGCAAATTAAAACAATAATGAGATAGTATTTTTCATGTGTCAGACCAGCAAACATTTTCAAAGAGCAAAATACTCACTTCTGTTGAGTATTCAGAAAAATGATCCCTCTCAGGCATTGTTAACATAAATTGCTATAAATTTTTGAAAGGTAAATTGGCACTATTAAATTTAAAATGCTCTTACCACTTACGGCAGCAAAGCAACACAAATCTATACCATAGGAATAACAGCAATAATATTTAAAACCCTATGTCTAAGAATTCTTATTGCAGCATTATTTGTCAAGATTAAAAAAAAAAAAACCTGAAAACAATCTGTTAAATCCATCAGTAGCAGAATGTTTGGATAAATTGCAGCATATCTTTACTATGAAATATTATGCAACTGTTAAAAACAAGTTAAATCTATACATTTTTATGTGGAATGTTGTTCGTGATGTATTGTTTGGTGAAGAAGGGTGAAAAATAAGTCACCCATTTTTATATAATTGGCCAAACTATTTTGTGTGTGCATGTCCATATAAATTTGTGTGAACGTATAACAGGTATGAAAAGTTATACCCCTGGGTGGGGGGATGGGGTAACTGGGTGATGGGCATTAAGGAGGGCACCTGATGTAGTAAACACTGGGTGTTATATGCAACTGATGAATCACTAAACTCTACCTCTGAAACTAATAATATAATATGGTAATTAATTGATTTTAAATTAAAAAAATTTAATTTAATTTAAAAAAGATACACCCCAGATTGTTAACCTTGGTTATCTGGGAATAGGGTCAGTAACAGAGATTACTTTTTCTGTATTCATCTTAGGATGGTTTTACTGGTTACAATTAGCATAACAATGTGTTACTTTTGTAATTTTTACAAAATTATTTAATTTAAAATTAGTTTTAATGAAAGGTATACATCCAAGAATGCATAGTAATGTACCTCAATGCCAGATGAACATCTTTGTATTGATTACCGCCAAACATTAAATCCGCATCAGTGAAGCAAACTGCACAAACCTGTACAAAATAGAATGAAGTCAGTAACTTGGGAGAGTAATGTAGCTTATCCACTGATGTTTCATAATTAGCATTTTGTTAGTAATTAACTAGAAAGACACCCATGTGTTAGTAAAATAAATAAATGCATGTTACTTCTTGCAATATTCTGGGAAGAAATTTAATGCCAAGTTACGTCACGGAAAGAAAGACAGGAGTTAAGAAATACAGCGACACTTCTTCCTGATCTGGTGGGTCTAGTGATTCCTAAATGAGTGTGTTTGCGAAGGGGTGGCTATCAATCAACGTGTACAATCTGCATGTCCCAATTCTATCTTCCTGCCCCTCCTCAAATGCTCTTCCGCCTTCAAGCCATGGCCAACACCTAGCCAGACACCTGAATCATGTTGGCTTCCTCCCTTTCGCTTTCCTTCTTCCTGAATCTGATGGCTAAATTCTTTGTTTTACCTTTGGAACGCTTCTGCCCTTGCCTTCCCTCTGGTCCTGTCCCGTTTGGCCAGGATCAGCTAATAACATTAGAAGTCCAGACTCCCTGGCGTGCTCTTCCCTGCCTTTCACACCGGTTCCCTCGGGCTTCCTGCCTCTGTCCTCTGTCACTCTCCACTGAGTGCCGCAAAGGATTCGCTCAGCCGCGAGGACCCGGGCACGCCCCGGCAATGGGCAACCGCGGGCGGAAGTGCCAGGAGCCCGAGGGGCGGGGCCTCGCCTGGCTGGCCAATGCCAGCGCTGAGCCCAAGGCCAGAGGTCACATGCTCAGTAGGCGGGAATTATGTCAGTTGACGGGTACGTGGCGATTTTACCTCCGTGCCAACCCGGGGAGGCTGAAGAGAGGAGAAAGGGAAGGTGTTCTTGAGCAGAGGAGAAGAAAAGGTCAGGGTGGGGCTAGAGTATGGCAACTCCAAAATTGCTGGAAAACAGATCTGTGAGGCCCGGTTGATGTGGCTCTGTGGGGACAAGACCCCAGAACCAGGGTCCACGTAACCTAATGAGGCGGGCATAGAGGTTGTGAAGGGCACAGAAAGGCCAGTGGGATTTCAACCCACTAACAAGAAGTTGTATAGATTAAACAATACGAGAAAATCTGTGAACCTTGCCTCCTCTGCGATTTTACATGGTTAAAGTGTGGTTTTTAGGCAAAGGAGTGAGGAAGGGGAGAAATCTCCATATGCCTGAGGCTGGCGAGAGGAGATGGGAAGCCAGCCCTAAAATTCGCGTTCACTCGTGTGTGTCTTAGATAATCTTGGAAATAATATCCCAATATATATACCTACACTTTAAATATGTAAAATTTTTACCTCAGTGATACTTCGGTAAAACTGAGTGGAGAAAATCTTGTGCCTTACTTCTTTGGCCTTGTGCATAAGAGCCTAACCTGATTACTTATACGCATTTCCATTTTGGCCCCTATCAGGAGGTAGCACAAGAGCATTAAAATCTTTAGGAATAGGTAAGGAAAAATATTTCAGGAATTGCTGAAATTCCTGATTGATTGATTGATTATTTTTAAAATACCTTCTCTTTAGCCATGATTTTGCTTTTCTCCCTTTAACTTTAGAAATAAGGCCGATTTATCTCTTCCTATCCATCCACTATTATAGGATGGGGTCAAACACCTGTAATGCAATGAAGTAAAGTTGACAGGTGAAAGGAATTCTATGAATATATGTGATATATAGTATCTTATTTAAGTACTGTATGTTCAGCATGAATTTAAATGATTAATTTCAATACAACAGTAATTATTGTTTAAGGTAGTTGATGAGAGTGAATGAATCTGAAGCTAGTAGAAATACAGGCTTCACAAGAAAGGAAAATTTAAGATAAATGCTGACAATAACTGAATGGATTAACTAAGTAGATTGGTTGTTTTAAATTTTTTGAAATGACTTCTAGAATGATGCACAATCAGATAATGTTTTTTGAAAGCACAATATCAAGAAATGGAAATTCTAAATTAATATTTGCCTCAAAGATCAGTGATACACTATATGGAAAAGGTATGGAAGTACAATGATTGGAAAATATTTCCAGAGAAGCAATCACCAGTAAGAAAACGCTACGTTGACATTGTTTAATTAAGAGTGAAAGACTGAATTAAAAGTACTATGTACTCCCCATATCTGTTGATACCACAGAACCTAACAATATTAAAAAAATAATTCAGATAGCTTATTGGGTTTGTTTTCATTGGAAAGCTTATAATATCCAAAATGTCTTCTGATTCATTAATCAAATAAAGTAATTGTATTCCGGAACCAGTTTGCTCTTAGATTTTGTAATACAGTAGTTGAGTAGTTAAGAATGTTCACTCGATGATGACTGAAAATAGGAATAGATTCATAGCTAATTAATGTAGATGAGCTCTTAAGGTCTTCTGGTGCAGTACCTTCACCATAGATAAGGAAACAGGTAAACCTCAAATAAGTTTAAAATAATAATGAAACTAAGGCAGAACCATTCGGATTAAAATGTTTATTTCGCTCACTAAGAACTTACTGACAAACTACCTTATGAAGACTTCTAGCTTACATCTAAATTCCCCAAAACATTTGAAGTAACTGATCAGAATGCTAAGAACTATCTGATACACTGGACTCTGTCCTAGAGTGACTCTTATAAGCTGTAATTGCTCTGGTTCTCACATAAATGAGAACCATCTTGGACTCTTTCAGGATTCTAAATTTTACCTACTGCTTCATTAGATGAATTTGTTTATTTATCAGTAATGACCCATTGACCTAGGAATACTATGTCTTAGTGGCTTTATTCCAAATGAGCTATTAGGGAATTCTAACTTCAGCCTTTTTATTTTAAATTTTTATTTATTTTTTTTAGTAAACTCTACCCCCAACAGGGGCTTGAACTCATGACCCCAAGATCAAGAGTCACATGTTCTTCTAACTGAGCCAGTCAGGCACCCCTGGGCTTTTCATTTTTTAAGAGACTTGAATTTCCCAGATTCTTCTCCCCTGCTTCTGCACAGTTTTATGTGTGGTTATTCTGTTTCAAGACCACTTAAGAAATATGGTTATCCTGAGAAAACCACTGTACTAGTGGTTTTCTCAAACTTGAGAATTCCTGCCTCTTTTGTAACAAAATGGTCACAGAATATATATTTCAATCCACCAACCAGAAGTTGTGTGGATTAAACAATATATGAACATGTATGAAAAGTAGATGAAAAATTTTATATCAACATACATTATTTTCATATTAGATTTAAATCATAGTAATAAATGTCATTTTAATAGTAAAATTTTTTATCACTCAGTGCCTTTTTAAAAATGAATGAACCAAAGTTTTGTGATTAAGAATGGTTTTCTACTCCTTGCTTTGCTATTTTATCAACATTTAATTTTAATTTTTATATTTCCAGATATTGAAATTTGTACCGCTCTCAAAGAAAGAAGACATGTTTTCAGCATTCAAATATTGTGCAATAGACTATTTAGATGAGGTAGAGTATTATTGGATCACTAACTACTAAGAATTATGATATGAAAAGTACTACCTGCATTCACTACATGATTTATGATAATTTTGCAGTAGTCCTTAGACTAATCCTTAGTCTAATTACTTGGAGATTTATTTAAAATTTCTTCCCACTTCCAATATACTTTAAAAATGCCACGTTTAGAAGGAAATTATTGACAATGTATTGTGAATCTGAAGCTGTCAGCAGAAAAAAATAGGAACTTGGCATATTTGGGCTGCTTCTATATGAACATTCTTGAGTGATCTTCCTTGAAAAGAGTCGGGGGAGAAAGCAGTCCCAGTTATCTTTATGAGGAAATAACAATAACAGCATGTATTGACCAATTGTATGGGCCAGATACTTTGGTCTTTTGATGGATTATATGATTTGATCCTTTGCTCTTTTGATGGATTATGCCATTTGATCATCATAACTACTCCAAGAGCTAGGTTTTACAATTTTACAGGTTAGGAAACTGATGTCTAGAGAACTTAAACAGCTTATACAAAGCTAAGATTCAAGGCCAGTACATTGTTAAGAAACTAAAATAGTCATACAACAAATCATTGTTCTTATGATCTTAATTGATAAATTAAATTTTGATTTTCTTTATAACCTTGACCTCATTACCAGGAAAAAAAATTACTCCAATGTAACTAAAACTGTCCATTTTATAGGAAATAAGAAAGACATTTAGACATCTTCAGGTTTTGTATTTCTTCATAATTGTGGGAGGTAAATGTGTTATTATAACATATTCATGGTAGGGAATCAGAAGTCATTGTTAACCAAATATATTGGTCACTTCAAAATTAGTCTGTATTCAAACATCCTTAAATTTTAATCTGTGCCCATGGTATCTTAGTTTCTTGCTGGTGGATCACACCCCATGATATAGTACAAATATGCTACTGATTGATGGCATTTCTTGCAAAAGTTGTAGAATTTTGTAAAGTTCATGGAAATAGTGTTGGGGAACCACTCAACAGGTAAAGCTATTGTCAAATGAAGACCTTGCAACATGGATTAGTTACAGATAAGAGGAAGAGAATGGTTTGAATATTAAAGGAGTCAGAGATGCCTTGAGAATATTTTGGTTAAATATTTTTTAAAAATATCTTCTTTACAATCAAAGATGAAGTAATGACTAATATCATGCATATCATTATATAATACAGTTTGTGGGAAAATTTTGACAAAAAACCAGTTATGGTTACAAACTAATTATAACCAAAATTTTGTTAGCTATAAAATTTAATTTTTATCACTTTATTTCATTTTTTTAGACAAAGTATTAATCAAGCTTTTTTTCTGTTTTGCAATGAACCTTTGGTCCTCGTTTTATAGAAATTACTTTAACTCTTCTTTCTTTGTACCATTTATTCTTGAATAATTAAGACCTCTTATTTAATATGTATAACACCTTCAGCAAACATAAAACTCTTGGGAAATAATGCAGGAAACTATCATTTGTCCAAATACATAGAATAATGAAGTTTGTGGGAAGTTGAGAGTTACTGAGGAAAAGCTTCATAGAGGAGATATTGCTTAAGATGGGCCTTGAAATATAAATAGGATTTTTTTTAATAAATAGAATTTTGATAATCTGAGAAGAATAGTGGGACATTTTTCAGAGGCACACCATAGACTATGAGGTTTAAGAAATAGTTTTATTTATTGATTTTTTTTTAAGTTAGGAACTTATTTGCTGGTTGTCACAAGCTTAATAATGCAAAGACATAGAAAACAAAATTAAGACAGCCATATTATACTGTTAAGCGAAAAAAAAGCACATTGCTAAATGGTATACTGTATAAATGATGTGATCTCATTTTTGTCAAACACATAGACACACACAGACACACACACACACACACACACACACACACACACATATTTTAGCCTAGCCTAGAAAAGGAAGTCTGTGGAAAACATGCCAAAGTATTACTTATATTACCAGGGACCTTGAATTTCTCAGTTATGTGTTCTGTGTTATTCTATATTTTATAATGAGCAGGTATTACCTTTAAATAAAAATAATATGAATTTGAAAGAATAAAAAATTTTAATATTCTGAATATTGATAGTTGCATCTGATAAATATATTAAAAGATTTTATAATCTTACTTTCTTACATAGAATATAGTTAGAAAGAAGTTTTGCAGAGACGCTTTATTGCTTCGAGTCCCTTCATGTTTATATCAAGATGGAAATTATCATGCAGGAGTTATTGATAATAAGTTTAGGAGGCCATGGATGAGAGGTATGTTTTATTTTTATTTCTCTAAAATCTATTTCAAAAGTAATGTCAGAGTTTAGCACCGTAAATTATTCGGAAAGTGTTCTTTTCTTATTAATAAAACTGCATTGCATTTATTCATATCAGAACTCCAAGGGGTGTCTGGGTAGCTCAGTCAGTTAAGCATCTGCCTTCGGCTCAGGTCATGATCCCGGAATACCAGGATTGAGGCCGGCATTGGGTTCCCCGCTCAGCGGGGAGTCTCCTTCTTCCTCTGACCCTCCCCCTTCTCATGCTCTCTCTCTCAAATAAATAAATAAAATCTTAAAAAAAAAGAACTCAAGGTTACAAATTAATATTTTTATGACAGAATTTAGGTGACAAAGTAGGGAATTGGGAAGTTTATACTAGATACAAATAGAACAACTAAAAGATATGTAGATGATGAAGTCTTAAAATATCCTAGCATTGTAAACATTTGTTGTAATAGGATCTTGCTCAACTGTAGGAGGGCTACTTTAAAATGTTATGATATACCACATATAAAACTATTTTTAAATGTATATGTACAAAATACTATCTTTTGCTCTTATCATGTCATGGATTTAAGAAAGAGGTAGATTCCATTGAGGAGTCAAGTCAGTTAACAACATTTATTTAGCATGTATTATGTACCAGGTACTGTTATAGGTGCTAAGGACAGTTACTAATAAGACAGAAGTAATTCCTTCCCTCAGTGGGTTTTCAGACTGGTAAGAAGTATGCAGCAATAAAACCATCAAATATATAAGCTAATCTCTTGTATTAATAAATATGTAGAAAAGACACAATAGGGTAATGTGATACAAGATTTAGTAGGGAGCACTATTTCCTAAGATGCTTAGGGAAGGAAGTGGACATTTGAGTTGAGATCTGAATGATGAGAAGGCAACAACAATAAAAAGATATGAGGGAGAAGCCTTTCAAGCAAATGCAGAGTTCCTGACTCAGGAATAAACTTGATGAGTTTTAGGACCAGAAAATTAGGCCACTGTGACAGGTTAATGAAAAGGGGATATTTAAGAAGTAGGCAGCTTCTGAAAGATACAAGGCATTATAGGCCATGATATGGAGTCTATTTGCTTGTTTATATTATGGCTAATGTAACAAATCATTGGACAGTTTTTTTAAAAAGGGAGTGACATAATCTGATATATGCTTTAGAAAAATCATTCTGGTTGTCTGGAGTATGGAAGGGGTAGGGATTGGGAAAGAGTAGAAATGATAAATTCAATCAGAAAGCTATCATATTAGTTCAGAATCTAGATTGCTAAGTGAATCTACACTTTACATAAAAGATAATAGTGGCTTGAACTAGGCTTATGTTAATGGGAGGTGCGAGGAGTGGTTGAATTGAGATTATTTTAAAAGTCTAGCCAATAGTGAGAGGGTTAAAGAAAAAAGAGAACAATAAAGAATGTCTTCTAGGGTTTTTGACCTGAGCAATTGGGTGGATGGCCGTGCTATTTCCCAAGATAAGAAAAGGCTCATGGGGAAGCCAGTTTGTGGCTAGAGTCAAAACTCTGCTTTGGCCAGGTTAAAATGCCTATTTAGGTATCTAAATGAAGACATCAAGGAGGCAATTTATTATATAAATCTTGAGCACTGCTGGAGTTTCAAACTGGAGTAATCGTATATGGATTGCACATAAACTTATGGAAGCAGATGAAGTCACTGTGAGCATGAGTATATATAGAGAGAGCAGAGAGCCTAGGACAAAGCCCTAGAACACTCCAACAGTTAAAGGCAGAACCAGGTAAGAAAACAAGTGAGATAGGGACACCCACGGGGCTCAGTCCATTAAGCGTCTGCCTTCAGCTCAAGTAATGATCTCAGGGTCCTGGGATCAAGCCCTACACTCAACAAGGAGTCTGCTTGAGATTCTCTCCTTCTCCCTCTGCCCTTTCCCCTGCCCACATGCTCACTTTCTCCCTCCCTCTAAAATAAAATAAATAGGGGCGCCTGAGGGGCTCAGTTGTTAAGCATCAGCCTTCAGCTCAGGTCATGATTCCAGGGTCCTGGGATGGAGCCCCTCATCGGGCTCCCTGCTTAGTGGGAAGCCTGCTTCGCTTCTCCCTCTCCCACTCCCCCTGCTTGTGTTCTCTCTCTCACTGTGTCTTGCTCTCTGCCAAATAAATCTTTAAAAAATAAAAATTAAAAAAAAAATCTTTAGAAAGAAGAATGAGAAAACCAGTTTGTTTAGGAAGGTGTACTATTATCGTCTGTCAGTATTGGATGCCCATTTGAAATTTATGGGCATAATCTGAAATGAGTTCATTCAGTTCATTCAGACAAAGATCATGACTGGATGATCTTTTTCCAATAATTTTCAGCTGTTCTAGTGTACGTACACAAGGTGGAGAGTAGGGGTTTTCCTGAGTTAGTACAAGGGAAAGAGAGGCAAAGGAATCAAGGGTCTTTGTAAGGTAGTGGTTATGGGACTGGCTATGGAAACTGAAGTGTGTAAGAAAGGAAGTAAGGACATGAGGGAGGAATGTCTTCATTTTACAATGAATATTGTAAAAAGGGAGTGAATCTCAGTCAGGTTGGAAATAAGGTAAAGAATAGCTTTCATTAATCTGCTTATCTAAAAGTACAGAAGGAAAAATAAAGAAATAAATGTACAGAAGGAAAAATGAGTTCATCATTTTTTCCTATTTTTTTCTCTTTTTAAAAACAATAACATTAACAGCCAAAAATTTTTTAAAAGATTTTATTTACTTATTTGCCAGAGAGAGAGAGAGAACAAGCAAGGGGAGGGGCAGGCACAGGGAGAAGCAGGCTCCACGCTGAGCAAGGAGCCCAAGGTGGGTCTCATCCCAGGACCCTGGGATCATGACCAGAGCTGAAGGCAGACGTTTAACGGACTGAGCCACCCAGGCATCCCCATTAACAGCCAAAATTTGTTTACAATATGTAAGGCACTATTCTAAGCAATTTATATGTCTCATTGCATTTAATCTTCACAACACTAGGAAAAGACCATTATTATTCCCAATTTGTAGATAAGGAATACAGGTACAAAGAGGTTAAGAGGTTTACCCAAGCTTATACACTTAATAAGTAGCAATACAAGTATTAAATAAAATCTGGTCAGGGTGATTCCAGAACCTGTACTTGTAAACCACTAAACTTTTGTATTTTTTTTCAATGACACACAGACTCAGATGTTAAGTGATTTGTTCAAGATAACAAAACTAGTAAGACATAACATTGGTGGTAGAATACCACCTTTGACTTCACTCAGTTGCTTCTTCTGACATTAGTATATGACATGATCTCTCTTTTAAGGAACCAATGGTCTAATTTGAGAGACAAGCTATAGATACCTAAAATTTTTAAATATGGCTGTGTATGATCATGTGCCAGAGTGAGTGCTACTGACAATTATGGCCCTTCAAGGAGAATATATCAGAACAAGCTGAAATGGTTAATAATAAAACTTCATGAGGACTAATATGAGCTGTTGAACAGGACTATCTAGGATGGTAGTGCTGTATTAGCAAAAGAGAGGATGAAAAATGAGGATGGTATGTTCAGGTGATATTGTTCTGACTATAGTTGAGGGGTTTTGGGGGGGTGAATTATAATAATGAGAAAGATTATTTAAATATTTGAAATCTGGTAAAATTTTGGGAAAAATTACATTTGTGAACAAATAACACCATAATGTAAAATGTTCATGTTTGGCTTGTAGTAAGTGCAAAAGAAAATTCTAAAAGCTAATGTTTACCATTCTCCTTTCTAGTTTCAGCTGTTTCAGTGTGGGGAATGACAGATGATATTTCAGTCTTGGATCAGTGGAAAGCAAGTCTCTTTGTGGAGGAGTTCCTAGAGAAGTATGTGTCCTTAACCTCAATTTCCCCTTTACATCTAGGAGAGAAACAGTAAGTTCTCCAGACCTCTGCAAAGAGAAGATCCTTTCCTTTGTATACTCAGAGATTTTATTCTTTTATCTGAAGAAAAAGCCCTAATCTGAGCCACAAAAGAGAGGTTAATAGAAGTGATTTATACCCTTTTTATTTTGGCTTAATTTATCACGTATTAACTGTTCTCTATGCATTTGTGTTATAAAACACACACAGAAATAAAACAAATATGTTATTATGATTTTAATCAATAAGTAAACTTCTTGTAGAATGTGTCTATAGGACACTTTATATTAAAATTGGTCTTTTTTTCTTATAGTATAAATGCAGATTTAAGGCTATTTTCTAACATAACTTTGTCAAAACATTATTCATTACTAGTTCAGTCATTCATCAAATATTTATTATATACAATCCTGTGTGCTGGATGCAGGATACACAAATGAATAAGACACAGTCTCTACTTTCAAAGAACACAAGAAAGCACAGTCTCTACTTTCAAAGAACACAAGGGAGTAGAGATTTATAAATAAATAATTACAATACAATATGGGAAGTATAATGACAAAGATAGGAACACAGAGCATACATAATACAAGGAAGAACATCTAACCCAGTCTACTTTGTTAATATAGGCATAAATTAGAGATTTCAGTGCAAAGGTAAATAATTTACTATGTTGCTTCACTTTGTACAAAGAGTGCTGATCAGACCCAGGAAGGATTTAATTATTATTCACATTTTCAGGTTTTAGTAATTTAACTTTTCCTTAATTGTGCTGGAAAGAAACAAATAACCAATTTAAATGTGTCGAGACTCAAAATGCAAAGAAACCCAGTATACCATTTCCTTCATCTAGGAATTTAAAAATCAGGTTAAGAAGATAATATATAGACATAAAAAAATTAACCATGTAAGAATTAAATGATAATATAAGATGACCATCATAAAGTCTATCACAAGGCATAAGGCCAATACAAAGTGCCTATTGCATGACTAGACTAAACTGAAGCAGTGAGGAAGCAGGAAGGTATAGTGAAAAGAGCTCAGCTCCATGAATTAAAAAAAAATGTGGATTTCAAGTCGTGATTTGAAAAGGCAGGTACTACCTACTTGACAAGTCATCTTCTCTCTGATCCTCACTCTCTGTCAGTATAATGATACTGGATCAGTGCTTCTCAAACTTTAATGTGCATGTGAATCACCTGAAGATCTTATTAAAAATGGAGATCCTGATTCAGTTGGTCTGTGTTGGGGCCTGTGATTCTGTACTTTTTTTTTTTTAAGTAGGCTCCATGCCCAGCATGGAGCCCAACACAGGGCTTGAACTCATGACCCTGAGATACAGACCTGAGCTGAGATCAAGAGTTAGATGCTTAACTGACTGAGCCAATCAGGCACCCCAGATTCTGCCCTTCTAATGTGCTCTTAGATATGCTGATACTGCTGGGCCAAGAACCTACTTAAAGTAACAAGGAACAAGATGATCTCTAAGATCTCTTCACTTTATGAGTTAGATTGGTAAGACTGTGCATTTATAAGCAGGAGAGATCAGCTTCTCAAAGAAATAGGAATTAGGGGCGCCTGGGTGGCTCAGATGGTTAAGTGTCTGCCTTCAGCTCAGGTCATGATCCCAGGGTCCTGGGATCGAGTCCCACATCGGGCTCCCTGCTAGGTGGGGAGCCTGCTTCTCCCTCTGCCTCTGCTTCTCTCTCTCTCTCTCTCTCAAAAAAAAAAAAAAAAAAAAAAGAAATAGGAATTGAGCTAAGCTGGACATTGAAGGAAAAACTAACTTGAGAGAAAGTTTTTCAGGCAAAGGAAACAGCAAGTCAGAAGGTATAGAGCAAGAATACATAGTAAGTCCTCAGTGAAGGCAATGATCTGGCTACTTTGACTCAACAAGATTCATGTATGGGAGAAATGGGAGGCCCTGAAGGAATGGATGTGCGATCTTATCTGACCTTCCATTCATTTTGCAGTACCAAGATAGAGTCCATGGCAAAGAAGGTGGACCTGTGGCACCACCTAGAATCACTTTTACATTTCTCAGCCTCTCTGTAACTACATAGAGCCATGCGACTAAGTTCTTCCCAATGGGATATTAAGCAAAAGAGGCTTATGCAACTTCCGGGGAATGTCCTTAAAAGGAAGCAGCATGTTTCTCTCCTTCACTTTTCTCCTTCCCAATGCTGGAATAGAGATGTAATGACTGGCTCCAGCAACCAGCTTGGACTATACTGACAAGAACTAAATGTGGAAGTGAAAGAGTGGAACAAAAAGAGCTTTAGTCTCTGACACATTGCAAGCTGCTTTACTAACCATGAACTTCTAAACTCCACTTTTTATGTGTTTAAGCTATTATTAATTTCAATTTTGTCTCATACAGTAAGATTTAATTTTTAATAGACTTTATTTTTAGAGAAGTTTTGGTTCAAGCAGAATTGAGCAGAAAGTATAGAGATTTCCCGTGTTAAAATTTAATTTAATTTAATTTAATTTTTTTTAAAGATTTTATTTATTTATTTGAGAGAGAGAGAATGAGAGATAGAGAGCACGAGAGGGAAGAGGGTCAGAGAGAGAAGCAGACTCCCTGCCGAGCAGGGAGCCCGATGTGGGACTTGATCCCGGGACTCCAGGATCATGACCTGAGCCAAAGGCAGTCGCTTAACCAACTGAGCCACCCAGGCGCCCCTAAAATTTAATTTTAAATAATTCTGTTACTGTAGTTTTGTTACCTAATGGATTTTAGGAATAAACATTCTGATCATTAACACTACTTAGAGTCCCTAAATCTTGCTTTTCCTCTCTTTCTCCCTTCTCTTTGTTCCTTGTTTCTATTTTTGTTACTTCTTTATATTGATTCTAAGGCTTCAATTCTTTTACTAACGTGTTGGTGTACTGTGTTTTAACATATGTGGGTATTTTCCACCATGTGTTCCTAAGAAATCTTATGTTCTGCAAAATTACACACTAAAAATAACAGGACATACAAGAAAATTGGCTTCTGTAGTCAAAGCTACAACTTGTGACAGAGCACTAACAAAAATAATAACTATTCTAATTTTTAGAAAACCACAGCAAAAAAAAAAAAACCAGCATAGTTTAAAAGACATATTAAGCTCCTAATAAATATATACATATTAGAGTAAATATAGCACTTATTTTAGCTTGATGGACAGAATAAAGAAGGGGTTGAGGCTATCAAATCATGGAGACAAGGGCAAAATGCAAAAACATCAGGAAGAACCATGCAATAAACTTCCTAGCTTCCAGGAGAGAGCACATGGCCAAGTAGAGTAAGAGGAAAAATGTATAACAATATCCCCTGTTCCTCTGTGGCTTGCTATATTCCGATGAATGCAATTGAATGCAGGGCATTGCACATATATTTATTTCCCATATACCCCATAACTATTATGTGAGGTGGATATTACTATCCCAGTATTATATATGAGAAACTGAGACTCAGATTAAATAACTTGTCCACAGTCAAGAGTTGGAGCTATTCAAGTATTCAAATCCTAGTCTGTCTGACTTCAAACCCTATACTCTTTGGTTTGGTTTGGTTTATATTACAGATTTATTGAAATATGATTCATATCCATATAATTCACCCATTAAAAATGTCCAATTCAGTGGTTTTTAGTATATTCACAGAGTTGTGCAGTTATCACCACAGTCAATGTTAGTGCATTTTCATCAACACAAAAAGAAATCTTATACTTATTAGCATCCATTTCCCGTTTCTCCCCCTCTTCCGGACAGGCAACTACTAGTCTACTTTCTGCCTCTCTAGACTTGCCTATTCTGGACATTTCATATAAATGGAATCAAAGTAAAATCATACACCAATTCCAACATCCAGGGGATGTAGTTTCCCCAAACCAACAAGCAATGCTCTGATACCAGCTGGGTATCCTACAATTCAACTCAATTCTGACACTATCTACCCCGAGATAGTGTCAGATACCACCTGTTAAGGACTCAGTCCTAGAAGCCTGCCTCCCCTCTCCTGCCACTTCAGACTCCAAGTCCAGGTAATAACCTGTGCTTCTGACCCACTGGCTATAGATTGGAAGTTCCAGCAACTTCCTCCTTGGATTTGATCAATTTGCTAGACAGACTCATAGAATTCACAGAAACATTTTACTTATTGGATTACCAGAATATTATAAAAGGATATAACTCAAGAACAGCTAGATGGAAGAGATGCATAGGGCAAGGTATGGGAAAGGGGCACAGAGTTTCCATACCCTGTACCTTCACACCACTTTCCCAGCGTTTGCTTGTGTTCACCAACCCAAAAGCTCTCTGAATCCCACCCTTTGAGTTCTTATGAAGGCTTCATTTCATACACATGAATGACTCTATCATAGGCCATTGGCAGTTGATTCAACCTCTAGCCCTTCTCCCTGGAGGCCAGAGGGATGGGGCTGAAATTCCAGCCCTCTGATCACATGGTTGTTTCTCTGGGCAACAGAGAGGTTTTTCCAAAAGTCACCTCATTAACATAACCAAATATACATTTATCACTCGCAACACTTAGGAAATTCCAAGGGCTTTGGGATTTCCTTGCCAGGAATGGGGATGAAGACCAAATATACATTTTTTATTTAAAACGCAATATGACACATACAATATGAGATCTTTTGTGACTGGCTTCTTTCATTTAGCATAATGTATTCAAGGTTCAACTGTGTTGTAGCATGTATCAGCACTTACCTTTTTTTTTAATGGCCAGATAATATTCCATTGTGTGGACATAGCACATTTTATTTATCCATTCATTAGTTGATGGGCATTTAGGTTGTTTTCAGTTTTTAGCTAGTATGAGTAATGCTGCTATAAATATTTGTGGAAAAGTTTTTGTGCATACATATGATTTCATTTCTCTAGTAGTAGAATTACTAGATCATATGGTAACTCATTGTTTTAACTGTTTGAAGAATTGCCAAATTATCTTCCAAGCAGTTGTACCATCTTGCATTTCCACCAGCCCTGTATGAAGGTTACAATTTATTTACATCTTTACCAACACTTGTTATTATCTGTCTTTTTGATTATAGCCATCCTAATGAGTAGCTTATTTTATGTCATAGTAGTTTTGATTTTCATTTCCCTCATGGCTAATGATGCTCAGCATCTTTTTATGTAATTATTGGCCTTTAGTTTATCTTCTTCAAGAAAATGTTTATTTAAGTCCTTTGCCCATTTTCCAGTTGGTTTATGTGTCTTTTTATAATTGAATTTTAAGAGTTTGTTATATAGTCTAGATACAAGTCCCTTATCAGACACATGATTTGCAAATATTTTCTTGTGTGGATTATCTTTCTGCTTTCTTGATAGTATCCTTTGAAGCACAATTTTTGAAAATTTTTGACGAAGTCCAATTTATCTATTTTTTTTCTTTAGTCACTTGGGCTTTTGGCATCATATCTGAGAAGGCTTTGCCTAATCCAAAGTCATGAGGATTTACTCCTCTATTTTCTTCTAAGAGTTTGCCTGGAATTTTTTTTTTTTAAGACACAAATCAGATCATGAACTGTCTCTGTTATAACCTACTGACAGTATCCCATTGCTCATAGAATAAATCCAAAGTTCTTACTAGGTATTATAATGCCCAACATGATCTGGTCCCTTGCTACCTATCTAACCTTACTCTGTTCCAGTCACCCTGACCTTTCTGCTTTTCCTAGACTATGCCACACTTGTTCCCCCACTTTAGGCCTTTGTATAGGTCACTCCCTACCATTATTCAGGTAGCTGTGGAATTATCAGCTCCTCACCTGGCCACTCTCTAAAACAGACCTCTTACCAACTCTCAGGCTGTTACTTGATGTCCTAATATTTTATTTTATTCAAAACAATTTTTTGCCACCTGACATTATGTTATTTGTTTGTTTGTTTGCCTATCATCCCATTAATAGGTAAGCTTCACAAGGGTAAGAACTTTGTTTTGCTCTAGCACTCCATTCTCAGTGCCTAAAATGGTGTTAGCACACTGTGGACACTCAATAAATATTTCTTTTAAGTTAAGGAATTAGTGAATTGGAGTGGATGAACTTACCCAGATAGAATGATATGGAAAGAAAGCAAACACCATCTAGATTGGAATCCTGGGAAATATCAGTACCACAGGTTAGGTGGAGGAGGAGACACCAGTGAACAAAGAAGAGATAATATTGTACAAGGAGGTAGGAGGAGATCCAGGAAATACTTTTCTTCATAGAACGTTTATATCTAGGGAAAGAGAATTGACTGGTTTTTCTCAAAACTCTAGTACCAAGGATTATTACGAAGTGCTGACCCTATTAGTAACATTTAAAACAAAAAAGATAATTGCAATATAAATGCTAAATTTAGAAGTCTGTAAAGATTCACATAGGAATCAATGGTCTTACAAGTAATATGGAGTTGGGTAAGTTGAAATATTTTTTCTTGTGCCTTGTATTTTCTTAGTAAAGGAGAAACTTTAGAGATTTTTCTATGATTTGAAGCTATGGCATATTCATTTTTCTCCAATTACATTAGGGAGTTATATTGATTTTGGTTCTCTCAGTCTGTGTAGGTAATTATTGAGGCTAAAATATTTTAGGATATCGGGGGAAAAGGTGTATTAGAATGTGTAGTTAAATTGCCAATAATATATTTATTTGTCAGAAAATTCATTAAAAAGATCTCTTAGAAATCCAAACTCTCCCAATGTTACAGACAGTGGCAGATTACCTGGATGAATCAGGAAACAGGCAAGGTATGCGCAAGGACAGGGGAGCCAAAAAAAAAAGGGGGGGGGGCCCCAAAACAGCAGGAAGTTGTTAATGCTCTAAGCTTGTAGGAGCAAGGGGACTGAACAGTAATCAGCCCAGTAAGAACTATGGCCAGCTGTAGGAGAGGGGCTGTCTGACAAGAGATGTAACTGTTGGGAGAAGAATGCAGCCACTTTCAAACTGTGGCCCAGGAGAGAGGGATTTGGGAACAATAATATCCCAACTTGTCTCTCTTCCCACCTTTGATCTGCCAATGCTTCCTATTGGCTAAACCCAACCAGAAACCAGAGAGCAAGGGAACTTAGTTCAGTCATAGAGATGAGCCTCTCAGGTTGAAAAACAGAATATAAAAGGTTGGATAATGATGTGGAAAAGCAAACATTGAATATCCAATACAAGGGCAACTTGGCAATGCATGGAAAAGTCTAAAAATCTGTATACCTTTAACCTCATTGCTTCTGTTTTTAGGAAACACATTTTGAGAAAACAGCAAGTGCACAAAGATATTCCTTGCATTCTAATAGCAAAGGATTACAACAAATTTAAATTGCCAACAATAGGGAACTGCTTGAATATATTATGGCCTACCAATACAATGGGATCCTGTTCATCCAAAATGAAGTGAATGTACATTGACTGACATATAATTGTAGTCATGTTTTATTGTTTATCAGAAAAGGCAGGTTTCATAATACTATGTACATGAACCCACTTTTGTTAAAAAATGTCCAAAAGTAATTGAGAAAATATATAAATTTTGAATTCATTTCTTGAGTGTTGGGGCTATGGGTAACTTTGTATCTGTTGGAATTTTGTAATTTTTCTACAGTGAACATATGCTATTTGTTAATAAAGATGTTTTAAAATAGGACATACATAAAATCAGTAATTTTATACTGTCATAGAAAAACAATTACAGGAATGGTGACTCAGATTGACTGTGGGTTTGAGGAAGTTGTTCCAAGTTCAAACCCAAACTCCCAAACTGAAGTAGAAGAAGCCAGTTTATATACCCAGAAAGACTACACTGAAGTCTTTACACTTGTCAGCGGTTTAGAAAAATGTCCAGCACTTCAAACACAGGACGAAGGTAAAACATTTATTGTTTCTATTATTATAAAACATTTCTTACTAACAAACAGACTGTCATTTTTGTGAGTGTTTTTCTGTTTTATTGGATTTTTAATTTTTCTATTTTATTAAAGGTATCCACCTGTAAAATTATAATTCTAAGCTTTGCCACATTAGAGAAATACTTTCTCTTTCATATTAATCCCCTTTTTGTGAATTCGGTTGTTTTTGGAGTTTATGTGTGCTGGGCATCAAAATAGCCTCAGGGATTTGATCATAGTCTGCTCACACCATATTACTGTAACCAGATCTGATGACATAGCAATCTCGTATAACATTAAAATAGTAGATCACTAAATGATGGCTGTATTTTATTTTCAAAATATGCTCAAGATTTTCAATCTCACCTTATTGATGTGAAACCATAATTCAAAGTAGAGATGGAATAGTTGCATTATTAGATCAGGAAATTCACCTCATTTTTACAAATTTACCATAATTAATAATTAAAGTACATCTTGGAATATTATGCAGCCATCAAAAAATGAAATCTTGCCATTTGCAACGACATGGATGGAACTAGAGGGTATTATGCTAAGCGAAATAAGTCAATCAGAGAAAGACAATTATCATATGATTGCTCTGATATGAGGAATTTGAGAAACAAGACAGAGGATCATAGGGGAAGGGAGGGAAAAATGAAACAAGACGAAACCAGAGAGGGAGACAAACCATAAGAGACTCTTAATCTCAGGAAACAAACTGAGGGTTGCTGGAGGGGTGGGGGGTGTGAGGGATGGGGTGGCTGGGTGATGGACTTTGGGGAGGGTATGTGCTATGGTGAGCACTGTGAATTGTGTAAGACTGATGAATCACAGACCTGTACCCCAAAACAAATAATACATTATATGTTTATAAAAAAACGTTTAAGATAATGCTATAGCTTCAGCTACGATAATCTAATAGATATGGAATATATAATAATTTGGTTCTTTTACGGCTGTTTTTATGTAAATATACAAATTGTGTATAAAATTTTTTGTGTTGGCAAATAGGTGTGTGATGACATAGAGTTAAATCCCTCTTAGTTTGAGATGAAAGAGTGAGAGATTGCATTAAAGACTAAACTTGAGGGCGCCTGGGTGGCTCAGTTGGTTAAGCGACTGCCTTCGGCTCAGATCATGATCCTGGAGTCCTGGGATCGAGTCCCGCATCGGGCTCCCTGCTCGGCAGGGAGTCTGTTTCTCTCTCTGACCCTCTTCCCTCTCGTGCTCTCTATCTCTCATTCTATCTCAAAAAATAAGTAAAATCTTTAAAAAAAAAAAAAAGACTAAACTTGAGGGGCGCCTGGGTGGCTCAGTTGTTAAGCATCTGCCTTCGGCTTGGGTCATGATCCTGGGGTCCGGGAATCGAGCCCCGCATTGGGCTCCCTGCTCAGCGGGAAGCCTGCTTCTCCCTCTCCCACTCCCCCTGCTTATGTTCCCTCTCTCGCTGTGTCTCTCTCTGTCACATAAATAAATAAAATCTTTAAAAAAAAATAAAAATAATAAAAAAAAATAAAGGCTAAACTTGAAGGGCACCTGGAGGGCTCAGTTTGTTGAGTATCTGTCTCTTGATTTTGCCTCAGGTCATGATCTTGGGGTTGTGAGATGGAGCCCCAGGCCTGGCTCTGCGCTCAGCAAGGATTCTTCTCTCCCTCTTTCTCTCCCTCTGCCCCTCCCCCTGCTCGCTCCTGCACTCTCTTTCTCTCTCTAAAAATAAATAAATAAAATCTTTAAGAAAGAATAAAGACTAAACTTGAGAACATGATATATTAGGAATAATCTGAATTTGATCATAGTCCAAATGAAAATTTGATCATAGTCCAAATCTACTCTGAAAAAGTGGTGCAATTTGAGGACAGTTATTAAAAATTTTATGGTTTTCAATTTTCTTCTAGAATTTCTTTTAACTTATTCTTCTAATTTCTTATAAAAATGTCTGTGGGGACCAACTAATATATTTGTACATGTAATGAGATAGTTTATAAAAAAATAACAGATATCCAAACATAGCTATTATTATTAATGCGGAAAACCAGGAGCCGTTATTGGCAAACTTCATAATATCTATCATCAACCAGAGTCAGAAGCTTCCTTAACTACTATTCACTGAATATGCTTGAGTTTCCTAAATACATATAAATTGTCCGTATCCTGTATTGCCTTAGGGGTCCTGTGTCATTAGACATCATTTTATACATTTAGATTTGCAATTTCATTTATAGTCTTTGTAGCTATATTGATTGCTGCCAGATTTATAGATACTTTGGTCTCAGTGTCTATATCCAAAGGAATGCATTAGTTTTGAAATTCAATTGATACTGTGAATTTTCTGTCTTAAATGTAATTACTAAATTATAAGTTAATTTCAAAACATATATTTCTTTAAGACATAAAAACAATGGGTAATTTTCTTTTATTGTGGGGCATCTGGGTGGCTCAGTTGGTTGAGTGCCTTCAGCTGAGGTCATGATCCTGTAGTCCTGGGATCAAGCCCAGTGTCAGGCTCCCTGCTCAGCAGGGACTCTTGCTTCTCCCTCTCCCTCGGCTCCTCCCCCAGTGCTTATGCTCTCTCTCTCTTTTGCTCACTCTCTCTCAAATAAATCAATCAAATCTGTAAAAATTTTTTTTCTTTTATTTATTGGTTTGTTGATATGTACGAATATTTCTACAACATTCACATGTTTGTCAATAAATGTAATTATTTTATGAATATCCATTCAGATTCCAAGGAATATATAAGCAAACGCAAATGTAGCTTTATTTTTAATTTAACTTTTATTTTTTTAAGATTTATTAATTTGTTTGAGAGAGAGAGAGGAGAGGAGCAGAGAGAGTCTTAAGCAGACTCCAAGCTGAGCACAGAGCCCATCACAAGGCTCGATCCCACCACCCCGAGATGACCACCTGAGTCGAAATGAGTCAGATGTTTAACTGACTGTGTCACCCAGGCATCCCTTTATTTTTAATTAAAAGAAAATTGTACATGCAGTTTAGAGAATCAAATAGTTACTCAAAATTTATAATAAAAAGCAGCAGTCCTTTGACTTCAACCACCCACGTTTTTTCCTTTTTTTAAATATATTTAAGGTGTACAATGTGGTGACTTAATATACACATACATCGTAAAAGATTCCCATTATTGAATTAACACATCCATCACTTCACATATTTACCTTCTTTTTTTTTTTTGGTAAAAACACTTAAGTTCTATTTTCTTAGCAAATTTCAGTTATACACTGCAGTAGTATCAACTATAGTCACCATTTTATACATCAGATCCTCACACCTGATTCATCTTATAACTGCAAGTTTGTACTGTTTTACCAACCTCTCCCTATTTCCCCACAGCCCAGCCCCAGTCCCTGGCAACCACCATTCTATTCTCTGTTTTCATGAGTTCTACTTTTTTTCCCCGTAGATTCCACGTACAAGTGATACCATGCAATATTTGTTGTTCTCTGCCTGGTTTATTTCACTTAGCAAAATGTCCTCTGTGTTCATCCATATTGCAAATGGCAGGATTTCCTTCTTTTTTAAGGTTGAACAATATTTTCTTGTGTCTGTGTGTATAACATATCTTTTCCTTACAACACGTTTTTTATCCATTTATCTGTGGACAAACACATGGTTTCCACACCTTGGCTGTTGTGAATAATGCTGCAGTGGGAGTACAGATATCTCTTTAAGACAGTGATTTTGTTGGCCATCTGTTTCTTCCTTTACAACATTTATGTCTTTGTGTGTATGTGTGTGCTGACTACGACCTACAGCACATTGTTTAATAGAAGCAGTTATGTTGCCATCCTCGTCTTGTTCTTGACAGTAAAGGAAATACTTTAACATTTCATCATTAAAAATGATGTAAATGTCATTTCAATGGTGAATCATTTATAATGTTTATGTCAGTTTCAATGGTTAAATGTTGGAAGAATTTCCTTTATTGGGTTGAGGAAGCTCTTTCTGTTCTGAGTTTGCTAAGAGCTTTTGATCATGAATGAGAACTGAATTTTATTAATGTTTTCTACATCTATTAAGATATATACATCCTAAATATGTAGGATGTCCCTTTATTAAAAACTTCCAAACCTATAATCTAAACATAAATCATTTTACTATTGGGATCATATTGTATCTGCATTCTTATTTTTAAATGTTAACATTATCTTGGGAACATCTCACCATATGCTTGTCTTCGAAAGCGTGGCTTTTAATGACTGCAGTTTTAAATCTTATGTATGTATCATACATTTCCCAATTTGAGAACACTAATGTTTTTAATTGCAAATATGGACATAAATTTGTATGCTTCCATTTCCAGTTCTTTCCATAGACTAAATTCATGGAAATGGAATTATTTGATATTTCTTTTAACTATATATATGTCCACTAGCATGATATGAGAATATCTTGTTCATACCAGCCTTATCATCATCAGATATATTACTACTGATATTGTGTTAATACATTTTGCCTAATATGATGGGCAAAAATTATGTTTTTACTTGGATTTTAAAAATTATTCATGTTTGGGGTGCCTGGGTGGCTCATTGGTTGAGCATCCAACTCTTGATTTTGGCTCGGGTCATGATCTCAGGGTCATGGGACCAAGCCCTGAATGGGGCTCCACACTGGGCAGGGAGTCTGCAAGAGATTCTCTTACTCTCCCTCTCCCTCTGCCCTCCATGCCCCCTTGCACTGGTGTGTCCTCAGATACTCTCTAAATAAATAAATAAATAATAAACAAATAAAATCTTTTAAAAAATTATTCATGCTTACTGGCCATTTGCGTATTTTTATTTTGTGAAATGATTCTTTTATCTATTTTCTATTCTTATATTTTATCTGTATATGTCAAAGATATATTTAATCTTTAATTTAAAACTAACCAGTCCCATCAATGTTTTCCTTTAAGGTTTGTTTCATTGCTTTTATACTTAGAAAATTCTTCTTTAAATTAGATAAATATTTATTCATATTTTCTTTAAGCTTTTCCTTAAGACTTTGGTATATGTTTAAAAGTAAGGATAAAAAATATTTTTTCCAAATGTTTTGGCAGTCATCTCAATATCATTTATGGAATAGTCTTTCCTTTCTCTACTGATTAGAAAAGCCACTTAGAAAATATGCTAAATCCTTACCCACATTAGAGTGTTTCTGGATTTTCTATTTTGTTCTATTGATTTGTCTATTATTGTATCATACATGGAATTATAACATCTATAAATAGTCTCTTCTTTCTATTAAATTTTTTCCCTAGTCTCACATTTTTATTCTTCTAGATTTACTATCAGCAAATCAGTTTTTCAAGTTACAAAACAGATCTCTTGAGAAATTTAAATGTCATTGTGTTTTTTTACTTTTTTTTTTTACTATAGTCAGTCTTACTAGCCAGGATGGTTTATCTTGCCTTTTATTCAGTTTTTTTAAATGGTCCTCATTAAAGTTTTGTAGTTTCCTGCATATGCTATCTATACGTTTTTGTTATGTTGACTCCTTGGTGTTGTATACTTGTTACCATTATGAATGAATTTTTCCATTAATTTTGGGGGTTTTTATGTATGTTTGAAAACCAGAGATTTTATAATTTTTTTATCAGACACCTAGTGAACTCCTTTATTTGTTTTCACTTAGTTACCTTGGGTTTTCTAGGTAGACATAGGAATCTTCTGCCAAGAATAAACTTGTCTTTCCTGTCAGTAGACCTCTATTTTCTGTTTCTTTTCATAGGTAAAATTTTGCTTCTTTGTAACAATTTAACACTTCTTTACAATAGAGAACAATCTCCTCATATCTGTGTTGGTAATAGAAGAGCTGTAATAAAGTAAGAACTCCAGGAAGTGTTGTATAACCTTAAGAATATAAGGAGTTAGCACCCTTCATAAAACAACTTCTGTGTAGCTACAAAGAACATTGGTTATGGTGTGATGCTGCCCTCAAGCGGCTCTATCAAAAATGGGTGGTTGGAAAACGATCTCATAACTGATAGATGTTTGTTTCCTTGGACTTGCAGAAATACTAGGATGAGCCTGTAGGAAGGGAAGATGGCTAGAGGACCTGTGTTTGGAAGTGGAAGGTGGAAACAGGGATATAAATAAATGCTGTTTGGGTTTTCACTATTAATATGACTTCATTAATACTTTCAGAGTGGATGTACAAATGAACCATCTTTAGTTGTCTCACATAAGCCCTGTTTAGATATGGAATTGATTGGCTAGCTCTCTGGTATATAAAAGAACTATGCCAAATTTGTCATGGGAAGCTCTTGGCCACAAAATTATCAGGAACTTAGCAGGTTCAGATAAGTAATCTCTTAGGAGGCTAGTTTACGGAACAAGTTCTCTGTTGGCATTTCAAGGTAACACCAGGCAAAGGGGTGTTTCCTGGCTGCCTGCTTAACACCACATATTTATTAAACATATGCATACCAGTGATGTAATTGGTCATGGGAGACATCACTCCATGCTATTCCTCTCATGCCATTCTAAATTTACTTAACTGAAAGGTCACTACCAAGAACAAGAAATTGTTGCTCCCTCTTCAATGTAGCTTTTGCTTTAGGGAGTTTGGCTTTCTGAGCAGTTCCTCATCTGAACTTATATTTTCCTTTTCTTCTTTCCACTCAGGAGCTTATTGAAGAATGGGAGCAGGTTTTATGTTCCCTCCCTTGGCTCAGAAACTGTTAAAGCACTGACACAGTTGGCTAAGATTCTAAAGTAACCTGAACATAGTAGGGTGGGGATAAACAGGAGAAATTTATTCCAGCAATTAACTCTTAGCAGTAGTGGTTCCTAATATATAAGATGTATCGCACTTCTCAAGTAGACACTTTGCCATATAACTTTCATTGTAATCAATTTTGCAATGGAAGTTTTATTTCTGTTTTACAATAGAAACAATTTTTTTTTGTCATTATAATGATAGAATCCGAATTGATCTCATTTGTAGGTTTTGTAGACCATCTCCTTTCCCTACATCTCAGAGTCTTTAGGGATGAATTAGAGACTTTAAGAGGTACAATGATGCAAAGAAAAGACTAGGTTCAACAAAAGTCAAATGCTTTTATTTCTTTACAACTTTGCTTAGGCTACCCCTGGTTGTTTTGAAGCATAAGGCTGCAAGATATTTTCCTCCACTGATTAAACTAATCTTTGTTGAAAAGAAAATGAACCATCACAACTCTTTCAGGATATTTGGTTACTAGTCAGTGTACTAAGTAATACTAAAATTTATTGAGCTTTTATCTATATGCTAATCCTATGCTGCATGCTTTATATACACAATACAATGAACTAAAGAATTTAAAGTGTGTTTGAATGGCTGACTGCAGTAACTATCTAGATCTCTTTGTGTAACTTTTAGATTTTTTCTTATTCCTTTACATTTCTTTTATTTTCAGATTTGTCTATTGATGAAGAAATAATTTTTTTAAATAACTTGATGGCCTATAAAAGTCAGCTACCAACTTTGCAGACTTTGTTGAGTAGGCTAAAACTATTTTTGGTAAAGGACCCCATTTTAGATTTCAAAGGACAGATCTTCACAGAAGCTAATTTCTTCAGGTACTTAATTGTCTGATGTAAATATTTTTAAAAAATATTTTATTTCTTTATTTGACAGAGAGAGACAAAGTGAGAGAAGAAACACAAGCAGGGGGAGTGGGAGAGGGAAAAGCAGGCTTCCTGCTGAGCAGGGAGCCCGATAAGAGGCTCAAACCCAGGACCCTGGGATCATGACCTGAGCTGAGGGCATACGGTTAACGACTGAGCCATCCAGGCGCCCCTGATGTAAATATTTTTAAAGAAGAAAATATTCTTTGTATGCTCACAAGTCTAGATGTTATCAATAATAATATATTATCATTGCTTTACATCAGTTCCAGTTTTAATCATTGTATTTAATTATTATTTAATTTGATTGGTTACATTTAGTATGTACTTTGCTTTTAGCAAACGCTAATTTAATGTTTTTTGTTGTTGTTGTTGTTAAGGGAATGTATCTCTTTTCAAGAAGATTTGAAAGGTCTAGTGGAAGAAGATTTTTACATGGATAAAGAGACCTTTAATCAGGAAAAGCTAGAAGATACAGTAGGTTTAAATCAAACTGTAATACTTGCTTTCAGTAATAGTTTTATAAAAGTTAGTAATTTATAATTTTAGTAATATGTATTGGCCATCTACTGTTAAGTTTAAAAAGACTTGGTAATGGGTTGAATATATCAATAATGAAGTCAAATTTACTTCAAGATAGTGGTTCTAAACCTTGGCTACGCATTGGAATTACTTGGAGAGTTTTAATAAAATACTGAAGCCTGGGCCCTACTCAGATATATTCTGATTGAACTGGTCTGTTGTGCAGCCCAGGTATAGTGAATTTAAAAACAAACTCTTAATGATGTTAATAAATCTCCCTGGTATAGGACATTAAGTGGTCATATTCTAGTTAAAAAATTGGAAACCAGAGCTAGAAATGTTGATTTTTATTTGTGAGTTATACACAAAACAGCACTTACACTATGTAAGAGAAGGGATCTCATTGAAGTACTAAGAATAAAGATGATCTGAGACTTCATTTTAGGTGCTGCCAGTGGTTAATAAGGAAGATAGCATCTTTGCATATTAAAGATCCAATTCCTCAAAGGCAGCCCCTCTTTTTTAGCGTACAGTTCTAATAGCACACAAAATTGTTATTGTGATGTTAATATGTAAAGAATTTTAGCAGTTGAGAGCGTGAATAACTTTTTGCAGTTTAACAAACTTGAAAACCTAGGCCCACATAGATTAGATGCATTTACAAAGTTACTTTAAACATTTTTTTGAGACAGCTGAAAATATTTCACATTTGGGGCTTTTCTTAAAACATTCAAAGGAGATAGATATAGTTGTAGACACAGCCAGAGATACTGACACAGATATAGATACTTTAAGGCGTTTAAAGGGTTTCCTTACAAATAAAAACTTTAACACACATGGTAAGAAAACCAAAATAAAACAAAACACACACACACGGTGACAGTATTAATTCACTTATTAGTCCCTTTTCTCTAGTCCCCCTCTCCCTCACCTATTAGCTCTGAGAATTATGCACATAGAATCTAGTTCTGTAAGAATGAAAGAGAAGCATATTTAATGGAGTGTAGTGAAGGTCCATTCCATTTCATCTACCCTTTTTATTTCTCCCCATTAACCATCTCTTATCTACTGCAGTGATTATTTTTAATTCGGAAGTTTAAAAATTTGTTATTAGCCCACAAGAAGATATTTTTGCATCTAGGATACTGTACATCACTAGTGTGATCAGTGGCCATAAAGGACATTACTCAGAACATTGCTTGTAATATATTGTTTGACTACTATACCTCTGTTTTTTTAAATGTTTTCATAACATTAAAAATTTTGAATATTTAGCTTAAAATTTGATATACCAATTAAACAAATTATCTATGTTTATAAGTCTAGAAATATTTATCTGGAAAACTTCCCTAAAAGCTTCTTTTACTTATACTATTTCAGCCATCATTTTTGCCTGAGTGTGAATTCTTAATACCTACAAGCCTCAAACAAGAAGTTGATATTCTATCACTCTCCGAACTGAAGGAATCCTTAAACTTAATGCCAGAAATAATAAATTATGCAGATGAAAATGAAAAGCTTTTCAGAATAGGTGAGAATAAATTTAAAAATCTATTACTTATAAAAACTACTTAATAATGTTTGTTATAAAAATATGTTGATTAAACTGCTTTCTGAACCTCCAGATTTTTAAGAAGTGTTCTTTAGGGGTGTGGGGATGCGTTAGCCTGGTGATGGGTATTAAGGAGGGCACATACTGCAGGAGGCACTGGGTGTTATATGAAAACAATGAATCATGGATCACTACATCAAAAACTAATGATGTATTGTATGGTGACTAACATAACATAATAAAATAAATTTAAAAAATTTTTTAATTAAAAAGAAGTGTTCTTTAGGTTACATGTTGAAATCTCAGAATTATTGTTGCTGAGACTCTTTTCTCATTGTCTTTCTCTTTATAACTTAACATATATATTTATATATATGTATATAAGTTAACTCGTATCACTACAAACTTAAAACGTCTCTAAAATTAACCACTTCAAGATAATTATACAAATAAACTAAATCACCTATGACTACTAATTTTTTAAAAGTTGTTTTCTTATAAACAATGACAAAGCACTAACAACTTCTATGCTGACTTTAGTTAGATATGGAGAAGCTCAGAGTGAGGTTATGATTCATGGAATCAGATGACTGGGAGAATCATAACCTAAAATGTAGATGCTTTTATCCCAGTTAGACTTAGTAAATATTGTCGAATTATTTCTAATGACAATTTAAGCCCAAATATTTAACTATCCTCTTATAAATTCCAGTTGAAATCATCAAAGGTATATATTAGGGAGGAGTGAAGGGAGATTTATGAATCCATTGAGAAGAGGGATGCTTGCCATTACTAGACCACAAACCTGAAGGAATTCTTGTAGACGAGACTAACTCAAATGAATTACTGATTAGCCTACAAGTCAAAGCAAGGGAATGAAAAGTCAACCTGAGTAAGTTGATCAAATTCATACCAGAACTTGTAAATATAGCAGAGCTTAAAACTGCAGGGTGACCCATTGGCTTATTAGCAGGACACAGATCCATGAATGCTAATATAAAGGACATGTGACTTTACTGAAGGACTGTGGTGGTACACTCCCAGCCTTCAGTTCACTCTGATGGTATACTAAATAAAGCAGTCATTGCCACAGAAGAATGGACAACATTAGAAAAAAAACTGATACAGTAGTACTTACGCTGATAGTAGACTTTCTTACCTTTCTTTTCAGATCTTACTACCGAGCATGGAATTGACATTGAGGATATAAAATGCAGCTTCACAGAGATTTTGGCCATTCAAAGCTATTGTGAACCAGAGTACAGTGAACCAGGTAGAAATTTTGGATAAATAATTGAGTTTATCAGTGGTTACCCATATCTGATGTAAAGGTACAATACATTCACATGTAAGGTCTACTATGAGACAGTTTTCATGTTTAAAATTTGATTATTGCAATCCAAGTTGTCATTTTTTTCTCTTATCTGTCCATTTACATTTGTTACTATTATTAACTCATTATCCTTCTAGCAGCAAAACTGAATAATATACAGAGAGTTACAAAGACTGAGGAAAAGGAATGGAGGAAATAGCATTAATATTAAAATCGGAAATCATAATATTATAGTTCAGTAAATAAAATTTTATATTTTATCTCAGTATTAGTAATCTTGCTGACCCTTGTTACACTTTTGTAAATTTAACTTTTTAATCACTCAAAGCAATCCTATCATTACTGTTACTATTATTATCATACCAGATTTGGACCCTGAATCATCTTTTGTTCCACTGTAATGCCAAGTTGTGTTGCTTCTTAACTATGTTGATGATACTATTATTTAGTTACATGTATTTTATTTATTTGTTTATTTATTTATTTATTTTAGTGGTGGTGCGGGGAGGTAGACAGAGGGAGAGGGAGAGAGAGAATCTTAAACAGGCTCCAACACCCAGTGTGGAGCCTAATCTCACAACCCTGAGATCATGACCTGAGCCAAAATCAAGAGTCGGACGCTTAACCAACTGAGCCAACCAGATGCTCCCTTAGTTACATTTATAATTGAATCACATTTATCATCTATTTGGAAGTTTATTGCTTTATTTATGAAAGTGATAGAAACACACTAACTACTTATGAATAAATGAGTTTCAGTTTCTCAAGCCCACTCTATAAATATGTAACTCTGTGCTGGGCCACCCAGACTTACTAAGATGAAGAATTAGTCTCCATTAATACTATTTACTTAACATCACCAATATTTAGTATGAAGATAAAAATAGTCCTGTCTCCTAAGTACTGACAACATAAGTTGTCAGAATTGAAAGCATTATTTCACATAAAACTCTTAGAATTTATATCATACAGTAAACAATAAAGTTTAGTTGTCAATGTATTTTTTAAAAATCACCACTATCACTGTTGAGATAGCATGTGACATATGTGTAATTCCTTAGATGGAAATTTAAAACTGTTATTTTGTATTTCAAGTAACTGAAATGTCTTTTTATTGAAAATCTTTGTTGTAGCAGAATGATCAACATAATAGTTAATTACAAAAAGTTCTAAACTATACTTAATTTTATTCAGTGTTTATGTAATTAATTATTTTTTAAACTTTTTGTATTCTAGGAGAGTTAGAAATGCCATTAACTCATCTACATCTAACAAACCAACATTCTTCCATGACTTCATTATGTACAGGACTTCAGACATTTCCATTGTCTCCTATTTGTAAAATGTAAGTAAAGATTATAGCTAGAACTCAAATTGCAATTCAAAATAACTAGTCCTTAATTAAATCCCTCCATATAAAGGCAATTTGTAAGATACCTCTGTGAAAAAAATGTAAGAGAGGACAATGTCTGTAGTAAGGAAATAGAATATATGAATATATATGTACATACTTAAAAATTTTTAATACCATTTTTTAATTTAAATTCAATTAATTAACATATAGCATATTATTAGTTTCAGAGGTAGAGGTCAGTGATTCATCAGTCTTATATAATACACAGCGCGCATTACATCATGTTCCCTCCTTAATGTTCAGCACCCAGCCACCCCCGTCCCCTTTTCCCTCTCCCCTCCAGTAACCCTCAGTTTGTTTCCTATGATTAAGAGTTTCTTGGTTTGTCTCCCTCTCTGATTTCATCTTGTTTTATTTTTCCCTCCCTTTGCCCATGCTCCTCTGTTTTGTTTCTTAAATTCCACATAGGAGTGAAATCATATGATAATTGTCTTTCTCTGATTGACTTATTTCACTTAGCATAATGCCCTCTAGTTCCATCCATGTCACTGCAAATGATAAGATTTCATTTTTTTGATGGCCGAGTAGTATTCCATTGTATATATATACCACATCTTCTTTATCCATTCATCTGTTGATGGACATCTGGGCTCTTTCCATAGTTTGGCTGTTGTGGACATTCCTGCTATAAACATTGGGGTGCAGGTCCCCCTTTGGATCACCACATTAGTATCTTTGGGGTAAATACCCAGTAGTGCAATTGCTGGGTCATAGTGTAGCTCTATTTTCAACTTTTTGAGGAACCTCTATACTGTTTTCCAGAGTGGCTGTACAAGTTTGCATTCCCACCAACAGTGTGAGAGGATTCCCCTTTCTCTGCATCCTTGCCAACATCTGTTGTAATTAATTTTAGCCATTTTAACCAGTGTAAGGTGGTATCTTATTGTGGTTTTGATTTGTATTTCCCTGATGCTGAGTGATGTTGAACATTTTTTTCATGTGTCTATTGGCCATTTGTACATCCTTGTTTTTTTTTTTATGGAATATCTTTAGAAAGACACACAAGAATCAGGTAGCTTTGGTTGTGTCTGGAAGGGAACTGGGTAACCTGACAATATGGGAGCTAGTAAGTGATAGAGCCAGTTCTTTTATAGTTTTAGTATTTTGAATGTGAACATATTACCATTAAAAATAAACAACTTGAAAAATTGTAAAGATTCTGACACTACAACTATTTGCTTAGGATACTGCCATTGGATACCTGCCAAGGGTACTGCCTCTATTGGCACTCACTGCTACGAAAGACAGTGTAGTAGTATATTCATTTGCTCAGGCTGCCTTAACAAATACCATAGACTGAATGGCTTAAACACCCAGTCTATGGTAAATTTATTTATTCACAGTCTGGAGGCTAGAAGTCTAAGATTAAGATATTAGCAGGGTTGGATTCATTATGAAATGTCTTTCCTTGGCTTCATCTTAGGTAACTGTCTTCTACCTTTCTCTTCTTTCTTTGTTCTTTAAAGATTTTATTTATTTATTTGAGCTTTATTTTCTTTTTCTTTTTTTAATTTTTAAATTTTAATTCAATTAGTTCACATACAATGTATTATTAGTTTCAGAGGTAGAGGTCAGTGATTCATCAGTCTTACACAATACACAGTGCTCATTATATCACATGCCTTCCTTAATGTCCATCACCCAGTTACCCCATTCCCTTACCCCCTCCCCTCCAGCAACCCTCAGTTTGTTTCCTATGATTAAGAGTTTCTTATGGTTTGTCTCCCTCTCTGATTTCATCTTGTTCTATTTTTCCCTCCCTTCCCCCATGCTCCTCTGTTTTGTTTCTTAAATTCCACATAGGAGTGAGATCATATGGTATTTGTCTTTTTCTGATTGACTTATTTCACTTAGCATAATGCCCTCTAGTTCCATTCATGTGTTGAAAATGGCAAGATTTCATTTTTTTTGATGGCTGAGTAGTATTCCATTGTGTGTGTGTGTGTGTGTGTGTGTGTGTGTGTGTGTGTGTGTGTGTGTGTGTATATATATATACCATATCTTCTTTTTCCAGTTGTCTCAGATGTCATAGTTTATTTTATTTATTTTTCTTTTTTTTACTTTCATTTTTTTATTATGTTCAGTTAGCCAACATATAGTACATCATTAGTTTTTGATATAGTGCTCAGTGATTCATTGCCTAATTTGTTGGCATATAGTTGTTCATAATATGTTCTTATAATTGTTTGTATTTCTTTTGTGTGGTTGTGATCTCTCCTCTTTCATTCATGATTTTATTTATTTGGGTCCTTTCTCTTTTCTTATGATAAGTCTGGCCAAGGGTTTATTAATCTTACTAATTCTTTCAAAGAACCAGATCCTAGTTTCATTGATCTGTTCTACTGTTCTTTTGGTTTCTATTTCATTGATTTCTGCTCTAATCTTTATTGATTCTCTTCTCCTGCTGGGTTTAGGCTTTATTTGCTGTTCTTTCTCCAGCTCCTTTAGGGTGTAAGGTTAGGTTGTATCTTTGAGATCTTTCTTGTTTCTTGAGAAAGTCTTTTATTGCTACATACTTCCCTCTTAGGACTGCCTTTGCTGCATCCTAAAGGTTTTGAACAGTTGTGTTTTCATTTTCATGTTTCCATGAATTTCTTAAATTCTTCTTTAATTTCCTAGTTGACCTGTTCCTTCTTTAGTAGGATGCTCTTTGGCTTCCATGTATTTGAGTTCTTTCCAAATTTCTTCTTGTAAGTGAGTTCAAGTTTCAAAGCATTGTGGTCTGAAAATATGCAGGGAATGATCCCAATCTTTTGGTACCGGTTGAGACTTGATATGTGACCCAGGATGTGATCTCTTCTGGAGACTGTTTCATGTGCACATGAGAAGAATGTGTATTCTGTTGCTTTAGGATGGAATGTTCTGAATATATCTGTGAAACCCATCTGGTCCAATGTGTCATTCAAAGCCCTTGTTTCCCTGTTGATCTTCTTTTTAGATGATTGTCCATTGCAGTGAGAGGGGTGTTAAAGTCCCCTATGATTATTGTATTATTATAAATGTGTTTCTTTAATTTTGTTATTAGTTGGTTTATGTAATTAGCTGCTCCCATGTTAGGGTCATAAATATTTACAATTGTTAGATCTTCTTGTTGGGTAGACCCTTTAATTATGATATAGTGTCCTTCCTCATCTCTTATTACAGTCTTCGGTTTAAAATCTAATTTGTCTGATAAAAGGATTGCCACCTCAGCTTTCTTTTGATGTCCATTAACATGATAAATGGTTTTCCACCCCCTCACTTTTAATCTGGCGTTATCTTTGGGTCTAAAATGGGTCTCTTGCAGACAGCATATCGATGGGTTTTGCTTTTTTTATCCAATCTGATACCCTGTGTCTTTTGATTGAGGCATTTAGCTCATTTACATTCAGAGTAACTAATGAAAGATGTGAATTTAGTGCCATTGTATTACCTGTAAAGTCACTGTTTCTGTTTATTGTCTTTGTTCCTTTCTGATCTATGTTACTTTTGGGCTCTCTCTTCACTTAAAGGATCACTTTTAATATTTCTTGCAGGGCTGGTTTAGTGATCACAAATTCTTTATAGTTTCTGTTTGTCCTGGAAGCTCCTTATCTCTCCTATTTTGAATGACAGCCTAGCTGGATAAGGTATTCTTGGCTGCATATTTTTCTCATTTAGCACTCTGAATATATCATGCCAGTCCTTTCTGGCCTGCCAGGTCTCTGTGGCTAGGTCTGCTGCCAGTCTAATGTTTCTACTCTTGTAGCTTACAGACCTCTTGTCCCAAGCTGCTTTCAGGATTTTCTCTTTGTCTGTGAGATTTGTGAGTTTCACTATTATATGTCAGGGTGTTGACTTATTTTTATTGATTTTGAGGGGGGGTTCTCATGCCTCTCGACTTGAATGCCTATTTCCTTCCCCAGACTAGAGAAATTCTCTGCTATAATTTGCTCCAAAATACCTTCCCCCCTTCTCTCTTTCCTCTTCTTCTGGGATCCAAATTATTCTAATATTGTTTTGCTTTATGGTATCACTTATCTCTCAGATTCTCCCTTTGTGATCTAGTAGTTGTTTATCTCTCTTTTTCTCTGCTTCTTTATTCTCCATCATGTTGTCTTCTATATCACCAATTCTCTCTTTTGCCTTATTTATCCTAGCAGTTAGAGCCTCCATTTTTGGTTGCATTCATTAATAGCCTTTTGATTTCAACTTGATTAGATTTTAGTTCTTTTATTTCTCCAGAAAGGGATTCCCTACTGTCTTCTATGCTTTTTTCAAACCAGCTAGTATCGTTATTCTGAACTCTAGTTCCAGCATCTCACTTATGTCCATAGTGATTAGGTCCCTGCAGTCAGTACTTTCTTCTCTTTTTTGAGGTGAGTTTTTCTGTCTTGTCATTCTGTCCAGAGAAGAATAGATGAACGAGAGAACAAAATACTAAAATGGCAATAATGACCCTAGACAAATATACACTAAGCAAATCAGAAGAGACCTGAAACCAAGAAAAAAGTTAAAATTAAAAAAAAGAGAGAGAGACTATAATCAGCCAGGTGAACAGAACAGAGCAATACACTGGATCCTGTGGGTGTTTTGGTCTGTTTGTCAGAAAATTAGATCCCAAAATTGTAAAGAAAGAAAAACTTCTATATATATATATATACACACACAAAAATAAAATCAAATACATTGAAAGGATAGAATATAACTGTAAAGATGAAAATTTAAAAAGATTTTAACAAAAAAAAGAAGAAGAAAAAAGAGAGAATATCATCAGACAGGTGAAGAGAACAGAGCCATACACTAGATTTTGGGTGTATTATGGTCTATTTGTTAGAAGAAACTGCATCCCAAAATTGTAAAGAAAGAATAACTTATATATATATACAAAAATAAAGTTAAATCCAATGAAAGGATAGAATGTAACTGTAAAAATTAAAATTAAAATTACTTTAAAAAGAGTTGATAAAATAAGAAATTGGTTGAAAAAAGAAAGAGAAAAAATTAACATTGAAAGACTAAAGAATCATGGGGAAAAAAACATGAATTCTATATACTATTTTCCCTTAGTGCTGGAGTTCTGCAGTTCTGTATGATTGGTAAACTTGGTCTTAGCCAGATGTTCTTGCTGATCTTCTGGGGGAGGGGCCTGTTGCCCTGATTCTCAGATGTCTTTGCCCTGGGTGGAATTGAACTGGGGGCCAGGCTAAGTAAGCTACTCCGGATTGCTCTATGTGGCTTTTGTTCCCTGAAGGTTTTCTGTGCCACTTTACAGGATGAGAATGAAAATGGCGCCCTCCCAATCTCCAGCCCCAGAGCCAAAACCCCCTCAGAGTGCCCTCAGAGAAAAGCAGTCTCCTGTCTCCCTGGTCTCCGTCCACACTTAGTGCTCACCCAGCCTGTGACCAAGTGTTTCTATCTCAGGCATGCAACCCGATTTTGAGTCTCTAAGCCAGGGGAGAAAGGGGGGGGGTCTCGCTATGGTTCTGCTGCTTGCTGAGCCCAACCGGGTGGTGGTTCATGGTATATGGCAACCCTGAGCTGAGAGCCCACTTCTGGGCTCACTGATTGCAGCCAGCTTTCCTGCTCTGATGCCTGGGAGCTCTTCTGCACTCAGGCACCCCCAGTCTTCCTGTGACCCCAGGGATCCTGAGACCACACTGTCCCACCTAGGATTCCACCCCCACTTTACCACCTGAGCACCTTTCAGGCAGGGATCTAAAAGTACTGATTTTGCACTCCACTGCTATATCACTTTCCAGTGCCGGCTTATGGAGCCTTCCTCCCCTTGCAGTTTATCTTCCCCGTATATCACCTCGGATTCACTTTTCTGCACCTCCTACCTTGCAGAAAGTGGTCACTTTTCTATTTGTAGATTTACAGCTTTTCTTTATTAGCTCTCCGCTTGAGTTTGCAGGTGTTCAGGATGATTTGATAGCTATCTAGCTGAATTCCTGGGACCAGACGAAACTAAGGTCTCCTACTCCTTCGCCATCTTGGACTATCTCTGATTTTATTTATTTATTTGAGACAGAGAAAGAGAGCATGAGCAGGGGGAGGAGCAGAGGGAGAGAGAGAAACAGACTCCCTGCTAAGCGTGGAGCCCAACGTGGGGACTGAAGCAGGGCCCCATCCCAGGACCCCAAGATCATGACCTGAGCTAGAGTCAGCCTCTTAACCAACTGAGCCACCCAGGCACCCCGTCTACCTTTCTCTTCTTACAATCCTCCATGCATGTCTGTGTCCCAGTGTCCTATGCATATTCGATTAGCACCCATCTTAACCACCCCATTTTAACTTAATCACCTTTTTAAAGGCCCTATCTCCAAATACAGTCATATTCTGAGGCACTGAGAGTTAGGGTTTCGATATGATTGAAATTTAGCCCATAATAAGTAGTTAAGAGCCCTGAACTACAGCCAGATTTTCCGGTTGTATCACTTACCAGCTCGGACCTTAATTGCCCTGTGCCTCAGTTTCCTTATCTGTAATATTGAGATATTAATAGTATATACCTTTCAGGGTTGTTATGAGGTCTTCTAAAAGATTGTCATCGCTCTCTGACCAGGAATAGCCAAGGATCACAGGGCAGTGTGGATAGGGGTCCATCAATAGATTTGTCTATCAAATTACTTTCCTAGGAGTACTAGGGAATCACATCCGATCTCTAACAGAGGACATCCATTGACCTTGTTTACCTCTATCAATGTGGTATTGGTGTTGGGGAACTAGACATGTAGAACCAAGTATTGATCCACAAATATGCTCAATACCCCATTGTTATTGCACAGAATGGTCTGTAATCTCAGAATTGACATTGCAGGGCTGGATCATTGTATTCTAGTTTGAGCCAAAATTGTATAGCTTAATGGCCCAGCATCTTTGCCCTCCAGTGGAGTCTGAGATAGCTTTGGTTGCTGTCTTTTATCCTGTGGCATACATATAACTTAATGTGTTCTGCTCTTACACCAGTTACAAAACTAGGAGCATAACCAGTACAGCCTCTTTCTTCTTCACTGTAGTCCTGAAACTAAATGTATCCTAAAATAATACATTATCAGGAAAATTATAGGGAAGTCTACAAGTCTCTAATGAATTGTTCCCAGAATGGATGCTGCAGGAGCTGAGTACTGAGTTTTGAGTTTTTAGCAATGATTGACTGATCTGTCAAAGGAGACTTCTATTGGGTATTTGGGAGCAACTCATCACTAGCTTCTCAGGTTTCTATTAATGGTCTCACAGCACACGATGGAGGAGCCTGGTATTGAGGGCCCCAATTACCTTCATCTTCTGGCAAAGAATTGTGTTATTTGGGGGATAAATCTGTGATATACAAAACTCTACCATGAACCAGAACTCCCATATCAGATATGAACTCTAAAAAATCTCATGGAACAAGTACAGAAACTACTTCTAATTTGTTTAAATACTTTTAGTCCCTTTGCTGAGATGCAGATGTTTATTTGCAGGACCTGTACTGTCTTTTTTAGTACTCTTTTACTCCACATACCCTAATTCATCTGTTAAGGCAGATTGGCAATCAGAAACAGAAACTAGCAGAAATTAGTAGTCTTGAATTTCAACCTGATATTAAAAGCATTTACTTAACTATCAAAAACTCCTGTTAATCACACAAGTTATATATCTACTTATTGAAACTCAACTATCTAATTAGAATTTATGAAACTTAAATCTTATCTATGTATTATGATTTGCCTAAGTTAGAACAAAAAAGGGTTTTTAAAATTAGCCAAAGGTTCTGGGGCCATTTGAAACAACTTAAAGAGGTCATTTCATCACTGCTATATTGATTAGCAAGAGGTAAATCACTTCCATTTGGTTTATGAATATAAAAAAACCTTAAAATTCCTATTCTAAAAATGGATTTTCACCTCATCTTTGAATCTAAAGACAAAGAAAAAAGTGTTAAAATAAAAAAACAACAGAAGGGAAAAATAATGTGTAATGTTACTGTACTCTTAATTTGCTTTTATGGCCCCACTTACTTTTATTTCAGAATACAACATTTTGGCTGGAAATATATCCAGTTAACAAGTATTTTGGGTGGTCACCACATGTCAAACCCTGTGCTAGATTTTATGGAGCTAAAAAGAAAAGCCTGTGTAACACCGGACTTTATTTCCATACTGGTTACTGAATTGTGAACATATTTTTATATATGACCGAACAATATATCAAATTCAGACATGTCTTCAGAAAGTTCCATTAAGAGTGAGAATATTTGTTTATATTATGGCCTCCTGTTGGACTTGGCTTGCCTTCCTTTAGCTTTAAAGTAATTGCCTATAATCTGAGGTGTTTGGTTGTCAAAGAGATCTTGGTAAGCTTCAAGAATTATCTAGACTCTCACAGTTTGCCACCTCATCCTAGATTTTGGATTATGTAGGTAAATTGGATAGCTTAGACATAAAACAGCTTTCTGCGGCCCAGGACTATCAACTCAACTAGCAGTACTTATAATTAGCATGCTCACATATGTTCCATATGAACAGAGAAACAGAACACAATCAATTCTTGCCTTGGAGTGAGAGGTTTGGGGGCATAGATTAAGGGGTTTGAGGATTACTGTTATCTTCCCTACCAAGGCTAGTAACTTAATAGCTACTGATAAGCTGTGATTTACACTAATTGTCATGCATCTTCCTTTCTCTTCCTAACACCCCAAAACATGCAAACAGACATACATCACTTATTCACACACCCCTCAAGATTGAAGGACCTGAACTAAACTTTAGCACTAAACTTTTACCGTCCTAAGAAGGTAGAGCAGACAGGACTTTTTCATAATTCTGATCCTCAACCAGTAGAAGCTCCAGAATTTGTTTAGAATGGACTTGGGGACAGCAATTTTGTAAAAAAAAATTGTGTTAAAGCTACTGTCTTGTATGGAAAGTACAGTAATTTTACTTAAATTATATTTTTAATTTGGGTGGCTTATAGGGTTGGTGCTGCCACACTTCATGGAAGGAAGTGCTAAAACCCTCCTAAGTCAGCCTCCTTTGGCTCCAGGTTTCATTGGGGGAGATAGAGGTAGGAGTTAAGGTATAGGCAAGCAGGAGCAATTAAGAGGCTAACAAATTGCCAAAACTTCCAAAGGGAGGAAAAGTAAGTATATGAAATTTGGTCTATGAAACTCTACTTCAGTTTACACATTTATAGAGTAAATTTTTCACTTGCTTTTGAGTGTAAAAAAATACTTAGAAAAATAATTTTCTTAAAATAAAATTTTATTACATGGTGTGATGAGAGCTGGGTGTTATACGCAACTAATGAATCACTGAACACTACATCAAAAACTAATGATGGGCGGCTGCAGCCTTGCTCTGGTCCCTGTGGCTGGCTGCCAAGCTGTGTGTCTCCTCCTCTGCCGCTGCCATATTGTCTGTGTGAGGAGAGGGAAGAGGCGCCGCTGCTGCTTCCACCACAGTTTAAAGAAAACAGGTCTGAAACAAGGTCTTACCCCCAGCTGCTTCTGAACACAGTGACCACCAGATCTCCAAACATCAAGTCCACCTTCACTTGCCAACCTGTCTGACATGTCGGGACCCGTGCCAAGCAGGGCCAGAGTTTACACAGATGTTAATATGCACAGACCCCAAGAGCACTGGAATTATGAGTCACACGTGGTGTAGTGGGGTAATCAAGATGACTACCAGCTGCTTCGAAAATTAGGCCGGGGTAAATACAGTGAAGTATTTGAAGCCATCAACATCACAAATAATGACAAAGTTGTTAAAATTCTCAAGCCAGTAAAGAAGAAGAAAATCAAGCATGAAATAAAGATTTTGGAGAATTTACGAGGCGGTCCCAATATCATCACACTGGCAGACATTGCAAAAGACCCTGTGTCACGAACCCCTGCCTTGGTTTTTGAACACGTAAACAACACAGACTTCAAGCAATTGTACCAGACGTTAACAGACTATGATATTCTATTTTACATGTATGAGATTCTGAAGGCCCTGGATTATTGTCACAGCATGGGAATTATGCACAGAGATGTGAAGCCCCATAATGTCATGATTGATCATGAGCACAGAAAGCTACAACTAACAGACTGGGGTTTGGCTGAGTTTTACCATCCTTGCCAAGAATATAATGTCAGAATTTCTTCCGCATACTTCAAAGGTCCTGAGCTACTTGTAGACTATCAGATGTATGATTATAGTTTGTATATGTGGAGCTTGGGTTGTATGCTGGCAAGTATGATCTTCCAGAAGGAGCCATTTTTCCATGGACATGATAATTATCAGTTGGTGAGGACAGCCAGAGTTCTGGGGAGGACAGAAGATTTATATGACTATATTGACAAATACAACATTGAATTAGATCAATGTTTCAACGATATCTTGGACAGACACTCCCTTAAGTGATGGGAACTCTTTGTCCACAGTGAAAACCAGCACCTTGTCAGCCCTGAGGCCTTGGATTTCTTGGACAAGCTGCTGCAATACGACCACTAGTCATGGCTTACCGCAAGAGAGGCCATGGAGCACCCCTATTTCTATACTGTTGTGAAGGACCAGGCTCGAATGGGCTCATCTAGCATGCTGGGGGACAGTACACCTGTCAGCAGCGCCAATATGATGTCAGGGATTTCTTCAGTGCCAACCCCTTCACCCCTTGGACCTCTGGCAGGCTCACCGGTGATTGCTGCTGCCAACCCCCTTGGGATGCCTGTTCCAGCTGCTGCTGGTGCTCAGCAGTAATGGTCCCTTCTGTCTCCTGATGCCTAAGCAGAGGTGGGGGAGTCCACGCTCTCCTTGATGCAGCTTGCGCCTGCTGGGGAGGGGTGAAATACTTCAGAAGCACCGTGTCTGAACTGTTGCTTGTGGATTTATAGTAGTTCAGTCATTAAAAAAAAAAAAATTGTAACACGCTGATTTTCTTTTTTTTTTTAACTCGAACTTCTCATTACTCAGGATTCCCTGAAAAATTACCTGTAGGTGGAATACTTAACGGACAAAAATCTTTCCCCCCTTTCAAATTCAGTTTCTCATCACTAAAGAACAAAGATGAACCAGCCTCAATCCCGGCTGCTGCATTTGGGTGGAGATATCTTCCCATGTCCACCATTGCTCCCCCACCATCCCACACTATGGGGGGTTTATATCTCATGCTCTTCTCCAGAGATTACAGAAATGTAGGTTCTTCAAGGGAGGTGGGAAGGAAAGAGGAAGGGAGGGCCCAAGCTACAAGAGCAGTGTACTGCTGGTCACTTTTCTCACTTTACTCCAAGTGCTTCAGTGGGGTTGTCCTGGTGAATCTCGTGGAAATATGTCTTAATTTCATTGAGATGCTGAAAATCTACCCAAAGTGCAGACAGGTCCTGAAAACTTCTGTTCAGTATGAATCATGTCTTATTGACCTAACCCTAAAATTTTAGTTTCAGTTCAGTTTAAGATTATAATACCTTCCCTCCCAGGCTCCTTACCTTGGTCCTCTCCCCTGTCATCTCCCCATGTGCTCTATAGCTGGGGGGAGGGGGAGGAAAAATCTTTTTCAGTTTTCTTTGACTTGGCCATTTTGAATTCAGTTAGTTACTGGCCTTAACTTACTGCTTTTTACAAAAGAAAAACATTGTCTGTATAGGTTTCATGCTAGCAACTCTTTAAGAGCTAATGGAAGATGTGGCCACACCGAGTTTCATTGTAAGCTTTCTACCTTCTTTTCTTCCTTTCTTCCTCTTCCTTTACATGCCATCCAGTGAGAAGATCTGCCCCTCAGTCTTGTAAATGTATCTGAGAGGTAGGAGCAGAGCCTCTATCTCCAGTGAAACTGAAATGGTAGACCTGTAATTGTGGGAAAACTATAAACTCTCTTGTTACAGCCCTGAAAACAAAACAAAAGTAATGATGTACTACTATATGTTGGCTAACTGAATTTAAATTTTAAAAAAAGAAGAAAAAATACAATTTTATTATACAAAAAGTCTCAATATTATTAATATATTAGGCTTTAACTCTTCTTTTTCAGTAGTTTGCTTACTGCTGAAGAATCAGCTAACAAAAACTGGATGGTATGGCAGTTAGAAAGCTGCAGAAGCTCACTGAAACCATTTTTGCCTACAGGTAAAGATTAACTGATTTTGAAAGCTAAACAAAAAGTAAAAGTGAGAAGGTATAATTAGTAGAAATGTCTTGTCAGCTTTATTATTTTTTTATTATTGTTACTGTCATAAATACACAGTTCCAAAATTAGGATTTCAGAATTTTTCATCTTAATTTTGGGTTGATGCTTATAATGCAGATAAAAGTAGTTGTGCTACTTCCGTTCCTCCATACATTATGATTTGTTATTATTTAGATTAAAAGAAATGAGGTGGAAAGCTCTGTGCCACAGTATCTAAGATGATAGTCATCATAAAATCTGATCAAATATATCTTCTCGTTTAGGTTCTTTTTATTTTCAAAAGATTTTTTTTATTTATTTATTCATTTGAGAGAGCGAGAAAGAGAAAGAGAGAGCACATGAGAGGGGGGAAGGTGAGAGGGAGAAGCAGACTCTCCGCTGAGCAGGGAGCCCGATGCGGGACTCGATTCCGGGACTCCAGGAGCATAACCTGAGCCGAAGGCAGTCGCTTAACCAACTGAGCCACCCAGATTATAATAAAATAGAATTTCAAATTTAGTAAATCTTACTTTAATTCTTCAAAATGTTATCAAATGTATTAATTTAGTAATTACTAAAATGTTCAAACAAAATAATGGTTCTATTTCCTAATGAATATTAGAATAATTTTAACTTTATGATATTTCCATAGATTGAAATAAATGCCTTACGTGACTTCTATTGCTATAATATTCTGGACTTTTACAAGTATTACCATCTTGAAGACAAAATACTAGCTATATAACTTCAAGTTTCACTTTTTTTCCAGTGTGTGAAAATCTGTTTCATAAGGAATTTTCAGTGTGGTTCTATTTATTGTGTTTTCTTTTACCCTATGAACTGCTTCTATTTGTTTTTGGTTTGTTATTGTTTTTTAAGTGCCAAGAAGTGAAGAGCCCAATAGTCAATATTCCGTTATGGATTTGAAAAAGATATTTTCTACTGAAGAAGGAAGTCTTTTTTTTTTTAAAGATTTATTTATTTATTTGAGAGAGAGAGAATGAGAGATAGAGAGCATGAGAGGGAAGAGGGTCAGAGGGAGAAGCAGACTCCCTGCTGAGAAGGGAGCCCGATGTGGGACTCGATCCCAGGACTCCAGGATCATGACCTGAGCCAAAGGCAGTCGCTTAACCAACTGAGCCACCCAGGTGCCTTTTTTTTTTTTTTTTAAAGATTTTATTTATTTATTTGAGAGAGAGAGAATGAGAGATAGAGAGCACGAGAGGGCACAGTGTCAGAGGGAGAAGCAGACTCCCTGCTGAGCAGGGAGCCCAATGCGGGACTCGATCCCGGGACTCCAGGATCATGACCTGAGCCGAAGGCAGTGGCTTAACCAACTGAGCCACCCAGGCACCCGAAGAAGGAAGTCTTGTAGTTAATCCTGTAAGCACAGAGTGGTGGGAAAAAGGAGGACGAAATCTGAAAGAGGCAGAAACTTTGGGACATCTGAATACATATTTGTGTCATGATGATCTATCTTCTGATGATACTAAAATGGAGATATTTTTGCCAACAAAAGTGCTTCAATTAGAATGTAAGTACGCAGGTGCCTGGGTGGCTCAGTTGGTTAAGCAACTGCCTTTGGCTCAGGTCATGATCCTGGAGTCCTGGGATCGAGTCCCATGTCGGGCTCCCTGCTCAGCAGGGAGTCTGCTTCTCCCTCTGACCCTCTTCCCTCTTGTGCTCTCTATCTCTCATTCTCTCTCTCTCAAATAAATAAATAAAATATTTTTTAAAAAAAAGAATGTAAGTACGCAATAGTAAATATCACTTGTGTGAATTTTTCAGAATGAGAAAATGTTAGATACTGGCTTTCCACTAGGTAATTGGGAAAATGAAACTAAATTCCAGCATTCAGTATTAGCCCTGGCTCTGCCAGAATTTATAACTTTGAGCTCCATTAAGCCCCATTTTCTTCCTTGAAAAAAATGAGGAAGTTTGACTAGCTCATCTTAAAATCCTTTGTTGTCCTAAAATTCTCGTCTCAGTTTTTAAATTTCTTTTAATTGAAAATCAATTAAAGTGACTTTCTTTTTATAAATGATTAATTGCTAGCCCAGTGTTTATTTATATCAGACTAGACTCAAAGCAGCACTGTTATTTTTCTATCTGACAGGTGAACTCTGGGTGTTCAATAATATCTAATAACCTCTCTTTAACAATAGGTAATCTTCCTTTGTTTCCAAAGAGTTTACTCAGTAAACATTTTTTACTTATACAATTTAAGGCAGCAAAAATGTCTTTTGAGTATCTATCTTTTGAGTTATTTTGGTTGTTATATATGCCATTATAATAAATGGAACATATTTAGTCTGAATTACACCTTTTTGAAGTATATATGGATTGTTTTTAAATCAGTTTGTGCAACAGCTTTAGATCTTAAAGAAGTTGGGAAAGTTCACTTTTAGTTTATTATAGAGTAAGTAAATATATTTAAAAATGCATTTTAGATATTATTGTGTGTGTTGGGAGACTGCTCTAAGGAGATAGGAAGTGGGGCAGGAATTGTTATCAGCAAGAGATGTTTCAAAGACAGAAGACAGAGGGCTTTGGTAGAAAGGAAAATAAACTATGTCAAGGAAATGTACACCAGTCTGTCTATCCTAAGGCCTAGGTGGGTACTCAGAAGAATTTTAAAAGAGATTAAGTCAGATTGCTAGACAAAGAAAAGGGAAAGGAAGATTTTATGGGGTCTTCAAATATCCAGAATAATGTATTGTATCTGTAAGACTATGTAAAGTCTTTATTATGGTATGTAACTATTTTGAGGTTAAAATAAAACATATAATTCACCTTGACATCCAACAGAGTTATGATGATAGTTTATGAAGTTTAAAAAGCAATAACTGAAAAAAAATAAATAAATAAAAAGCAAGAACTATATCAGGAGCTCATTGCCAAGTTGTCAGGATACAGGTGATTAAACAGAGAGAAGTAGAAGAAAATAATCAGAAAGGGGAAATAATAAACAGTTCATATTTGCCTGCTAAACATACCAGGTTGTCTCTAGAAAATATCTCAGAGGTTTCGAACTGGTAGCCTCTGATCCTACTCAGCCCACATATTATTGACCCATATAGTGTTTTAATTAGTTACCAACATTTACAGTTTGGAGGGTTGCAGATAAAGGATCTGTATTTTGAGATTGTCTTTAAAAATTCCAAAAACCAGACCCATACTCATATGGTAACAATTGGTTGGAACCAATAGCAGCTCACCACTTTAGACAGGCCATTAATAGCTCCCCACCTCCAGTTCACCATAGTTCCCAGCCCTCATAAATTGAGGCCAGGTGTTAGTTGGCACTTAGCATTACTCTGGCACTTTTGTCTTACATTTAGTATAGTTAGGAGGAAAGTAAAATGTTTCTTAAACCAATATCTCTAATAAAAGCAAAAACAAAATTACAGACTGCATTTGGAGCACTGGCAATATTTTTTTTAAGATTTTATTTATTTATTTGACAGAGAGAGAGCACAAGCAGCGAGAGTGGCAGGCAGAGGGAGAGGGAGAAGCAGGCTCCCCGCAGAGCAAGGGAAGCCCGATATGGGACTCGATTCCAGGTCCTGAGCCAAAGGCAGTCACTTAACCAATTGAGCCACCCAGGTGCCCTTAAGCACTGGCAATACATACTTCATTCATTTACATACCTTATTTCTCTGGCCCTATAGACATTTAAGATTTTCTCAAATGTTATAAGGTATAATTTACATATAATAAAATGCACCCATTTTAACTGTACAGTTTTATGCATTTTGACAAATGTGCATACCAATGAAACCACCCACCACAATTAAGATATAGAATATTTCTTTTTTTACATGTTTTTATTTAAATTCAATTAATTAACATATAATGTATTATTAGTTTCAGAGGTACAGGTCTGTGATTCATCAGTCTTATATAACGCCCAGTGTTCATTACATCACATGCCCTCCTTAATGTCCATCACCCAGTTACCCCATCCCTCCACCCACCCTCCTCTCCAGCAACCCTCAGGTTGTTTCCTATGATTAAGAGTCTCTTATGGTTTGTCTCCCTCGCTGGTTTCATCTTGTTTTATTTTTTTCCTCTCTTCCCCTATGATCATCTGTTTTGTTTCTTAAATTGCACATATCAGTGAGATCATATGATAATTGTCTTTCTCTGATTGACTTATTTCGCTTAGCATAATGCCCTCTAGTTCCATCCATATCATTGCAAATGGCAAGATTTCATTTTTTGATGGCTGTGTAATATTCCGATATATATATATATATATATATATATATATATATATATATATATATCACGTCTTCTTTATCCAAGGATATAGAATATTTCTATCACCAAAATGTTTCCTGTGCCCCTTTATACTCTGTAGTCATTACATTCCTCTCTTCTTCCAACCTTCACCCTTAACCCCAGGTCAGACCCACGTCTACTTTCTGTCACTATGTATTAGTTTTCCTTGTTCTAGAATTTCATTTATGGAATCATATAGTAACTGTTTTGTGTCTGACTTCTTCCACTCAGCATAACACTTTTGAGATTCACTTATGATGTCATGTGTATGACTAGTTCATTTCTTACTACTGAGGAATTTTTCATATGGATGTACCCCAGTTTGCTTATCAACTCTCCTAGATGTATTTCCCAGAATTTTACTATTAGGAAAAAAACTTCTAGAAGTTTTTTTATGGACATATGTTATCATTTCTCTTGATAGAACATCTATGAATACAATTACTGAGTCTTATGGTAGGTGTATATTTAACTTCATAAGAAACTACCAAAGGGGTGCCTGGGTGGCTCAGTCAGTTAAGTGTCTGCCTTCAGCTCAGGTCATGATCCCAGAGTCCTGGGATTGAGCCCTGCATCAGGCTCACTGCTCAATGGGGAGCCTGCTTCTCCCTTTCTGGGAAGGAGCTCTGAGAGCTCATGCTGTCTCTCATTATCTCTGTCCCTATCTCTGTCTCTCTCTTTCTCTCAAATAAATAAATAAAATCTTAAAAAAAAAAAAAAAGAAAGATGGGGCACCTGGGTGGCTCAGTCATTAAGCGTCTGCCTTCAGCTCAGGTCATGGTCCCAGGGTCTTGGGATCGAGCCCCATGTCGGGCTCCCTGATCCACAAGAAGCCTGCTTCTCCCTCTCCCACTCCTCCTGCTTGTATTCCCTCTCTCGCTGTGTCTCTCTTTGTCAAATAAATAAATAAAATCTTTAAAAAAAAAAAGAAAGAAACTACTAAATTGTTTTCCAAAGTGGTTGCACCATTGTACATTCACACTAGCAATGTGTAAGAGTTTCGGTTACTCTATATCCTTGTCAACAGTTGGTATTGACAGTCTTTAATTTTAGCATTCCAGTGGGTGTGTTGTGGTATCTCAGTTTGGTTTTAATTTGTATTTTCCTGATGACTAATGATGGTGAACATCATTTTACATCATCATTGGCCATTTGTATATCTTCCTTTAAAAAATATATTTTAGGGCGCCTGGGTGGCTCAGTCAGTTGTGTCTGACTCTTGGTTTCAACTCAGGTCATGATCTCATGGGTCATAAGATTGAGCCCCAGGAGCTGGCTCCATGCTCAGCAGGGAGTCTGCTTGAATATTCTCTCCCTTTGCCCCTCCCCCTGCTTGCACATGCACTCTCTCTCTAAAATAAATAAACCTTTAAAATATACATATAGGGATGCCTGGGTGGCTCAGTTGGTTAAGTGGCTGCTTTCAGCCCGGGTCATGATCTCAGGGTCCTGGGATCGAGTCCCACATCGGGCTCCCTGCTCAGCAGGGAGCCTGCTTCTCCCTCTCTCTCCTTCTGTTTGTGCTCTCTCTGTCAAATAAATAAAAATCTTAAAAATAAAATAAAATATACATATATATTATAGCTTTATTGAAATATAATTCACATACCATAAATTTATCCATTTAAAGTATGCCATTCAGTGGTTTTAGTATATTCACAGAGTTAAATCATCACTACAATCAATTTTAGAACATTTTTCTCATCTCCCAAAAGAAATCCTGTACTCATTAGTAGTCACTCCCCATTTTCCCCAGCTGTGGAACCACTAATCTATTTTCTGTCTCTATAGATTTGTTGACTCTGGATGTTTCTTATAAATGGAGTCATACAATATGTGGTCTTTTGTGATTGACTTCTTTCATTTAGAATGTTTTCAAGATTCATCCATGTTGTAGCATGTACATATCTTATGTGAAGTATTGTTCATATTTTGTCAAATTTTAAATTGGATTTCTTTTTAAATATTAAGCTATAAGACTTCTTTGGATATATTGAATACAGTCCTTTTTCAAGTGTATGTATTGCAAGTATATTCTTCTGGCCTGTGGATTGCTTGATACCTAAGGTTTTTACCTTTAGACTTAATTGCAAGCCTATTGGCAATAGGGCTTTTCTGGAATTCTTTCTTTGCTTGGTAACCTAGCTCCAGGATTAAGAAAAAGAGGTCCTGAATTTTTGCCCTTTTTAAAAACTTATATTATTCAGGCCAAAATTGATTTTCAAAGCAATAAACAAAGTACTTCTAAGGATCAAATTATATCAATGAGAACTTACAAATAAAAGTTATTCTAATATCCTAGTAGAACACTCATTTATGCATGGAAGTCATTTGGATATTTTTATTTTCTGTTTTTAGCATGGCTAGAACAGAAAAGTTTTTCCTCACCTATTGTACTTATTAATGAGACATCTACAAATGATCATTTATTACTTCCACAAAAGATTTCATCTCCGGCAGAAGAAGTACCAGACCTGTGTTTTTCTGATGACAATTTTTCTGTTAAACAACCAAAAGAAGAAAAACCAAAGAATGATCTAGAACTAGTTTATAGAATAAGCCAAAATAAAGAAAATGAAGATTACTTGGAACTTGACTGCACAGTACCATCTATTGAATCATCTTCCTCTCCAAAAATTGAAAAAGCATCTTTTAAACATGGTAAAAAATGGGAGAATGATTTGGACCTTTTGAGTGACTTCATTATGCTGCGAAATAAATATAAAACTTGCACCTCAAAGACTGAAGTCACAGGCAGTAAAGAAAATGATGGTGGGTAATTTAGTAATATTTTGGCACAGATAGGATAGCTTTAAGGACTAAGTGTATAATTTACGACAGAAGGTAAGAAAATGTAAAGCTCTTTCAAATAGAATATGTTCTTTTTCAAAGTCAAAGAAAGTATCATTCATTCATGATACTCATTAAAATGGAGATAGATGTAGCTATTTAGATATAGATGTAGTTATGTATTTTCCAAAAAACTTAAAAGTACACTTGAACTTATAAGAAAAGCCACTATTTGTAAAACTTGCTTTTGTAATTTGGCCATACAGATTCAGTATTTCTAACTTTTATTGATCATTCTGCCATTCTTTTTTCTCTTTTAGCTGACAATTCTCAGTATTACATTTTAATGTGTCCTTAAGAACACTTTGCCCATTTGATTGCTTATTACTCTTTTTAAATTTACCAAAGAGTTTCTGTGTGAGTTGTAACTGTTTTACATTCACTGCTTATAACCATATCAAAGGTAGTATGTGTCATATCATTTCACTTCTGGTAAAGAAATAATAAATATTCTACAATATGTTTGACATACATTGCCCAGAAGAATTAAGTACAAAAATATATATATATTTTGTCACAGACTTCACTTTATTACGTGAATAAATCTCCCACTGCTCCCCCGCTCTGACTTTTAGGGGAAAAAAGAGAGAGAGAGGGAGAAAACTCACAAAATGAGAGCACACTTGACCTTAAGTACAAAAATATTTATGTGTGAGAGTTACAGCATAGTTAGGTCTTACGGTCTCATATATTATTAACATACAATTCTGCTGTTTAGTTAATAAGCCCATTTGACTCTCAAACTAAGCTCCTTTCTCCAACTTAGCCTTTATTAGTAGCAGAGGTAATACTTCGGTATATATTTTACTTCTTGCCTTATTTTATAGTTACTTCAGGGGCAAGAAAGAATGTTACAACTTATTGGGTCCCCTCAAAAACTCTAGTAATTGTATTATTTAGTCCTAGCTATTCCAATTATTTATAGTTAATTAAAAGTATACTTGAAAATAATAACATAATCTAGTTTAGGGTATTTTACTCCATTATTTTCCACCATGTATTTAAAGCTCATATATTAAAATGTTTTAAGATGGTATTGTGTTTCTAAAATTACCCTGTAATCATATAATTAATAGATAACATTACTATCTAGTTAATATAAGTAACTATAAATAAATTAATTAGTTATATACATATTTGTCATCCTCTACAATACTTAGGAAAGAAGGAAGAAAACTGACATTTGTTGAATGTTGTATGCCAGGCACTAAAATACATATTAGAGATAAAGATGATACCATTGCTGACCTTGAGAAGCTTACAACATAGTAGAGTAGGCTTATAGAAAATGCCTGAGAGCTGAAGGGTAAGTGGTAAGAACTGACCTAATTAAGAAAGGATGGAGCCAGGGAGGGCTTGGGGCATAGGAGAGGATTAGTAGCAGAAGGAGGGGTATGTGGAAAGTCACAGAGAAATGAAATTGAGCTGTTTGTGCCCTTCAGGTGTCAGGAACTGTACTTGGTGTTTAATCCCTATAACAATATTCAAAATAGGTATATTTATGTATATTTTACATATGAGGACACTGAAGCTAGTGTCAGAACTGAGATTGAAACAGTGATTCGATGTCAAGATTTTTTCCACTATTGCCATTCAGCACTGTGTTACATCCATTGACCTGAATAGTTGTTCAATTTAATACTGACGTGTTTCAAGGAAGAACTTTAACAATTGTGATCATATTACATGAAAGCATTTTAAGTAAAGCAACACTAAGTTTCCCTGAATAATGCAAATTAATAATTTTTATTAGAATTTCAAGATAAAGAAGAACATTCTTTAACTCTTCAGGAAGAAAGTCCTCCTGTTTGTACTAATAAAGCCATAGAGAAAATAAATCAGGAAAGGAGAGTGGTTAATGTCATTGAAATTCAAGCATCAGGTATGCTGTATGCTTTTAAAATGCATTCAAATTAAGTAAATTTGAAAGCCTTTTCCTGAGTATCTAGGACATAGCTGATTTTCCATGTAATTTTTTTTATTTGTTTCAGATGTTTCTTCATTCCATTCCTACTTTTAAGATATTCCTACACCTGAACACCCCATTCACTGCCTCTGCCCCTTTCCATTGCCCTACTCCAGTCCACTCACTGTTATTTCTTCCTTCATTTAAATTGCTGCTTCCCAGCTGCCTGGGTGGCTCAGTTTGTTAAGTGACTGCCTTCGGCTCAGATCATGATCCTGGAGTTCCAGGATGGAGTCCCACATCAAGTCCCACATCGGACTCCCTGCTTGGCGGGGAGTCTGCTTCTCCCTCTGGCCCTTACCCTTCTCATGCTCTCTCTCTCAAATAAATAAAGAAAACCTTTAAAAAATATTAAAAAAATAAATAAACTGCTTCTTCCCTACATTCATCAGAGAACAGCAGACTGCAGCTGCTCAGATTCTTCTGCCCAGTCAGGAAAAATGAACTGCTGAGGCTCACTCCCTCTGTTCTCTTACCCACTGTCAGGGTGATGTTAAAAAAGCTATTATTGTTTCCTATAGTGATTAAAATTTTTGCTTCTGCTGTGAAGAAGAATATTCTTTGACTCCTAAAGAATAGCCTACTTAAAAGAACATCATGCTCATTATTAAAATCAATGAGGAAATATGACACTAGTTTTTAATATCTTTTCATTTTTCGGTTCAGTTTTATTTATGACCTTAAGATGGTAATGCAAATCTTAAAATACTGATATTCTAGTGAAAACTAGAAACAGTTTGTCATTGTGGTAAATTTGTTCAGCTTAAGGTTGTAAGCTAATTGTGGAGGGGAAAAAAAATACGTGATTCTCTTTATATGGCTCTTCACACTTGCCATATTAGTTACCGAATACATATTTTCTAATAAGCAGGATAACCATAAAATTATACATATTAACCATGAAATTATACAATTAACCATAAAATTATATAAATTCTATAGATGGGTTTTTTTGTTTTGTTTTCTTATTATTTGTTATTTTTGTTATTAATTTATTTAGAATAAATATCCTAAAATGAACCTCTATATAATCTCACGATTTTTAACCCAGAAAATAATTTGGATGTAGTTCAGTTTTCCATGAAGTGACATGTTTAACTGGTTTGTCAAAAAGAGCATGCCATCCTTATAAAACACTATCTTTAATGCTTTTACTTTCACAGATAGCCAGTGCCAAGCATTCTGTCTCCTAGAAGCAGCAGCTACTCCTATTTTAAAAAAACTTGTATGCCTCTGTACTCTCCCTGCTGCTAATTGGACATTTGCCACTGTCATTTTTGACCAAACAAGGTTCCTCTTAAAGGAACAAGAAAAAGTAATAAGTGATGCTATTCAGCAAGGTAAGTACAAATAAAAGTCATATTATTTAAAAGGATAAAAATTCATGGGTTGTATCAAATGAGTAAAAATTGAATATAGAAGGTATAGAAATTAGTCATGGATGAAGACATAACTTTAATTCAGAATATGACACCCATAAACTAATACCGGAGGGTCAGCTAAGTAAGGAGAAAAAGGTAACAAATACATCTGGCATTGCTTCTCAGTAATGCTCCTAACTGACATAATTTACTTGACAGATTCCTATTGCAAAAACCATATCAACCCTATTGTTAACATCTGAACCACCTAGTTCCCTCTGAAGGTAGGGGGGATGTCAAAAATAGATTAATTAAAGTCAATCCTGGACTTTTCTCCTGGCCAAGATGGAGTAAGAGGGATTGAATTTACACTTCTTTCAGGGAAAAAAAGAAAAGACAAAGACAAAATATATGAAACCAGTTTTTAAGACTCTAGACATCAGGCAGTGAAGCACACTGATTCCCGAGAGATGGGAAACAAGTAAGGTGAGCCCTACCATTGCCCTAGCTTACTGCCTTGGAAAAGTTGCCAGGCCATAGCACAGGGAGAGATAGTAGGGGCAGAGCCCAGTGGACAATCTGTGTTGAGGAAACAGAACTGAGAATCCAGGGAGACCAAGGCAACTAGAGTTCAAAGGATAGAATATGAGAGACAGAGAGCTTTACACAGAGTGTTGAGCAGAGTACTGATCAGAGTGTATGTGAGGAAACCACCTGAGGTTGGGGAAGCAAACCATCTGAAAGGATTAGAGGGAGTAGTACTCTGCACTCACACAGGGCAGGGAGTAATGCCTGCTCCGATCAGCTAGATTAGAAAAACTCATAATTTGTGGGGCACCTAACATGGTAAAATTCACAATGTCTGGCATCCAATCAAAGATTACCAGGCATGACAAAAGATAGGAAAACACAACCCATAATGAGAATAATCCATCAAAACAAACTCAGAACTGACAGAGATGTTAGCATTATTAGAGAAAGGCACTGAAACTTCTTGTAACTATGTTCCATATGTTCAATAAGTTAGGGATAGAAAAAGGACACAAATCAGCCTTCTAGAAATTATTTTTTAAAATAAAAAATTTTTAAAAATCATCTCCATACGATGTATGAGATGAAAACTGCGCTGGATTAATGGCAGAGTAAACATTACAGAAGAAAAGATTAGTAAACTTGAAGCCATAGCAATAGAAACTATTCCAAAATAAAACACAGGAAGATAAAATAATCTAAAAAAAAAAAGAAGAAGAAAAGAGCATCAGTGCACTGTGAAACAACTTCAAATAGCCTGACATAATAGTAAGTGGAGTTCTCAAAGGAGAGGCAAAGGGGGTAAACAGAAAAAAATATTTGAAGAAATAGTGACTGAAAGGTTTCCAAATTTAGTTAGGAACTACAAACCCATAAATCCAAGAAACTCAGTGAACCCCAAGCATAAGAAGCATAATGAAGCTACATCAAGGCATATAGTCAAATTGCTCAAAACTGGTAGTAAAGAGAAAATTGTAGGAGCAGCCAGAGGGGGGGCGGAAAACATGTTGCATAAGGGAAGCAAAGATAAGGATGACGTAATTTCTTGTCAGAAGTTGTACAAGTGAAAAGACAGTGGAGTAAAATCTTTAAAATACTGAAAGAAGCGGTGCCTGGGTGGCTGAGTCAGTTGAGCAACCAACTCTTGATTTCGGCTCAGGTCATGATCTCAGGGTCCTGGGATTGAGCCCTGAATCTAGCTCCGCACTCATCTGGGAGTCTGCTCGAGGGTTCCCTCTCTCCTTCTCCCTCTGCCCCTCCCCCCACTCTCTCTCTCTCTCAAATAAATAAATCTTTAAAAAATAAAATGAAATACTGAAAGAAAATCCTAGTTTTCTATACTAGGCAAAAATATATTATGAAAGCAAAGGTGAAATAAAGATGTTTTCATACATACAAAAGCTGAAAGAATTCATCAGCTGCAGACCTGCACTATAAGAGATGTTCAAGAAATGTTCTCCTAAAGAAAGAAGAAAAATGATACCAAATCTGATTTCTTTGCTCTGTTCTCATCCCTTCCAGGTCATGATTGACTTGTTTCCACAAGTCTTACAGGGGCTGGATATACTACCCAGAAATGGTTCTCCTGTTGTCTCTTGGTTCCCAGTGACTACTTCATATTTGCCTTGATCTTTATTGATTGATTAGATGAGCAGTTTTCAAACTTCTTAGCAGAACATTTTGTACAAATAAATATTTCATGGGATCCCACTATATAAAACAGAGAAAAGGGCAAAGGGCCTAGATTCCTATCTTCTTGGTTTCACTTTTGCACACAGTAAAATCCAATCTGTCATCTTCAAAAAGCTCTAGAACTACATGGAACACATTAAGTAGACAATTGGCCTGTCCCTGTGAATACATCTCTTGTTTGAGTCATATCTTTGGACAATTATTCCCAGGTGTCTCTACCTTCATTTTAAGGTATTGCTTTATGTTATGATCACCCATCTTTATCTTCACTAGTTGGCAAGTTATGAGTTTAATTTTCTTCTTGTTTTATAACTGGGAATCACTGATCTTTTTTCCTAAGTGGGAAAACAAGAGTATGAACACTGAGGTTAGCCATCTGGGTTTGAATGCCAGCTCCACCATTTATTCACATATTGACCTTGGACAGTTACTTAACCTTGTTCAGACTATTTCCTCATCCAAAAAATGAGGCTCATAATAAACTTATCTGACAGGGTTATCATTATAGATTCAGTGAAATAACCAGCTTACATACAGCCTGGCACATAGTAAGCACCTGATAATGAATGTTAGCTATTATTGTTAAGCATTCTGATACATATTCAAAAATTCTGATGTGTATCTTATGTTTTTAAATATGTTTCTGTTTGCTTAGGTACAATTGATGAAAAAGAAATAACGTTCAAGCATGCTGCTCTCTTACATCTTCTGGTAACAATTAGAGATGTCCTTTTAACATGTAGCTTGGACACAGCATTGGGTTAGTGGGGGAAATTTTTATTTCCCCTTTTCTTCCTATTGAAATATTTCATCTGAAATAACTTTTACTTTCCTGAAAAAGAAATTATAAGAAATGATGTAGCCTCTTTTACTTCCGCATTAAACATCATATACATTTTGACATAATTATAATAGAATATATATTTTTATTCTGCCTGTATTCTTTAAAAGAAATCATTTGTAACAAATATCATCACTTAGAAAACTAGGTTTAGGATCCTCTAATCTAGGCCTGAATTACAGAGTCATAATGCCTTACACAGATTTGATTGTATAATCATTGTCATGTACTACTTTTTTTTATTTTTTTTTTAAATTTTTTATTGTTATGTTAATCACCATACATTACATCATTAGTTTTTGATATAGTGTTCCATGATTCATTGTTTTGTCATGCACTATTTTTTAATGTAAGGTGATATTTTGCCATGTACATTTTCGGTCTTCATTGAATGTTTGTGGCTTTGAATCTTTGCTAGATGAATATACTTAACTAATATAACCAAATTATTAGTAGTAAGATATTTTGCAATTTCTTTTTTAGTTTTATCTGTAAATTAGGATATGAATTACTGGAGGAATAAAAATCAAACTATTTTGAATACATTGGAAAATTTAAAGGTTATAGAAATTTTTTCTAAACCATGAAAATCATTTAAATATCTGTCTCAGTACATTACTGTTTGAGGCTCCTTATTGCAGGATTATTTAGACTTGTTTAGTAATGGTGTGCTTATAGAATTGTTTCATAATTTAGAATTTCTAGAACCTATTTAAAATATAAAGTGAAAATAATTTTACTCTGATCTGTGACCCAGAGGTTTTGTTTTATCTGTGACCCAGACAAGTATTTCTCTAATCCAAGGTTTTGATAAGTACTGAGCAGCAGTGAATTACAACTGTACTCCCTTTACGGCACTGGGAGTTATATTTGGCCAAGTATTATATTAGTATTATCTGGCCAACTATTATAACTAAATTACAACTACCTTTAGAAAGCCCAACATGGTGCTTTTCCTTTTCTCTCCAATTAAACCACTTGGGTGTTGATGCTGATTGGGTTGTTTTACCTCCATCCCCATCAAGTATGGATTGGGGGCTCTCGCCCTAGTTTACAGTACCTGCAATTGGTATAAGGGTGTAAAATTACATGCCCTTCTATTTAGTCACCTGTCTTTCAGCTTCCATAAAAAATCATCAGTTCTATCAAAAGCTAAGCTGATTGTTAAAGCATAGTGTAAGGCAGAATGTCAGAATATAGACTATCTGAGCTCCCAGTGCTGTAAAGAGAGTACATTGTGGGGGCTCCTGGGTGGCTCAGTCGTTAAGTGTCTGTCTTCTGCTCAGGTCATGATCCTGGAGTCCTGGGATCCAGCCCTGCATTGGGTTCCCTGCTCTGCGGGAAGCCTGCTTCTCCCTCTCCCACTCCCCCTCCTTGTGTTCCTGCCCTTGCTATCTCTCTCTGTCAGATAAATAAATAAAATCTTTAAAAAAAAAGAGAGAGAGTGCATCGTGACTCACTGCTGCTTAATACTTATTAGTACTAGGGAGCTAGAATTAGAGAAATAATATTTATGGAGGATTGCTTGAGATATATTCACCTTCAGGTACTGTTACAGTCTACCCTAGGATTAGGTGAGACCATTAAGAACCATCTACTTGGGCTGAATAACTTTCACTCCTCAAAGAAATACTTTCACCAAATCAAATTTGGGCATTGCTATTTGGTTACCTTGAGGAATACTATGAAAGTAAAATCCTTGTTGGAAAACGAACTTCTTAAGGCTTACGTACCAAGCCATAAGGAATAACCTAGCCACCTTGGACATTTTTAGTGGAGAGATTTCTCACTCCTCTAAACCTCTCAAAATCAAAGAGTAAGTTAGATTGTCCTCTTTTCTTTTTCTCTGCATAGTGTCAGAGAAAGAAAGGTCCATGGGGGTCTGGCTGTCTGCCCTGCTGCCTTCCAGAATTCTGTATTTTTCTCCCAGCTTCTAGTTTGCTACCTCTCTCAAGCTAGCAAGTTAATGAGTTTCAAGATTAAAGGTATAGAGTTTCACTTCTGAGCTTTAACCCAGAAATGAATTCAGTATTGTGTAATGGGTATTATAGCAGCAATATGTACTATGGCACAAAGGATGGAGACTGTTAACTTAAAAGCTGAATATTTGTTTAAAAACAAGTAGGAGTTTGCCAAATAAATAAAGTATAAAAGGGTATTATAGGCAGAATTGAGAGCCCAGAAGAATGACCCAGTGGGTGTGCTGCATGTAGCTAAATCGAAGAGTATAAGGTAGAAAGGAATAGGAACTAAGCCTGAAGACATAACAAAGAGACAAATCATGAATAGCCTTTTAAACTGCACAAAAGAGTTCAGACCTTATTCTGTAGATGATAAGGAGCCATTGAAACAGGGATGCTACTGGATTAGGCTTCTCTTTCAGAAGATAAAGTCTAGAGAATCAGGAAGAGCTTTTAGGCAGAAATCCCTGGGAAAGAGTCTAGATTTACTGAATATGAACTTTCAGGGATTGGTCTCAGGATTCTGTGTTTAGAAACTGCTTTAGTGAGTCTGAATTTAGGCTCTGCTATTTTAGCAGCTATATAAGTGAATTATGCATAAATATCATGGGTTATATCCCAAGAGTTTATAGACTAATGAGATTGTCATATACATAAATAAGAAATTAAGTACAAAAGCTCTATAGATAAAATACCAAGAAAATTCCAATGAAGTGGCATTTCCATACGACTTGCATGTAAGTGTAGACCAAGCCAGAAGGCAGGAAAAGATGGGATATATTCAGAGGATATATAGAGTATGTCATTATGTAGCTTAAAAGAAGCTTGGTACATACATTTGGTACATAATTTTCAGCTTCACTCAGTTTAAAGGTTTTCATTAGTCATTATCTTTGATCAAAATCGGAAAACGATTAACTCTGTTATGACTCATGGAGTTTCTCAAAGAACAAAAAGATATGCCTTTCCCCCCTGCTTTTGTTTTTAACAGGATATTTGTCAAATGCAAAAGATATCTACAAAAGCATTTTAGGCTCCTATTTGGATGACATTTGGAGACAGCTGGAGATTGTACAGTTTATTAGGGAAAAAAAGCCTGAAACCAACTACAAGATACAAGAACTGCAATGTCAGATACTAAGTTGGATGCAAAGTGAGCAACAGATTAAGGTAAGTGCTGGAATAAAGCAGATAATGGTAATCAGCTTAAACAAGAATTGTATGTAAGAAATTTTTGCATTTAACTCTGAAATTATGAAATAGTCTAGACTATTTGGTCCCTTGATGGGTTTCTCCTTAAGTAAGTTAACAAAACAGAATCAGACACAGAGAAAGGTTGATTTGCATCATTGTTCATGTATCTTGAATTTAAAAATACTTTAACTTTTATTATACGCAGTTTTCTGTGGATTAGCTCTCCAAATTTCAAAACTGTTGTCTGGTACATCTAAGTTCATGAACATATACCAAATAACAGAACTACAATAATTTATTTTTAATGTTAAGCCAGAATCTCATCTTATATGATTCTATTTTTTTAAAAAAAGCATTTAGCTTATGCTTTGAATTATATTGGAAATTTTTGTCCACCCTACCTCAAGCATCTGAAGGTTATATTGATAAAAACTTAAGAGGAAATACTTTCTTAAATGTTTGCAAACCAGAAAACTTTTCAAGTGCTTTACGCTAAATCTGGATACAAATTTGGCTTTTTTCTTTTTTTTTTCTTTGTCCCTCCTGTGTCTTTATCTCCAACTCTGTGGTTACTTAGATAACTTGCTTGTCATTAAAATAAAGTAAAATAATCAGTAAGAAATTTAAGAACTGGAATTTATTTGTTGTCCTCTCCCTCCCACCACCAGAAAAAAGCTATAATGATAACTAGGAAAGTATAGCAACACATCATTGGTTCTTTTTCCAATCAACTCAAACTTGTCTGGTTTGAATTTACGCTAAGAATGCAGGTAGAGACAATTTATGTATACAGTCACCCCTATGGGAGTACACGGATGCTAAGAATGCCCCACTCCAGAATATTTTCTTCATTGATATTTGATCTTACCAGAATTTATTCCTTTGTGTTTAAGCACTGACATCTTTGTTTTTTTTAAAGATTTTATTTATTTATTTATTTGAGAGAGAGAATGAGAGAGAGAGAGAGCATGAGAGGGGGGAGGGTCAGAGGGAGAAGCAGACTCCCCACCGAGCAGGGAGCCCGATGCGGGACTCGATCGCGGGACTCGATCCCGGGACTCCCGGATCATGACCTGAGCCGAAGGCAGTCGCCCAACCGACTGAGCCACCCAGGCGCCCCGCACTGATGTCTTTTACAGCACAAATATTTACTTGGTAATCTTTTTGCCAATAGTTTCATGTAACCAATCAAGCTTGTTATTTTGTCACAGTAGCAAAACTATGAAAAAGAATAATTAATCAGAGATATATGAAATTCTTATTTTCGATCAGGTGCTGATTATAATAAGAATGGACTCAGATGGTGAAAAACATTTACTCATTAAAATCCTTAACAAAATGGAAGGTATGGAGTTTTAAATTATGCTTCATTTGATAACAAAGGTTTGGAACATATAAAAATGTAGTGATCTAAATTTTTAAATTAAGATATAATAACATAAAATTCATACTTTAAAAGTATATAACTCAGTGGAATCTAACCAGTTTTTAAATAAATCTGAACTTTAAGTGTGCAATATAAATATCCTATAATGTACTTATATGTACATTATATGTACTTTTGTGTATATTATTATTATCAGTTGACACCTTTTATTGATTGTCATTTACTAGTTGCTAAATGATTCTGTATACTTACAATAACTCTACAAATCAGTTTTACAAATAAAGAAACTAAAGTTCATAAAGGTGTTGTAACATGCCACACCTCACAGGTGGTAAGTGAGGGACTCAGAATTTGAACCAAGGTCTGTCTTGTTCTAGTGTCATTTTCAACTCTTCTACCAACTATTGCCCCCTCTGCCAACCCTTTTCACCTTGTGCCATGGAACCCATTGCTTATATGTAAACTCTTTAACTTTTTTTTAATCTCCTTGTCTTAAGTGAACCCAGCTTTTCACAGATGATACAGCTTCCCCTGTATCCCTTTCATAGAGAAGCTGATAATTATCTCCCTCTTATATATGAAATATATATCATAGGATTGAAAGGGGCATTTCTTGCTTTCCATTATCCTTTCCAAAATATTATTTCTCTGTCCTCTGAGCCTATGCCATATTGCCACACCGTTCGCTACCACTCCATGTTGCCATCATCTAGTAACCACCCAAACACTCCCCATCACCCATGGACAGTTGTGCACCTGGTTCATGGTATTTTCACTCCTAGTGCTGCCATTATCCTAGGTGTCTTTAATGTGAATGGCTCATTCAATACACTGACCTTATAGTTTCACTGGCCTCCACAGGAGAAATGATATTCACTCTGTGGCTATGCCATTAACCTTGTAATAGTGCAGAACTGTGCTACCTCTGAACTTTAAACTCTGATACACAGCTATCTTACCTCTTCCATGATGTTCAGCAACTTAGAGATCTGTAATCAACACCTCCTTTTTTGTTTCACATTTTTCTCTTTCCAGGCTTGGTGATGTGCCCATGACTTTAATCAGTCTTGTCCTTCTACTGTACCTTCCATTTAAATCTCAGCTCTGAATCCATCAAGACGTTTAACCTCTCTGTTCCTGTACCTGAGCTCCTGAGCATTATTAGAGAAAATCAGATAGTTTAGTACCACTACAAACTTAACTTCTCTGACCTTGTATGGGCTCTTAATACCTCTTAACAACCTTTCTTCTTACAACCTTACCATCTACAAACTTACCTTCATTTCTTCTATTCTTTTATCTTTTCCTCCTTTCTTTATAAAGGAGGTGAATCTCCTCCCTTTGAAAAACAATTTCTCATTTCTGCTTTGGATCCCATCTCTTCCCGCATCAGTGTGTTCTCATCAGTTATTTCCTTGCCCAACTTTCCTCTCCAATGACTCTCCCTTAATCTTTAAGCACTCCAGTATTAAAAATAAAATACCATCCTCAACCTATGTCACCCTTTGTTTACTATTTCTCTTCCCTCCATAAATTGCATCTTTGGCCATCTCCAAATATATCTTTGCTGTAACCCTACCAAACTGTTTATCAGGCTATTTCCTATCTCCATGCCTTTACACCTCCTGTTCCTGCTACATAGTGCTCTTCTCCCTTCTTTAGCAGCTAACTCCTACACGTCCTTTAAAAATTAGTTAAAACAGGACCACTACGGACCTCCACCAGAGTTTCCTCTGGCTTCGCATTTGTTCAGGAAGCCTTGATTTAAATGCTTTCCCTAGGGCGCCTGGGTGGCTTAGTTGGTTAAGCGACTGCCTTTGGCTCAGGTCATGGTTCCGGAGTCCTGGGACTGAGTCCCACATTGGGCTCCTGGCTCAGCGGGGAGCCTGCTTCTCCCTCTGACCCTCTCCCCTCTCATGCTGTTTCTCTCTCTCTCTCTCTCAAATAAATAAATAAAATCTTTTAAAAAATGAATGAATGAATAAATAAATAAATGCTTTCCCTTGTGCTCTTAGTGTATTATGTGCATACTTCTAAGGCACTACTTACCATCCTAGGCTATAACAACTGAGATTCTATTGTCTCTTTTCCTCACTAGCATGTCACCTTCTAGAAGGTAAGGACCATGCCCTAATTTGTATTACTAGCATCCACAAAAATGCCTGGAATTAGAAGGAACTTAATGTAAATGAATTGAATAACTGAACTAATGAATGCCTCTCTATATACCTAGTAGACTGAGACTAGTGAAAAAGATTGAACTGAACTATATACAAATATTACAAATGTCTGCTTATCAGTGCACTTAGCAAAATTAACTATTAAATTATAGTAATGTGAGAATGGAAGACTTTTTGCAGTCGAACTTTATAAGGTGCTATTTCTAGACATTATCATGTGTCTACAGTCCAGATTTGCAAGCCTGGATCTTATTACTTCATCCAGTTTTCCGATCCTGGGAAGATGAGGTTTTATCCACCAAATTCACAAGATTTTACTAGTACCAAAATGTTAAAGTAGTAGTTAACAGTTGTGAGGCTGAACTTGCCACACCTGTCTGGAATCAGGGTAACTGAAAACATTTTTTTTTTTTTTAATTAGGAAGGTGCTGAGCAATGTAGCATTAAGAAACAAAGGAATTTGGGTAACTGAAGTAATACTTTGTGAAGAGGCTGAAGAAATATGCCTGCCCCACAGAGAAGAATACTTAGACCTACTTAATGGGGCATCTTTTCCTTTGATGTGCTTAAGACACATGGACAAATTATTATTGTATATATTACTTCTTATATAGGCTTCATGCTGAACATTCTATTTCTTTTGGCTTTGGAGATTATTTTATCACTGCTCTGCTATTTTATTTCAACAAGGTTGAAACTGACACAAAAATATTTGACTCTCTAAACTGAAAAAAAAATCTTTCTCCCATCTTTTAACAAGCAGCTATCCTCTGTGTCTAGGAGTGAGGCCTTTTTTCTCTGTCTAGTGTTAGAAAGTAGAACTGTGGTTTCATCTTCTCTGCTTGCAAGATCCTAGTAATGCATTTAGCAAGTAATCTGCTTTAAGATTACAGCTAAAACAAATCAGCTAAAGAGATTAGGTTTTAAATAGTATGAGCTTGGGGTGCCTGACTGGTTCAGTCGGTGGACCATGAGACTCTTGATCTCAGCATTGTGAGTTTGAGCCCCACGTTGGGTGTAGAGATTGCTTAAAAATAAAATCTTTTAAAATAATAATAATATGACTTTATAAATTTATATACAAAAGAGAAATACTACTCATCCTCTTCTTATTGCTACCAAAACTATTGTCATATCAAGCCAAGTAAACATTAAATTATTAAGCATTGGGCGCCTGGGTGGCTCAGTTGGTTAAGCGACTGCCTTCGGCTCAGGTCATGATCCTGGAGTTCCGGGATCGAGTCCCACGTCGGGCTCCCTGCTCGGCGGGGAGTCTGCTTCTGCTTCTGACCCTCTTCCCTCTCATGCTCTCTATCTCTCATTGTCTCTCTCTCAAATAAATAAATAAAATCTTTTAAAAAAATTATTAAGCATTACTCTCTCATTATCACATCATGCCTTTGTCAACTTTACAACTGACAAACATACACCAATCGAGAGTAAAATTTATTTTAACTAGAATCAACTATTCTTAAACCAATGATATGTACCAAAAATAAACTATATGTGTGGCTACAGAACTTTTTGAAATCTATTTTGTTAAAAAAATCAGTAACATAAGAAACTTAAATTACAATTAAGAAGCAGAAGTGACTCTAAGGAGCAGATGACACCCAGTAGGTCTTCTACTGCTTATACAGCCAGTAGAAGGGAAAAAACAACATCAAAATGTAGTCTCTTGCTATTTAGTTATGTACTTAAATTTTTGACTAGAGAAAAAAGGTAAAATCAACCATGATTTTTAGCAAAGTAAAATTAAATGCACAGAATTGATGACTGTTTAATTTGGCTACTTTAAAATTAAGATTTTGATACATTTTATTATTTTACATAATAAATTCAGAATTTCCATGCTTATACATACAAAACATATACACACAACAGAAATATTGCCCATGCTTCAAACTTTCAGATACCCACAGACAGAAAAATAATCCAGCAAATTGTATTTTAAGCAGTTTCCTTGTTCAAGGTCTTTAATTCATTTTTTATTATAGTGAAATATATGAACACCTAAAAATTATATATGAACAAAACACTAAAAAACACTTTTTTGTATTACTCTTTTTTTCCCAACAGGTTTAACATTGACTGTCTTACATTCAAACAAAAGGAAAGATTTTGTGGAATCTGAAGGTGTTTTAAATGGGTAAAAATGTATTTCTTCACCTACGGGGAATAAACATACCAGTTCCACAGGAAAAGCACAATTTCTCCTGGAATTTAACTTTTTAAAAGGTTTAATAAAACCTGAAATGAATCAATGTATCTCTCCTCTTCCTGAAAAGTGTTTTACATTAGAATACTTGAATTCAGGTCATTGCTTTGTGTATTATATATTATTGTTGTCCAGAATTTTATAGTTCAGTCTTGCTTTAATATCCCCAACTTAATCATTATCAGTGTTACTGTTAGTACAGGAAGTACCCATTTAGATTTACCCTTGTTTATACCAGTTTTGGGGGTTTTTTTGCTCAGCATTTTTTCTTATATCTTCTTTCTTTCCTTCTTCCTGAAGTACATTCTTTAGAAATTCTTTTGGTGAAAGCATGCTAATAATAAAATTTAGTGTTGATTTGTCTAAAAATGTTTTTATTTTGCCTTATTTTATGTAGAAATTTTTATTTCTAATATTGGGATCCAGATAATAAAAAGAAGTTGTAAATCAAATAGAAGCCCATAAAAGCATTTAACTTCTGTCTATTATCTATCTAGATTGCTCTAGATAGAAAGCAGCAGTAGAGAATTTTCATTACAGTAAGTGCTATTATATGGAATTTGAAGATAGGAAAGATAAACTTATGATATTTAAGTATCCGTTTTTTGTTGTTGCTAAATCACCTATGAAGCTCATTGAGAAAAAGAAAAATCATTTCAAAGTTGTCAGATAATATTCTCTTATGTAGATCCTCAAAGATGAAACCTCACATGTGTAAGAAAATGAATTCTCACAGTGACTTGTCTGTTATTGATAGGACTCAGTTAATAAAATTAGGGTCCCTTGCATTTGAGAATGTGAAGTAGTCCACAGTTTTTTAGATCCTGTTTTTTTAAAAAATATATGACCCATAGGGGTACCTGGCTGGCTCAGTTGGAAGAGCACACAACTCTTGATCTCGGAGTTGTGAGTTTGAGCCCCACATTGGATGTAGAGATTACTTAAAAATAAAATCTTAAAAGGGGCACCTGGATGGCTCAATCGGTTAAACATCTGCCTTTGGCTCAGGTCATGATCCCAGGGTCCTGGGATCAAGCCCCACATCATTATCGTCATCATTGTCATCATCGACATCGTCATCGTCATCGTCATCATCGTCCTCATCCCTCATCGTAGGGCTCCCTGCTCAGTGGGGAGCCTGCTTCTCCCTCTGCCCCTCCCCCACTTGGGCTGGCTCTCTCTCTAGAATAAATAAATAAAATCTTTTTAAAAAATCTTTAAAAATTTTTTAAAAGATGTATGACCATCAAAAAGAAAGATAAAAAGGAATTAGCACAATTGGAGAACAAATCAACAGAAAATACACCAGTGCCTTTCCAAGATAAGTCAGCACAGACTAGAGAAGAATAAAATAGCCAAAGACAGTCATCTTTTGGCCTTCCAAGTAAATAATGACACAAATATAATTCTATTTTCTTGGCTTTATTTTGTCTTCAGTACAAGTTCCTGTGTAGTTGTACATAATCAATATATTGGAGCAGATTTCCCCTGGAGTAACTTCTCATTTGTGGTGGAATACAATTTTGTAGAAAACTCTTGTTGGACTAAACACTGCAAGAAATTGAATATTCCTCACAAGGTCTTCAAAGTGATTCTTCCAGATACAGTTTTAAAGAGTAAGGATATAAACTAAATCCTTTTGTTGTAGTAGAATGGAAATTGTTTTCTGCTTCTGATCTGTGGAAAGAGAACGAGCAATGGCGTTAGAGGACTTGAGTTCAAACTCTAACCTCAGCACTCCATATGACCTTGGGCCAGTTCTTTACCCCTTACCTCTTATTCCTCATTTGTAAAGTAAGGTTTACTGGTTATATTCATCTTCATCCCCTTACCTTCTAAATTTTACTTATAATAGCACAATTTATTACAATTATATCTAATCTTCACCTGATACTTCTATGCAGTAGTATTTTTTATTGAATTTTAGGGGAAAATTCTTTCGTAGTATGTTGACTGATTCAGAAAACTTAATGTGCCAAAAAAAATTATACAGAAACACTTCGAAAAGAATTTAAAACCACTTTGTATATCATTCGGTTTCTCTGTATATCTCAGCAACACTTCACATGACTCAGGTTGTGAATTCTCAAATCCATTAAATTAAAAAGCCTGTACACTTTTAGTCCCAGTGCATCCCTTTCAATACTTGCCTTAAGTTATTTTCTGTCCATCTCAAGTCTGAGTGGGAAGTTTTGAATTCTGAGATATTCCAATTCAATTCTAAAAATATAGTCATCATAATGATTACCTTGGAATCTTTGATATATGAAATTAAATGTTAAATTGATTAAATAAGGGCCCCCCAAAAGATAAAAGATAAATATCTCAGTTTATATGTAGAGGCTTCTTCCATTCTGTCAAAGATGAACTTAACTGGGGATGCCTGGGTGGCTCAGTTGGTTAAGCAGCTGCCTTCTGCTCAGGTCATGATCCCAGAGTCCTGGGATCAAGTCCTGCAATTGGCTCCCTGCTTCTCCCTCTGCCTACCACTCTTCCTGCTTGTGCTCTCTCTCTCTGTCTCTGACAAGTAAATAAAATCTTTAAAAAAAAAAAAAGATGAACTTAATTGATTCAACCAATTCCTTATTCGGAGCATTTACAATGCTTCAATTTTCTACTATTTACTATAAGATTTTTAGTAGCTTATATGTCTTATTTATTTTTATATACTTGTTCTTAGAAGAAGTAAAATGAGTTGCTGGGTCAAAGGTATACACACATTTATATATTGCCAAATATCCTTCCAGAAATGCTATCTCAATTCGTATTTGTGCAGAAAGTAAAGAGAATCCTTTCCCCAATATCTTTACTGTAAGTAGGTATTATTATTCTTTTAAATCTTTGACAGAATTATAGGCATAAAATATTTTATAGTTATATTATAGTTAATTAATTACAGATAATGTCTTAGATTATCCATATATTTTCAGATGTGATCTTGTATAGCCATTCTTTTGTAAATTGCCTATTAATGTTCTTTGTCCATTTATCCATTGATGTATTTATTATTTCCCTATTAACGTATCATAGTAGTTTTAGTAAACTCCGTTAATGCTGTTTTATTTTTAGGTAGTAGGAGAACATATGGTTTTTATTTTATTCTTCAGAACTTTATTCTGATTTCTGATTTTTTACAATGACTATGTTTTATTTTTGTACTACTCCTTGAACATACACTTGCTTTTCTCATGTTTAGTAAAAAAAGAGAAAGAGCTGAAGGATAAGAAAAAAGAGAAATATTTATAAACTTTCTCTTCTTTAGGAAGCACATTGCTGGATAGTTTTGGTGGATTTCTTTTGGAAATTCAGGTTCCATATGTGTTTTTTGCATCTGAAGGACTTCTTAATACTCCAGAAATACTTCAGTTGCTAGAATCCAAGTAAGTTATTGATTTCATAACTTTAGCAAAGGTATATATATCCTAAATGGCTAAACATTGTGCTGTATATGTGGCATATTTCTCTCTGATTGAAGCGTGCAATTACATCACATAGAAAGTTTTCCAGAGAGTTTATGTCAAGTTACACTTCTCTCCCTATAGTACACTATCATAATTACTGAATATTATCTTTTTTGGCAATATATATCAATCATGAGAAGAAAAAATATTTCATTAGTGTCTAAATTTATATCTTAATTTCATTTCTCTTGTTACCAGCAAATATGAACACTATCTTTTTTTTCCTGCGAATTTTATAGTCATATCTTTGGGTCATTGATAATATTGAGAATGAGTATTCTTAATTAGAGGGCTTTAAATATTGCATGGGAAATAGGACTACGAAGTTCTAAGTGAAAGGCCTAAGGCAATGCACATCTCAACTAATTTGTCATATATACTGAATAAATCATAATTTCATTCCTCAAATTTATAAAGTAGAATAAATTGATGTATGAAACAAAAAGTACAGTCATTCAAATAATTTAATATGCAGGAGGACAATACAGCTTTTCTTAAGGAATTTTTCTTAGCATTTCATTATCTCACCCCAAAATATGGTATTTTACAGATACAATATCACACTAGTGGAGAGATGCTGCAGTGAGTCATTGAAACTCTTTGGACGTACAGAGTGTTATGTGGTGGTGACAGTTGATGAACAAACTGCCATAAT